>NW_004524653.1:11220047-11242662 GCF_000260255.1 Octodon degus
AAAAAAAAAAGCTCAGGGTTCCTAATATCAGAACCCAAGACCGATTCCCTTAAACGTTATTCTCCTCTTGTGGAGAAAGGAGTCAGAACTCAGGGCAGGTGATTTATCTAATTTCAGATATTCCTATTTCATATTATGGTTTTCTCTAGCCAATGTTCACTACCTTTCACCTCCTTATTCATCTTCCCAAGCTTGTCTTTTCCCATATATTCCTTATCTCCTTACTTTCCACAGAGCCAACATCAATCTCTTCCCTCCATCCTTATTTTCACTACCTTAAAGAAAATTTGTAACTTTTAAAATGTATTGTTAATATCACATGACACCTGGGCATGATTGTACACACCTATAATCCCAAGCACTCTGGGAAGCTAAGGCCAGAGGATTGAAAATTCAAGCCCAACTCTGGCCATTTAGCAAGGTGACCTAGGGCCAGGGATATAGCTCAGCGGCAGGAGTGCCTGCCTGGCAATCAGAAGGTCTCGAGTGTGACTCCTGGTACATAAAAATAAGTGCAATTTAGCAAAATTTTGTCTTAAACTTTTAAAAATGCAAAAAAGGCCAGGGGTGTAGCTCAGTACAGAGGCCCAAGGTTAAACCCCCAGTGCTGCAAAAACAAAGAGCAGCACATGTGGGCTGGGAATGAAGCTGTGGAAGAAGATGCAGAGTCGGAAGAGGAAGAGGAAGAAGATGTAAAACCCCTAAGTATATCTGGAAAGTATCTGCCCCTGGAGGTGGCAGCAAGTTTCCACAGAAAAAAGTAAAACTCGCTGCTGATGAAGACGACGAGGACGATGAGGATGAAGATGAGGGTGATGAGGCTGATGATTTTGATGATGAAGAAACTGAAGAGAAAGCTCCAGTGAAGAAATCAATATGAGATACTCCAGCCAAAAATGCACAAAAATCAAACCAGAATGGAAAAGACTCAAAACCATCAACACCAAGATCAAAGGGGCAGGGGCTGGTGAGATGGCTCAGTGGTCTAAAGCACCTACTTAGAACAAGCTTAGCAAAGCACAGGGACCGCGGTTCAATCCCCCAGCACCACATGCCAGCCAGCCCCGCCCCCTGGTGGGCTGAGCTGGCCACACACACACACACACACACACACACACACACACAAAAAAAATAAAAAAAAAAAGATCAAAGGGGCAGGAATCCTTCAAGAAACAGGAGAAGAGTCCTAAAACACTGAAAGGACCTAGTTCTGTAGAAGACATTAAAGCAAAAACACAATCAGGTATAGAAAAAGGTGGTTCTCTTCCCAAAACGGAAGCCAAATTCATCAATTATGTAAAGAATTGCTTCCTGATGCCTGACCAGAGGCTATTCAAGACCTCTGGCAGTGGAAGAAGTCTCTTTAAGAAAACAGTTTAAACAATTTGTTAAAGTTTTCCATCTTCTTTCATTTCTATAACAGTTGCTATCTGGCTAGCCTTTTTATAATGCAAAGTGAGAACTGTCCCTACCGTGTTTGATAAATGTTGTCCAGGTCCCATTGCCAAGAATGTGTTGTCTGAAATGCCTGTTTAGCTTTTAAAGATGGAACGCCACTCTTTACTTGGTTTTAAGTATGTATGGAATGTTATGATAAGCCATAGTAGTAGTGGTGGTCAGACATGGAGATGGAAGGGAGACAAACATACATGTGAAATAAACTCAGTATTTTAATAAAGTTAAAAAAAAAAAACCCAAAGTGAACATTCTGGTTAGCATCATGCATGCACTAAATAAACAAGCCCCCTACAGGGTAATTGCTGTTATGACTACTTCTGTAATAGTTGTGGCTTTTTTTTTTTTTTTTTTTTTTTTTTTTTTTTTTTTTTTGTGGTACTGGGCCTGCACTTGCCAGGCAAGCGCTTATTCTACTGAGCTATCTCCCTGGGCTTTTTATAATTGTTAATATCCAAGTGTTCTTAAACACTATAGTTTTGACTGTTCCTTAAAATTTATTATTATTATTATTATCATTATTTAATAATACTGGGGAATGAACCCAGGGTGTTCACACTGAGCTACATTTCCAACCCTTTTTAAATTTTGAGGCAAGATCTTGCTAAGTCTTAGTTGCCCAGGCCGGGCTTAAACTTGTGATCCTCTTGCCTTAGCCTAGAAGAGTGCTAGGACTGCAGACTTGAACCAGCATACCACATCCTGTTCCTTAAACTTTATGTAAATAAAATCACATGGCATTATTTTGTGTAAGTGTCTCTCTTATTCACCCAGTACTAGCAATTTAAGGGCCTTTGCACAAAGACCTGAGCTACATACCCAGACCTTTTTTTTTTTTTTTTAATTTTAAAATAGGGTCTTGCTAAATTGCCCAAGCTGTGTTTGAACTTGTGCTCCTCCTTCCTCAGGCTCCCAGAATGCTGAATTACAGGAATGCACCATCCTGTCTGGCTCTCTGTGGTTTCTTTTGCTAAATAACACATTTGCAGCTCATAGATGTTACAGGCAGCTGTCGTGAGTTCATTTTCATGGCTAGAGTGCAAGGGAGCTCAGGGAAGGCTGCCTGGGAGAGGTAACATCAGGCTGAGCCTGAACACTGGTGTGTTGGATGAAGGGTACTTAAACCTCCCATCCCAGAGACCCTCTCCAAGCTGGCCTACAGGTTTTCCAGCTGTGTTTCTCTTTTAGTCTTTAATCCACTGCAGTGCCAGGAATCTCTTGCAAATCTGGACTCTTCTGCCCCAGGCTGGGTCAGGCTCCCGCTTCTATACTCCCACAGCGGTCTTTGCTCATGGTGCGTGCCCGTTTCTGTTGTGATTTAGACTGAGCGCTGCTTCAGGGCAGGGGCAGGAGCTTGCTCATCTCGGAGCTCCTGCCCAGCACTGTGCATTTTCATTGAACACAGTCAAGACACACTGGGCAAACCCATTTCTACCCCAGGCTCTGGTTCCTAGGGTGAAAACCCCAAAGCGGGGCCCTCTGGGGTGGCATGGAGAACATGGGCCGCCTGCCCTGGCAGTGTCTCTTCCACCAGCCTGGAGTCCTCTGCTCTCAAGTTGGGAGTAACCCATAGAGCAGACAGCTTGGGGCTTTTAAATACGCCAGCAACTTTGGACTAAAAAGCCTCTCTGGACAGTGGTTCTGGGAGAGGCGATTGAGAGATAAGCAGAGCTTCTGCAGCTGGACCACAGCTGGCTTCTTTCCTTTATTTTTTTAAAAGTCAGGAATGTATTTTATTTATTTTAAAATAAACATTGAGGATTCCCCATTACCCACCACCCAACAAAACTTTTGAATGTGGAACGTTCAACAGCCTGTCCATTTTAATAGGTTTTACAAAACCAGGAAAAATTCCGGCTGTCTCATGATGAATAGTTGTTGTTTTGTTGTGTTTTGCTTTGAAGTAGCTGAGTACCTACTGGACAGTTTCCTTAGCTAGAAGCTAAAAATAAACTTTTAAGATTTGTAAAGAAAATACCATTAACTTAATAGCCTTTGCTTAATACATGGGATTAATTCTCCATGAAGCCAAGACAGTGTGGGACAGCAGGCAGCACTGAGCTCACAGGCACTCAGAACTGGCTCTCAAACTGTGTGTTCAAACTCCAGCATCACACATCTGGCTAAGTTACTACTAAACCATCCATTTCTGTGGAACTTGAGACTCTTCCTACGCATCCAACAGCTTCCCTTTAGAAAGGCGCTGTGCTAGGCTTACTGTTCTTTTTTTTTTCTGGTACCAGGGCTTGAACTCAGGACCTTTGCTTGCCAAGCAAGCACCTATTCTACTGAGCTAACTCCCCGGCCCTTTGGTTTACTGTTCTGTCACTGTTTGTTTTTCCCTAGTACTGAGGATCAATACCACATAAGCTCAGCAAGTGCTCTACTACTGAGCTATACTTCCAACCCATCATCTTTTTTTTTTTTTTTTTTTTTGGCAGAACTGGGGATTGAACTCAGGACCTTGCACATGCCAGGCAAGAGCTTATTCTATTGAACTATCTCCCCAGCCCCTCCCATCACCATTTTCAATAAAAATGCCACATTTGGCACCAAGTGTCCTCAGTTACGTAGCCATTCCTCCTAGGAGCTGGCTGCCTGGGCCTCAGAGAACTCCAATCTCAACTCTGGACAAAAGCGAGCCTTCACATTAAAGTAGCTCTGTGAACACACTGCCCTAAGTAGAACAGATTTTGATGTTTTCAACACAAATGATAAACTTTTTCTTTCTTTCTTTTTTATTTTTTTGCAGAACTGGTTATTGAACTCAGGCACTTGTGCTTGCCAGGGGAGCACTTATTCTACTGAGCCATCTCCCCGGCCCATCGATAAACATTTGATGTGATGGGCATGGTGATTACCTGATGTAATTATCACATACCGTGTACACCCATGAAGTGTCACACAGTACCCATAAGTGTACAACTCTTATGTCAGTTAAAAATGTACTTTAAAAACCTTACCAGTTGGGGTTAAGGAGATGGCTCAGTGGAATAAGCGCTTCCCTATCAAACACGAGGGCCTGAGTTCAATCCCTGGTTCTGCAAAAATAAAAAATAAATAAATAAAAATAAAAACCTTACATGTGGGCCAGGGCTATAGCTCAGTGGCATAAGCACCTGCCTGGCAAGCACAAGGTCCTGAGTTTGATTCCTGGTACCTAAAAAAAACTTACATGGTACCACCAAAAAAAAAAAAAAGAAAGAAAGAAAGAAAGAAAGAAAAAAAGAAAGAAAGAAAAGAAAAGAAAAAAAAATTAGGGGGCTGGGGAGATAGCTCAGTAGAATAGGCACTTGCCTGGCAAGTGCAAAGTCCTGAGTTCAATCCCCAGTATTGGAGATGGCTCAGTAAAATAAGTGCTTGCCTGGCAAGTGCAAGGGTCTGAGTTCAACCCCTGGTTCCACCAAAAAAAAGAAAAAACAAACAAAAAAACTTACATGTTTTAGTTGTCAAATATCTTAATTTCTTTCTTTCTTTCTTTCTTTCTTTCTTTTCTTTATTTTTTTATTTTTTTTTTTTTCTTTTGGCGGAACTGAGGATTGAACTCAGACCCTTGTGCTTGCCAGGGAAGTGCTTATTCTACTGAGCCATCTTCCTGGCCCTCAAATATCTTAATTTCACTGAGTGTGCTGGTACATACCTATAACCCCAGTACTTAGGAGGCCTCAGGCAGGAGGATTGTTGTGAGTTAGAGACTAGCCTCAAAGTGAGCTCAAGGCCAGCCTGAACTCCATAGGGAGACCCTGTCTCAAAAAAAAAAAAAAAAAAAAAAAAAAAAGAAAAGAAAAAAGAAAAAAGCCTGCATCTCCCAGTTCTCTGCCACTATTGCCAGAGTGGCCAAGAGGCCTTGGCATGGTGTGGGGTGGGGGCTCCAGCTGCTCAGGCCCTCTCTCTGAAGCCTAAACCACACCAAGGCAATTTCCAAGACACATTGCCAGGAAGGCTATGGAGGGGAGGCCTCCACCCAAAGTTTGCTTCCCACAGGGAGTGGCTCTGTGGCCACCAGGACCACATGAGAAGCTGTTTAGGCCAAGAATAGAGGAGAAGTATTGGACATGTCCTTGGCCTTCCTGGCTCTGGTCTCCCTGGTCTGAAGGGGGATCACATTCCCTGCATTTCTCACTTGGCAGGGCTTAGGCCAGACAGGTGTTGAGGCCTGTCCTAGAGCCTCAGCTGCAAGCAGTAAACGAGATGGACTCTGTCCTTAGGAAACTCACTGGGCCTGGGGGAGGGAGCCCAGAAACTTGTGATGCTCCACGTTCAGAATGGCCCAGAGCCAGGGTGTTTACACCCGTATGAGCCAAGTCTGCAGAATTAAATTTCAGACTTCTCCAAAAAAGAAGACGGGGTATCGGCTGGCAGCTTCCTGAAAGTCTGAGATGAGAGGAAATCTGACCAAGAGACCAACATGAAGAGGACACACATCTGAGACTGGGTCCCAGCTGGGTGGCTCCTAGGACACCCAGATATGCCAATCCTAGCTGGAGAAAACTTTAGCACAGCTTCACCAGGATATGACTTACATACTCTGAGATTCACTTGTTTAAAATATACAGTTCAAGCTGGCCGTGGTGATACATGCATGTGATCCCGGCCCTCAGGAGCCTGAGGCAGGAAGATCACCTTGAGTTTGAGGCCAGCCAGGCTACATACTGAGTTCAAGGACAGCCAGAGCTACCTAGTGAGACCCTGCCTCAAAATACCAAATAGATAAATAAATAATATAACTCAGTGGTTTTTAGTAAATTTGTAATTTTACATACACTACCACAGTTCAGGTTTTTTTGTTTTTGTTTTTGTTTTGTTTTGTTTTGTTTTGTTTTTTTGCTTTTTGGTACTGGGAATTGAACCCAAAGCTTTCACACTGAGCTATAAGGTCTCAGTAAATCACTGTGTTTCCCAGATTGACCTCAAACTCTTGATCCTTCTGCCTCAGCTTCAAAGAGTGCTAGGATTACAGTCATGTGCCACCACACCCAGTTTTATAGGTTGCTTCTTTGCTTTAGGTTTTTTAAGGTTTTATTATAGAATAGCTTTTGAGACAAGGTTTCACTATGCATTTCAGGCTGGCCTTCAACTTACTTTGTAGCCCAGGCTGGTCATGAACTCACAATTATCCTCCTGCCTCAGCCTCCCGAGTGCTGGGATTACAGGTGTGCACCTCTATACCTGTCTATTACAGAATATATTCTTTTTTTAACTTTTTTTTTTTTTTTTTTTTTTTTTTTTTGGCAGAACTGGGGATTGAACTCAGGCCCTTGCACTTGCCAAGGAAGCACTTATTCCACTGAGCCATCTCCCAGGCCCCCAGAATATTTCTGTTGTACAAATATACTATATTTTGTTTATCAGGCTGGGCAGATGGCTCAGTAGAATAAGCACTTTCCTGGCAAGTGCAAGGGTCTGAGTTCAATCCCCTGTTCTGAAAAAAAAAAAAAGCCACTATATTTTGTTTATCTTTACCAAATGATAGACAGTCTTTTCTTTTTTTCAGTGTTGGAAATCCAACCAGGGCACTGTACCACAGTAAAATGATGCCCCAAGCTCCTATTTTTATTTTTAGATATTGAGACAAGATCTCAGTAAGTTGCTCAGGCAGGACTTGAACTTGCAATCCTCCTGCCTCAGTGCTGGGATTACAAGTGTGTGCAGCACACCCACTTTCTCCTTTTGAACTCTTGATTAATGCTGTTGTGAGCCTTCATGTACAGATGTTTATGTGAGCAGACATTTTCCTTTCTAGAATATGCTATCTGGTAAATTATATGGGGTGTGTGTGTGTGTGTGTGTGTGTGTGTGTGTGTATGTTTTGTGTTTTACTGGGGAATGAATCTAGAGACACACAAGTGTTCTGCCATTGACTTATATCCTCAACTCTTTTTATTTATTCATTGATGGATTTTTGTTGTTTTTTTGTTTGTTTGTTTGTTTGTTTGTACTGGGGATCAAACTGCATTTCCCAGGCAGGTGCTTATGCTGCTGAGCTATCTCCCTGGCCTGAAGGATTTTTATTTATTTATTTATTTTATTTTAGTAAGGGTCTATAGGGCTTACAGGGTCTCACTATGTAGATTGGACTCATTGATTCTCCTGTGTTCAGCCCCCCAAAGAGCTGGGATTACAGCCATACACCATCACGCCCAGTCTCAATTGCTGTCTCAGTGCACCCTCGCACAGCCATGGGGGATCGAACCCCCAGCTGCTGTATCAAGATTGTTTTTTGAGACAGGTTCTCACTACAGAGTTCAGGCTGGCCTTGTACTAACTAAATACTATAGACTGGGCTTGAATTCACTTTGCTGCCCAGGATGACCTTGAACTCAAGCAATCCTCCTGCCTTAGCCTCCTGAGTGCTGGATTTACAGACATGTACCACTAGATTTATGTAGAACTTTTTTTTTTTTTTTTTTGGTACTGGGAATCAAACTAAGGACCTTGCACTTGCCAGGCAGGCACTGTGCCACTGAGCTATATCCCTGCCCAAGTAAAACTTTTTGAAAATATCCAATTGAAAATACCCAGGTTTTGTGGTCCATGCCTGTAATTTCAGCACCTTGGAGGCCTAGGCAGGAGCATTACAAATTTGAGGCCAGCCTAGACCATATAGTTAAAACCTGACTCAAAAAACAAAACAAACAAACAAACAAAAAACAGCTGGGTGTGGTGGTACACACCTGTAAATCCAAAACTTGGGAGACTGAGGCAGGAAGTTCACCATGAGTTTGAGGCCAGCACAAACTACACAGTGAGACCCTGTCTTAAAACCAAACAAAATAAAACCCCAAAAATAAAAGTTGCTACAGCCTGGTATGGTGGTATATGACTGTAATGCCAGCACTCTGAGAGACTGAGGCTGGAGAATCCCAAGTTCCAGGCCAGCCTGAGCTACATAGTTGAACCCTGTTTCAAAAAATAAAACAGGGGCTGGGGAGATAGCTCAGTAGAATAAGTGCTTCCCTGGCAAGTGCAAGGGCCTGAGTTCAATCCCTGGTTCCACCAACATAAAATAAAATAAAACAGTGCAGAAAGCTCCTACTGTGCACAAGGGGTGGGAACTAGAGGTCTAACCTCAGGCCTGAAGTTTCCCCTACAGGACACTGAGAGGAAAGGCGCTCTCAGTTGCCAGCCACCTCTCCCACACCATGAAACACATGGGTCTGAGAGACCACATCGCAAGGGAGGCTCATCTGTGGCTCCAAGCAGACAGCCGTGCTATAAAGGGAAGTGAAGGAACTTGGTAAAGGGTTGGGTGGAGAAGTCCCAGTTTCTGCACAACCGAGATCCCAAGGAGCCACCCGCCTCCCATGACCTCAAGGACTGCTCGGGCCTCTCAGAGCTTAGGAAAGTATGACATTCCTGGCTGCAAACCAACATCAGATAACCCCAGATAAACACAAGGGCCTACATGGTGCCGGCAGGGAACAGAGAGAGCTTAGAGGCTCAGCAGGAAATTAGGCCAGGGTCATGCAACCTACCACAAAAATCTCCTCTTTTGAAGCTCCTCCTGTGTATGAGAATAACCATTCTTGAACCCGTCAAATGTTTATGGAGTGCTTTCTGCCTGCAGACTGTGTGCTGACTCTTGCCCCACCCCTGTGGAGTCTGCTGGATGTTGACAGTTTACTGGAAGACACGGGCAATAAAAAGCTAAGACTGGGGAGATAGCTCACTAGAATAAGTACTTGCCTGACAAGCGCAAGGTCCTGAGTTCAATCCCCAGTACTGAGAGAAAAAAAAAACCCCTAAGAAAACAAGCTGGTCATGTTGGCATAAACTTGTAATCCTAGTACTCTGGGAGGTTGAGGCAAGAGGATTGCAAATACAAGACCATCTTGGGCAATTTAGTGACACTTGCTCTTCTTTTTTTTTTTTTTTTTTTTTTGGCGGCACCAGGGATTGAACTCAGGCCTCTGTGCTTGACAGGCAAGCACTTATTCCACTGAGCCATCTCCCCAGCCCCTTTTTCTTTTTTTTTTTTTTTATTAGTACAGGGTCTACAGGGCATACAGGGTCTCACTACATAGATTAGACTTGTAGTGATTCTCCTGTTTTTAGCCTCCTAAGCACTGGGATTACAGGCATGCACCACCAAGCCCAGTCTCAATTGCTATCTCAGTGCACCCCAGGGGTGGGGCCAGCATGGCACACAAAGGATCGAACCCTGGCCCTTACACTCTGCCTAAACAGGCACTTTAATCCACTGAGCTATCTGGCTGGTCCTTATACTCATTCTGAAATTAAAAAAAAAGAAAAAGAAAAAGAAAAAGAAATGTGCTGGGGATGCAGTATGCAGGCCCAGTGAGTGGATGAAGGAAGCTAATTGTGGAAGTCTGTGTGTGAACAACACTTGGTAGGAGGAAGAATGAACAGAAGCTTGCGCCTGCTCAATCTTGGTGTATCCCCAACAGTGATAGAAGATGGAGTCATGCAGGGCAGTAGGCAGGAAGTAGACCACCGAAAGAGCATTTTGAGGATCCCAGCCAGAGTGCAGGCTGAGCTTTGTGTGCAAGGGGGAGTCAGTAGAAAGTCTGAACAAAGTAGAAATATGTTCTGGTTTCTACTAAAACATCATTCTGGGTAAACCGGGAGGGTGGTGCCCACCTATAAGCCCAGCACTGGGGAGGTTGAGGCAGGAGTATCACTGTGATTTTGAGGCCAGCTTGGGTTGCATAGACCCTGACCAAAAAAATCACCTTGGTGGACTCAGAGAGTCTAGATCGGTAGAGAAGGTAGTGAGGCAAGGAGATGGGACAAGTTATCCAGGTAGAATAAGAAAATGGCAAGCTAGGGGCTGGAGAGATGGCTCGGTGGTCTAAGGCACCTACTTGAAACAAGCTTGGCAGAGCACAGGGACCGCGGTTCGATCCCCAGCACCACATGCCGGCCAGACCCGCCCCCTGGTGGGCTGAGCTGGCCACACACACACACACACACACACACGCAAAAATAAATAAATAAAAATTTTTTTTTAAAAAAAAAAGGAAAGCACAGGGACCTGGTTTGTTTTCTGGTACCACATGCTGTGCCAGCCCCACTCCTAGGCACACTGAGCATAGCAATGGAACATCTTTTAGAGTTAAGAGACACTAGGATTTTCTGCCATATGGTATAAGGACAAAAAAGAAACAGACATTTGACTTGAACACTCAGGAAAGGATCTGATATGCAGAAGATTAAGCAGCAGAATTTGGCACTGGCTGGCAAGAGTTGGTAAACTTAGATACCACCCCATGAACGGAAGATGGGAAGAGGGCAGAGGGCTGTGATGCCCTTGGGACTCTTGGCTGCAGGTTGACAAGCCTTGCTGGACCAAAACCTGTGTTATATCGAGAATCCAGAGGCGGAGCCTTAAGGCACCCTGGGAACGCTCAATAGTTGGATCATGTCAGCTCTTTCTTGTAACTTTAGGAAGGTCCTGCAAAAAAGAGGCAAGCCTAAGCTGGAGATTGTAGCCCACATTGTTATTATCCAAAGAAAAAGTCCCCACCTCTTGTTGTCCCACCCCTCCAGTTACTCTGAAATGCTACTGTTGGCTAAGGAAACACAAACATACAGAAAGCACAGCTACAGACGCCCTAACAACTTGAGCGAGACCAAGCGTAGGCAGTCACAAAACTCAGAGGACAACAGAGAGAGGCCCCGTGAGTCAGCGCAGAGAAGCAGAAGAAAGTGGTCTGGAAACCAGACAGATGAGTATCACACAACAAAAGGAGAAGGAAATGGGAGGGGAAGAGTAAGCTGCTCACGGTCAATATCCAAGCCAAGGGCTGGGATATAGCTCAGTGGCATAGCACTTGTCTGGCAAGTGTGAGGTCCTACTTCAATTCCTGGTACAAAAAAGAAAAATCCAGGGGCTGGTGAGATGGCTCAGTGGTCTAAAGCACCTACTTAGAACAAGTTTAGCAAAGCACTGGGACTGCGGTTCAATCCCCCAGCACCACAGGCCAGCCAGCCCCGCCCCCTGGTGGGCTGAGCTGCCCCCCCCAATAAATAAATAAAAATTTAAAAAAAAGAAAAATCCAAGCCAAGATGGAGAGGGCCAGGTATGGGGTGCAAATGAACCGAGGACTTTGGGGGAAGCAGTACCTTGTCAGGAACCTTAAGAGCCTTTGGCTTCAAACCTGGAAAGACGTTCAGGGGCCAGGTAGCTGGCTCTTGCTCCAGAAAAAGAGAACTGCTGTTCAAAGAGGAAATGGGAAAGAAAAGGAGAACGTAGAAGACCAGGTCACGGTGATATAGAAGCCACAGAAAGTTAACAGTTCTGCGCAGGCTGAACTCTAAAAACCCCAGTCCTGTATTTCCCTTTTCTCTATTTGGTAACCATCCAGGCCCCACAGGGACTGCTCTACCCAGCTGCGCTCCAAAAACAGATGTCATCCTGGTCTTCCCAGTCTGACATCTGACCCCTGCCCACACCCCCCTTCCTGCCTTCCAACTGGGTCCTCTGTCATGTGTCCCAGGCACACCCATGATGATCAACACAGGCACATGAGCTGTGTGCTCATGGCTCAGGCAGAGGAGAAGAGAGCATCGTTTTCTGATGTGCAGCTAGGGTAGGCACTGGGGTGGTCATGGCGAGGAGGGGAGATGGACAGATGCGGCGTCTCCAAGCCAGGCAGGGATCCAAAGAAAGCACAGTTGGAGGGGAGAAGGCAGGAGGATGCATGCTGAAGTCTTGGGCAGGAAGCCAGCTTGGCATTCTGTGGCCAGTACAGCCTGTATTTGCTTACTTGGACCAGATACTTCCCTTTATGGGCCTCACTTTCCCTATATGCAAAACAAGGGCAATAATAGCTATCACAGCTGGGCATAGTGACACATGCCTCTAGTACAAGCCCTTGGGAGGCTGAGCCAGGAAGACTGCTGGGAGTTTGAGGCCAGCCTGGGCTACAAAGTGAGTCCAAGGTCAGCCTGAACTGCATAGTGAGACCCCCATCTCAAAAAGATAGATAGAAGGGCTGGGGAGATAGCTCAGTAGAATAAGCGCTTCCCTGGCAAGCGCAAGGGCCTGAGTTCAATCCCGGGTTACACACACACACACACACACACACACACACACAAAGATAGATAGATAGATAGATAGATAGATAGATAGATAGATAATAGCTATCTCAAGAGACTCCTGAGGATTAATTGGGATATTTAAAAGAGAGGAAGCCCTGAGCCTGAGTTGAGGATGTAGCTCAGTGGTAAGAGTGCTTGCCTAGCATTCATGAAGGCTTGGATTGATCTCCACCATAAGGAAGAGAAGAGAAAATCAGTGAAAAGAGGGAGCCAACAGAATCAAGTAATTAAGAGCATAGGCTCTGGAGCCAGACTAATTTCACCTAATTATTTAAACCTCTCCAGCCTCAGTTTCCTCATCTGCAAATGGGGGTGACAATGTATGTATTTTATAGGATATTATGAGGTTTAAGGAATTAAGTGAACTTTGATACCTATAGAAGGTATGAAGTGTTAAGTCAATTTTTGTTTGTTAAACAACTAGGCAGGGGCTGGTGAGATGGCTCAGTAGTCTAAAGCACCTACTTAGAACAAGCTTAGCAAAGCACAGGGACCATGGTTCAATCCCCCAGCACCACATGCCAGCCAGTCCCACCCCCTGGTGGGCTGAGCTGGCCACATACACACACACACACACACACACACACACACACATAAATAAATAAAATTTAAAAAAAAAAAACACAAAAAACTAGGCAATACTAATTACCAGAGTCATTTGTTGAGCTCTTTGGTATACCACATATTTGCTTTGTCACTTTATATACTTATCATATTAAATCCTCACTGCCACACAAGGCATTAGCAGCTACTAGATCATCCCCCTTTTTATAAATGTGGAAACTGAGGCTCAGATAGATTAACTTTTAAAATCTGTTGAACAGGGATTGGTAAACTATGGTCCAGGTGATACATCGAGGAAGGCACCTGTTTTGTTGCTGCTTATGCCTGCTATCATCCTACGGTGACAGAGTTGAGCAAAGCCTGAGCTATGCATTCTCTGGCCCTTTCCTGGAAAGGCTGACTGCTGTGGGGAAAGGATTCGATCTGAGTCTGCATCCAAAGGACTCAACTCCTTCACTCTCCTGTTCTGTGCGACATCACTGCGCTGGCACAGGGGATGCTGGAGACATGTCTCCTGTCCTTTGCAGGCTGAGAAGCCTCTTAGTTCTTCAACATGAGGAGTGAAGGTGGAAGGAACTTGGAGATTCTCCCTCCATACCTCAAGAAGGGAGTAAGGACACAAGGAGCCTGCCAAAGCTTGTCCTGAGTGGCACAACCCATAACAGCACCCTGAGGTGAGGGGAAAGGGAAGCCTGTGTCATGGAGAGAAGGGGGCAGGTTGAGTGGGTGGGAGAGGGAGGAGAGAAGGGAAGGGGAGAGGGAAGGAAGAAAATGAGGAGGATGTGATTAAAACTAATTATAAGGTGGGCAGGAGGAAGGGCCCCTGTGAGTCTGGAGTGACAAGGACCCTGGTAGAAAAGCATTTACGACAGAGAACAGCAAATGTGTAGGCCCTGTGCAAGAACATCTCGCATATTCAAGGACAGTTAGGTCAAGGAAGCCTAGATAACTTGGGTTCCTCAACCTCAGTCTAGGGTTGCCAGCCATGCTGGTCTTCCTGGTGATACAGGAGAAATGTCACTCCCAACCAGGTAGATGTCACATGTGCCCAATTTTTGCCCACTCCCAAATCAAAGAAGAATTCCAAAGAACAAAGGTTAAGAGTAGGAAAGGTTTATTAAGAGATATCTCCTGAGAGACAGGAGGGGTCCTGAAAGGAGGTGGCCACCAAAGCCCTTTGTCGGGGGAAATTTATACAGCAATGTCACAACGTGGGTACAACACAGGTGAAACTATAATCAACATACAGGGGGTCAGTGAGATAGCTCAATGGACTAAGTGCCTGCTTAGGCAAGTGCAGGGACCAGGGTTCAATTCCTGAAGCCATAAGCCATGCTGGCACTGCCCCCAGGTGTGCTGTACTGGCCACTCGAGACTAGGTGTGGTGGCGCATGCCTTTAATCCCAGTGCTGGAGAGGCTGAAAACAGGAGGGTCAATATGAGTCCAAACTGTGTAGCGAGACCCTATACCAAGTACGAAACTTGGGCTGGGGAGATGGCTCAGTGGAATAATCGCTTCCCTGGCAAGCACATGGGCCTGAGTTCAATCCCCGGTTCTGCCAACACAACCCAAAAAGCCAAGTACGAAACAAACAAACAAACAAATACAGGATTACAAGTATAGCACCTTAGCTACAATAGCCCAATAGAGAAGCAGGTCATGGAGCAAAGGCACATGGGAAGAAACAAAGGCATTGTGGGACATATTGTTTTGTTTTGTCTGGGTGGTTTTTTTCAAGATAGGGTCTCACTATGCAGTTCAGGCTGGCCTCAAACTCACATTGATCCTCCTGCCTCAGTCTCCTGAGTGCTGGGATTACACGTATGTACCACCATGCCTGATTTCGGGAAGTTTTAAAATCAAGAAGGTCCACCAGGTGTGGTGGTGCATGTCTGTAATCCTGGCACAGGGGAGGCTCAGACGAGGATCATCGTGAGTTCAAGGCCAGCCTGAATTACATAGTGAGACCCCATCTCTAAAAACAAACAACAAAACCAGGAATATCCTGGGCAAAGCAGGTCAAGTGCTCTGGTGGACATAAGCACATGCTCAGTGGACATAACTATTTTTCCCCCTTTTCGCTTTTCTCCATTTGACCACCTACTGTGAGCCCCTTCACAGGTGCTTGGAACCTTGCAGGCAGCAGATGGAGCCCCAGTTACTGCGCAGAATGTCTTGCTCCAAGGCTTCACCTAACAATCCATGGCCCCTAGGAAAGGCTTGACTGTAAGGAGTGATCTGTGTAGTATCCTCCTGGGCTGACAGTACTGGTAGGACTTGCTCTCCCAAGTGGGAAGAGGTTCTGAGCCCCAAGGGCCCAGGTAGGTTGGGGGACCCAGTAACAAAGCCAGGTAAGCAGAAGTGTTGGGATGATGGTAAAAGGAAAGGGAAAAATCCACCTTGGGCATTGATTTCTCCACCTGCCCTGGCTTGCAATAAAGGCCCAGGGGGTTAATTCCTGTTACCCACACATTTTGCCAGGTGAGGAAACAGGGTCAGTGGCCCAAGCAAAGTAGCTCGTCCAGCACAGGGAGAACGGCACACTTGCACTGGGCTTCGTAGCCAGGCAGGCTGGCTCATGCATGCACTTCCCTCCCTTTTGCGGGACTCGAGTCCCCCACCGGTTTCAACTGCAGCCAGGCCAGTCACGGGGCTCCATTAGGCTCTCCCTACCCTCCCAGTTTCCAGCGTTCCGCTCAGTCCCCTCCCAGCCCCTGGGTAGGAGGGGAGAGAGGGAACCAGGAGGGAGGGTCAAGGAGGCTCTGCTTTATAAAGGCCAAGGAGAGAGCGCAACTCGCCAGACCCAGACGTCTGGATCCCCTGTGCGGCCACCGCCTACCTGACCGAGCCACCCCAAGATCCACCACTGAGTGAGTTGCGGTGCCTCTCCATCCCACTCCCAGACCCTCGCTGAGGTACCAACTGGGGGAAGGGAGGAGGCTGTTGAGATGGGGGGGGGGATACGGACAACCGGTGGAATCCCTAATGGGAGGAATTTAGGACCCTGAGAATCAGGAGCAAGGGGTCCCAGCAGCACCCTGGGCGCAGGGCCTGGGAAACCGCAAACCCTTCACCAGGAATGTGCCTGCAGTCGTTGCCATGGCAATGTACAAGCCTGTGCCGGCCCGCCTGGCTAGGAAACGAGAGGTTGTTGGGGGTTGGGGATGATCCCCCTGAGGTCCAAACTCATCACGGGGCCGTCACATGAGAAAACCAAGAACATCCCTTCCCCCGTTCCCCAAATCCTTTGGGAGACAGTGCTCAAATCAGATTGTTTCTCTGAGCTTCAGTTTTACTATCTGCCAAACGGAGACAATGTTACCCGCTCCAGGTTCTCCAGAGTTGTACAGAGGGTAACTGTCCCGGCGAGCTCTCCCTTCTTGTGGGTCGTCCCAGGAGTGGATTTTAGCGGACGACCCCTGCGACCCCGTCTCACTCACAGGCCCGCTCGCCATGGCCCTCTTTGGGACACTCTTCTTAGCGCTGCTGGCCAGCGCTTACGCAGAGCTCCCAGGCTGCAAGATCCGTGTCACATCCAAGGCGCTAGAGCTGGGTAAGGAGTGGGCACAGGCCGAAGTGGGTGGGGTGTGGTCCCACAGGGAGCATGGGAGCTAAGTTCTCGCTGCTGCCTCAGTGAAGCAAGAGGGGATGCGCTTTTTGGAGCAAGAGCTGGAGACCATCACTATCCCAGACCTGCGGGGCAAAGAAGGCCAGTTACACTACAACATATCTGAGTAAGTGGAAGATTGGGGGCGGGGCTGAGCTAACACGTGATCACTGGGGCGTGGCCAGATGCTCTGGCCGAAGAAACAGCAGGGGGCTGAAAAGAGACCCTGCTGACCAATGTGGCAGGTTCCAGGCGGAGGGGCGTGGCCTAGAACTGGTAGGTGAGACCGAGAACCCTGCAGGACTCGGGCGTTGAGGCAGGGCCAAAAAGCCCCAGAATTGAGGGATCGAGGAGCCTGCGAGTGGGTGACCCTGGAGTCCAGGGCGTAAACTGGAGCTAGTGGGGAGGACTACAAGTGAGACCGTGGTTGGGATGGGAGGGATGGGGAAACAGGCAAAACTAAAAGACCCAGTGGGGCAAACCTAGGATGTGGAAAACAAACAAACAAACAAACAAAACTAGGATGTGGGAGGGAAGGCGCACCAAGCAACGAGACTTCCCCAAAGCCCGAGTGCCGGTGGCTCCCGCCTGTCGTCTGGCTGGCAAGGGCAGAAGGCTCCCTTGAACTCATGAGTTTGAGGTAGTATAGGCGACAGAGAAAACTCTCATCTCAAAAAATAAATAAGAGGTTGGAGGGATAGCTCAGCGGTCTACAGCACCTACTTTTTTATTTTATCTTTTCTGCATTTGGGACAGAGTCTCACTACACAGATCATAGTGATTCTCCTGTTTCAACCTCCCAACACTAGGGATCGAACTCTGGCTGGCCGCTTCGCTCTGCCTAAACAGGCCAGCCCTGCCCTTGAACTGGTAGGCACGTTAGTCCGCTGAGCTATCAGGCTGGCCCTAAAGCGCCTGCTTAGGCAAGCTTAGGCAAGCTTAGGCAAAGTGCTGGGATAGTGGTTCCATCCCCAGCACCACATGCCGCGCTAGCCCCGCCCCCAGAGTAGGCTGAGCTGGCCACACACACAAAATAAATAAATAACTTTTTTTAAAAAGCGAGACATAAATAAGTAAATAAAAATAATGTAGAAAAAGAGAACGAATGTGAGGGGCCGGGAGATGGCTCAGTGGAATAAGCGCTTCCCTGGCAAGCGCAAGGGCCTGAGTTCGATCCCTGGTTCCGGAAAAAAAAGAGAGAACGAATGTGAAACTCACGTTTAACACCTGCAGCAGGTGTAGCCGAGTCACTCAAATCTGTACTGGGTGCTTGGCTGGAGGAGCGACGCACGCCCGCACGCCAGGGGCGCCAGTATTTAGGAAGCTGGGGCAGGAGTTCGATTGAGGCCAGCTTGGGCTTACATAGTGAGTTCAAAGCAAGGCTCAACTACATAGTGTGATCTTGTCTCAAAAAGCACAATTTCACAAAAACAAATTGAGCACTTTGGAGGGAAGGGAAAAGTTCATGTCCCATCCACCTGTTTCCTTGGGCCTGTACTGGAAGAGGGAATGAATTCCTTGTGGTTAGATGGGATCTCCTCCTCTTGGCTCTGGATCTGACCTGATCCTCCCGCAGGGTGAAGGTTACTGAGCTGCAGCTGAGGTCCTCCGAGCTCCATTTCCAGCCCAAGCAGGAGCTGATTCTACAAATCACTAACGCCTCCTTGGGCCTGCGATTCCGGAGACAGCTTCTCTACTGGTTCTTGTGAGGGTCTGGTGCTGTCAAGGAGAGGTGGATGGCTGGGAGGGCTGTGTGGCCTGGGCAACCCTTTCATGAACCATCACACATTTCATGAAGGCGGACAGGCGGCTTTGGGAGGCTTTCTGGAAAGCCGTGCAGAAGGGAAGCCTTAACAAGAGGAGTCACAATGTATGGGAACAGGGAGGAGAACCCATGAGCTCTCTAACGGGGTGACCATTAACTCCCTTTGGCAGCTATGATGGGGGCTACATCAATGCTTCGGCAGAGGGTGTGTCCATCCACACAGGTCTGCAGCTCTCCCAGGATCCCACCGGCAGGATGAAAGTGACCAATGTCTCATGTCAGGCCTTTGTCTCCAGAATGCATGTGGCCTTCGGGGGAACCTTCAAGTAAGTCCCAGGTCCTCTGCACCCCATTGAAGCCCCACAATGCAGAAAATAGGAATCAGATCAGTGGGGTCCAGAGCTCAGCTCAAGCACTTCCTGTGAAGTTGGGCAAATGAGGGAGCTCAAAGCTTCAGTTTTCTTGTTGGTATAACAGGGCTGATGATAGAACCTATTTCACAAGACCACTGCAATAGCAATCCTTTTTTTATATTGCCAGTCTTGGACGTGGCATATGATGGATGCCTATCTAAGTGTGCTAAGTAATTGTGATGATGGATGCACGCAGTTGGTCCTGTACTGAGTACTCAACAAATATCAGCCCTTCAGTTTAGTAGCCCTAAGTCACTAAGTTGCCCAGGCTGGGCTTGAACTTGCAGTCCTCCTGCCTCAGCCTCTCTGAGTGTTGGTATTACAGGCAAAAGCACAATTGCTTTTAATAATAACAACAACAATGCAATCATTTCAGGGTCTGAACTGGGAAGGGGACTTTGTTGTGCTGGTTCCAGAAGAGGGTGGGAAAAAGATAGTGGATTTATCATCTGGTGTCAGTTGAGTATCACATTTTTATTTATTCAGCAAAGTGTATGCTCAGCCCTGAGGATTCAGCCTCGCTAAAGGGACTAAACAGTTATCTCAGGAGCCTGAGACAAGGACCAAGAAAGTACTCTGGGTATTCAGAGGAGGCTGACCTGAGAAGGCTGCCTGAAGAGTAAGGATCTCAGTGCATCTAATAGGAAGCAGGGCAGGAACACAGAGGGTGGGAGGGAGGACATTGGGAAGTGCATGGAAGCAGAGTGGCCTCAGTGGCCCCCGAGGAGCTGCTGGATCATGGTGTGGATCCATGTGGCTGTCAGGGGCAGTGGGCAGGTGAGGCCGCCTTGGGTGTCAAGCTGGAGAGGGCCTGGGGCCCAGATGTTGGGAAACGACAGTGACTGGTCATTCAGGTCAAAGCTGAGGAAGCCCTGTCACAACCGTGTCTCTGGCCATTTTCGTTTCTCCTGGACCTGGATTGGGGGTGCAGCTGGGTTCACCCCTCTTCTCCTCTCTTTGCTTGCAGGAGGGTGTATGATTTTCTGTCCACATTCATCATCTCTGGGATGCGCTTTCTGCTCAACCAGCAGGTATGGGCAGTGGAGACCCAGGGCATGAGGTGGGCATGCCTGGGCTTTGAGACCCCTGACCCCGGCTCTTGCCTCCTAGATTTGTCCGGTGCTCTACCACTCAGGGATGATCTTGCTCAACTCCCTCTTGGACACCGTGCCTGGTGAGTTGGGGCCAGGAGGGTGCTGGGTGAGCACATGCCATTCAGCAGCTCAGTGACATGCCCTCCAAGCCCACCAGTGGAGCAGTGCTGGGGCTGACTCCTGTGTGACCACAGGGAAGACCTAGGGTCCCTCTGCTCAGGGCTTGTTTCCTTACCGGGCTGGCAATGCCTCCCCCTAGGATCAACAGGGTCCTCACTATTGATCATTGATTATCTAGCAGGTAGTAGGTGCTCAGTTAACATGAACTCTTCTGGCAAGTGCAAGGGCCTGAGTTCAATCCCTGGCTCCACAAACAAAACAAAACAAAACAAAAAACCCCACAAACTCCTTTTTCCTAAGCCATGAGCTCCATCTACTGTGGGCCAGAGATCTGACATCATGTGCAACACACAGGACATGGGAAGGGAAGGATGAGGTAGGGAAAACCAAGGAAGAAAGGGATTCCTTTGCCATCTTATTTAGGGACTTGATGAGACTCCTGTAGGAGTAACAATAGTAGGAGTAACTGATGTAATCATAGTCCGGCTGGCACAGGTCTGTCATCCTGCATTCTGGGAGGCTGAGGCAGGAGAACTGCAAGTTTGAGCCCAGAACAGGCAATTTTCATTTTAGTGAGTCCATGAATCAAAGTAAATAAAAAGGGGTGAGGATATAAGCTTAGTATATAGGCCTGGATTCAATCCTCAGCAATGAAAAAGAAAGAAAGAAGAGGGCCTGGGGAGATGGTTCAGTAGAATACGCACTTGCCTGGCAAGCACAAGGGTCTGAGTTCAATCCCTGGTTCCGCAAAAATAAATACATAAATAAATCAGAAAGAAAGAGGAAACAACATTATTGAACACTTACTACATATGTCAAGCACTAAGTGGTTGCCACATAAAACAAATTCTACTCTCACAGCAACCCTAGGAGGGACGTATCACCATGTTATAGGCAAGAGGCCGAGAGAGGTCAAGTTCCTGGCCGGTAACACAGCTTTGAGTGACTTGAGCCCCTCCCTGCAGTGCGCAGTGCTGTGGACAAGCTGGTCGGCATCGACTACTCCCTTCTGAAGGATCCCGTGGTCTCCACTGACAATCTGGACATGGAATTCCGGGTGAGCTGCCTGGGTCGGTTTGTGTATAACCTTGGTTCTCTAGCCAGACTCTTTCTTCCTGTCAGTTGCTGGTTTTATCTTCCTAAAGTAGGGCCGGGGAGATGACTGATGACTCAGTAGAATAAGCGCTTCCCTGGCAAGTGCACGGCTTGAATTCAATCCCCAGTTCTACCAAAAAACAAAGCCAAAAAATTTTTAAAAATTAAAGAAAAAAATCGGGCTGGTGAGATGGCTCAGTGGTCTAAAGCACCTACTTAGAACAAGTTGAGCAAATTACAGGGACCGCGGTTCAATCCCCAGCACCACATGCCAGCCAGCCCCGCCCCCTGGTGGGCTGAGCTGGCCACACACACACACACACACACACAAATAAATAAATAAATAAAAAATAAATTTATAAAGAAAAAAATCTTCCTAAAGCACAGCCCTGATGAGGCCACTCTAGTTACTGAGAGTGCAATGGCTCCCTGTTGCTGCAGAATTAGGCTCAACTCCTGCCTCTGGGGCTTTGGCCCCACCTCCTGTCCTGTCCTGGGGTTGAACCCATGGTCTTTGGACTGAGCTAGAGCTCTACCATTTTTCCTTTTCTTTCTTTTTTCTTTTTTCTTTTTTTTTTTTTTTTTTTGTTTTGCAGAACTGGGGATTGAACTCAGGCCCTTGTGCTTGCCAGACAAGCAAGCACATATTCTACTGAGCTCTCTCTCCGGCCCCTTTTTCTTTTTGAGACAGGGTCTTCCTAAGCATTTCAGGTTGCCCTTGAGCTCACTTTGTATCCCAGGCTGGTATCAAACTCACAATGATTCTCCTGCCTCAGCCTCCTGAGTGCTGAGGTTACAGGCATGCTCTACCATGTCTTGCCCTTCTATACTTTCTTAGTTTTTGAGACAGAATCTCATGAAGTTGCCTTAGGTTGGGGTTGAACTTGGAATCCTGCCTCAGCTCAGTTTTGTCTCTTTGGAGTGCTTTTTGTGTGTACGTGTGGTACTGGGGACTAAACTTGGGACCTTGTACTTGCCAGGCAGGTGCTTATGCCACTGTGCTGTATCTCCAGCTGGTGTGGTCTTAATCCTGTTTCTCTGCAGCTACTCTGCCTGAATAAGCCCCTCACCTTCCATCCTGGTGTTCATACACTGTCCACCCACATCTTAATTTTTTTTTTTTTTGGCCCATCCCCTTCTCAAAGGAATCGGATATGAAGTCTGTATACAGAACCTCATTTCATCCTCTCAGATGCCTGTGAATTGGGTGTAACACTGTAGTCTTCCCCTGCTATCTGAGGGGATGAGTCCAAGACCTGGTGGGTACCACAATCTGAGGATGCTCAAATCCTTACATAAATTGGCATAGTATTTACATATTATCCAAACATATTACCATACTCTATTTTTTGTCTTTTTGAGACAGGGTCTTGTGATGTACGCAGTTCAAGCTGGACTCAAACTCACATTTTTAAAAAAGTATTTATTTATATTATT
>NW_004524653.1:11243177-11276007 GCF_000260255.1 Octodon degus
TTTTTGTGGAACTGGGGATCGAACTCAGTTCCTTGAGCTTGCTGGGGAAGCACTTATTCCACTGAGCCATCTCCCCGGCGCAGGCTGGTCTTGAACCCAGTGTCCTCCTGCCTCTTGAGTGCTGGGATTACACACCTGGTTCTTCCTGTGTACTTTAAATAGTCCTTAAATTATTTACAATGCCTAGCACAGTGTGAATACTATGCAAAGAGCTGTTACACTGTATTCCTTAGGAAATAAGACAAGAAAAACCCACACAGTACACGCTTGGTACACATGCAGGGATTTTGTCAGCAGTTGGTGGAATGTGTGGCTGTGGAGGACCAACGGCCACCTGGACTCATTTTAGAGATGACGTGAAACCTTCTCAGACGTGATGGTAGCTGGCTGCACTGGTGGGCACTTGTGATCTCAGCTTTTGGGAAGCCAAGGAAGGACTCTGAGGCCAGCCTGAGCTACACAGTGAGATCTAATCTCCAAACACAAACAAAAAGCTGGGTGTGGTGGCACAGATTTGTAACCCCAGGAGGAGGGGGGCGGGGGCGGGACACAGGCTGAGGATTGTGAGTCTGAAGCCAGCCTGGACCACACAGGGAGACCTTGTCTCACAAAAAGAAGAATGGGGTTGATGTCACATCCTCCAGGCCGCACAGCTAGCCAGCATGTGGCTACTACCTTTGCTCCGCCCATTGGAGGGTAGCCACAAATTCCAGAGCACAAGCTCTGTGGCTAGGACTCTGAGGCTGAAATCCTGGCTCTGCCCCTGACTGGCTGCATGACCTTATGGAAGTGTTCATCCTAGGCCTGTTTCTTAATATGGAAAGGGGAATATACAGTGAAGAAACACACCTCAGGGCTGCCACTTGGGCTGATCTCCATAGAGGGGCTGAAAGAGCACCTGGCACAGAACCATGATGCACATGTAGTAACCGTGTCCACTGATGCCACCTGGCTTCCAAGGCCCACTCGGATGCCACCTGTCTCATGGAACCTTCCCTGGTCCTCCCTGCCCTGGGCCAATGGAGTCACTCCCTACAGTGCTCCAGCTCCGCTCCTTACAATAGCTTTTTTTTTTTTTTTTTGCGGTACCATGGATTGCACTCAGGATCTTGCGCTTACCAGGCAAGCACTTATTCCACTGAGCTATCTCCCCAGCCCTCTTACAATGGCTTTGAAGAGATGTACCTGTGAGTTTCCCTAGAACTAGCATAAGGCAAGGAGACCACCTGCAACCTGTCTGGATACAGGGCTGCTCTGCCTTGACCTTGACCTTGATCCTGAACCCCAATTGCAGGGAGCATTCTTCCCCCTGGCTGAAGGGAACTTGAGCTTCATCAACCAGGCAGTGGAGCCTCAGCTACAGGAGGAGGAGCGGATGGTGTATGTGGCCTTCTCTGAGTTCTTCTTCGACTCTGCCTTGGAGAGCTACTTCCGGGCAGGAGCCTTTCGGCTGTCACTGGAGAAGGTAGGCCAGGGCCTGTCTGTGGGATGCGCAAGCGGCCCCCAACTGAGCTCCCAATGACCCTGTCTCTTCCCAATTCCCACATTCAGCTGCCAAAGGATCTGGATGTGCTGCTGAGGGCCACCTTCTTTGGGAGCATTATCCTCCTGGTGAGTACTGGTGGGATGCAGGGGCACGGCCAGGGTTTTGGGGCAGCCACCTACACACCAGGGAGGGGTTCAGCACAAGTGCCCACCTGCTGCTTATGGTCAAGCCCCCTTACTTTGCCAAGACTGTTTCCACATTTGGGAAGGGGATGCTATTTCCTGTCTTGTATCTGGCACTGAGCCACTGTGAGGGCGGGAGAGAACTCCACTCTTGTATGTACAGGGACTTCAAGGAAAGCAAGTTATTATTAAATGACATGTCCTCAGTTCAATTTTGCAAATGTTAAGAGCTGGGATTTGAATCTGGCTTGGAATCTGACTCCATCTTACCCAAATTGATTAAATGAAACATGTCATTAAGATTAAACATATAGGGCTGGCCAGATAGCTCAGCAGATTAAAGCACCTGCTTAGGCATGTGCAGCGACCAGGGTTAGATCCCTGGTGTGCTGTGCCAGCCCTGGTCCTGTCCCTGGGGCGACTGAGACTGGACGTGGTGGAGTGCCTATAATCACAGCACTTGGGAGGCTGAAAACAGGAGGACTACTGAGTCTGATCTGTGTAGTGAGACCCTGTACTAAATATATAATAAATAAAAATGATTAAACATATAAAGTAATGGGGCTGGTGAGATGGCTCAGTGGTCTAAAGCACCTACTTGGAACAAGCTTGGCAAAGCACAGGGACCACGGTTCAATCCCCCAGCCCCACATACCAGCCAGCCGCGCCCCCTGGTGGGCTGAGCTGGCCACACACACACACACACACACACACAAATAAAAATAAATTTAAAAAAATAAAAAAAATAAAGTCTATCTTCATCTCCTTAAGGTCAATTAAAAAAAAATAAAATAAAGTAATTAGAACAGCACCTGAACAGAGCAAGTACTCAATGAATGCCAGCTCCTATTACTGTGGTCATCACCATCACTATCATAAAACTGGTGGTCAAACAGTTAAGAGCATAGACTCTGTTCAATTTTGGTTCTGCAACTGTGTATGGACAACTAACCCCAAAGATGGAGATAGGGCCAGCGAGATAGCTCAGCAGACTAAAGCACCTGCTTAGGCAAACTTAGGCAAGCACAGGGACCGCAGTTCACCCGGGCGCCAAATGCTGCTCCAGCCCCACCCCCAGGGCAGACTGAGCCAGCCAGCGGCCAGGTGTAGTGGTGCATGCCTGTAATCCCAGTGCTGGGGAGGCTGAAAGCAGGAGGATCACCAGGAGTCGGAGCTTCATAGTGAGACCCTTCAACAACTAAATACATTTAAAAAAAAAAAAAAAGATGGCGCTAACGTTGCCTGGTTCACAAGGTTATTGTGAGGGTTGGGTGAGCACATGTGCTGACTCACATTTGCAGATGAGCAAGCACTTGAATTTAACAGGATTCCTACATGTCTTTAGAAGCACAGAAAGTGGTTAACAGGGCTGAGACATTAGTGCACAAAGACTGTCCTTAGACCTGGCTAAGGATGGACCCTGAATGGTAACAAGGAAGTATTAGGCAAGCAGCAGTTGGGTAAAGTGATGCATACCTGTAATCTCAGCACTCAGGAATCTCTGAGGCAGAACTGCCCCACGTTCAAGGCCAGCCTGGGCTACATAATAAATTCAAGGCCAGCCCTGTCTCAAAAAACTAAAAGAGAGAAAGGAGACATTCCTTTGTATAGCCCAAAGGACAGAGGCATGGGGTTCTCCAAGCAGCAGACTGGACATGACCTGCCCCTCCTTACTTTGTTCCTAGACTCCCGCAGAGATTGATTCCCCGCTGAAGTTGGAGCTTCGGGCCATCGCCCCACCGCGCTGCACTATCAAACCCTCAGGCACCACCATCTCGGTCACTGCCAGTGTCACCATCTCCCTGGCCCCACCCAACCTACTGGAAGTCCAACTGTCCAGCATGATCATGGTGCGGGCCCCAGGCAGGGAGCTGCCAGGGAGCAGGGAGAAGGGGGCTGTGGACATTTCCAGCCCATAACACAGCCCTTGTACCTGATCACAGGACGTGCGTCTCAGTGCCAAGATGGCGCTCCGGGGCAAGGCGCTGCGGGCCCAGCTGGAACTTGCCAGGTAGGTAGGTGGTGAGGACGTGTGCAGGGCCCTGACCACACGGTACCTTAATGTTTTCAGGATAATCACATCTGCCCCATACAACAGTGGAGCTAATGTTAAACCATATCCAGAAGCCACTGACAAGATGAGGTCTGTCTCTGTCAATGCAGACATGTTTTTTTTCTTTCTTTTTTTGGAGTGCTGAGAATTAAACCCAGGGCCACATGCATGGTAAGCACTCAACCACTGAGCTGCGCTTCTAGCCCCAAAGTGCACCCAAGGAATCGAACCCAGGGCCTTTCCCGAGTTATAGCCTCCACCCTTACACTTTGCAACTGTGTTTCACTAAATGGAACTTAGAATCCTCCTGCCTCAGCCTGCCCCAAGTGCTAGGATACAGGCATGTGTCTTCACCTCCAGCCAAAAGTACATTTTTTTTTTTCTTGTAACAGCGTCTTGCTATGTAGTTCAGGCTGCCCTTGAACTCACTGTGTAGCCCAAGCTGACCTTGAGTTCTCCAGCCACCTGAGTGCTGGGATTATAGGCATGTGCCAGCACACCTTTCTCGTGTCTCCTTTCTTGTATCCAGCAACCTTAGAGGCAGGCAAAGTTGCGTTGACATGACAACAGTCACACACCAAAGAGGTTTAGAATGTGAGTTGGGCAGAAACCTCAAGTAAATAACTTTGTGGCCTTGAAGCCAGTTATTTTATCCTTTTGAATTTCATACACACACACACCTGTGAAATACAGATAAAATGTCACTTTCTAGACTGTGCTCTTCCATATGTCTCCATCAGTCATGTGCAATACGGTATAGTATTTATACTTAATTTTTGCATAACTGAATACTTCTTTAGTTGCACTAAGCCACATTTCATTAGCCACATACAGTTATAGGCTACCACGGTGGACACTGAAAACACAGAACATTTCCAAAGTTTTATCCCATGGTGCTATTATGGGGCTGCTCTAAGTGAGGGCTGAGCCAGGCATGCTGTTACACACATGTAATCCTAGTACTTGGGAGGCTGAGGCAGGAGGATCACTGTGAGTAAGCTCACACAAAGTAAGCTCAAGGCCAGCTCAAAGGTCTCAAAACGAGACCCTTTCCCATCCCCCTAAAAAAAAAAAAAAGAGGACTGGAAGCAGGTTTGGTGATGCATGTCTGTACTTTCATCACTCTGAGAGGCTGAAGTAGAATTGCAAATTTGAGCCCCACGTGGGCAGTTTAGACTTAGCAAGACCCTGTCACAAAATAAAATAGGGCTGAGGATGGAGCTCTCTACGAAGGCTGCAGGTTCAATCTCCAATATCACAAAATAAAAAACAAGACTGGGCCGGGGAGATGGCTCAGTAGAGTAAGTGCTTCCCTGGCAAGCGCAAGGGTCTGAGTTCAATCCCCATTTCCGCCAAAATAAAAAATAAAAAAACAAGACTGCAAATTAGAGTTTGAATCCCCATACTCAGAGAAGAAAAAGAAAATTAGATTTTATAGGCAAGTTCTGGTATTTCAGCTGTGTGACATAAGAGGTTACTTAACCTCCATGGACTTTAATGTCATCTATGAAGGGCAGTTTTTGGTAGTGTCTCTCTCTCCCTGTTTTGGTTTTTTAAATTATTTATTTGTGTGTGTGTGTGTGTGTGTGTGTGTGTGTGTGTGTGTGTGTGGCCAGCTCAGCCCACCAGGGGGCAGGGCTGGCTGGCATGTGGTGCTGGGGGATTGAACCGCGGTCCCTCTGATTTGCTTAGCTTTTTCTAAGTAGGTGCTTTAGACCACTGAGCTATCTCACCAGCCCCCCTGTTTTGGTTTTTTGAGACTGGGTCTTACTGTATAGTGCAGGCTGGACTCAAACTTGCAGCGGTCCTGCTGCAGCCTTCCAGCGTGCTGGGTTTACAGACATGCACTGCCACACCTGGAAACTTCTTCTTAGGGTTGTTTTTGTTTTGTTTCCTTCTTAGAGTTGTTAGAAAGACTAAATTAATTGGTATTTTAGTTAGGTGTGTCTCTGTTACTTTTCACTTGGTGCTGGGACAAAATACCTGACCCCCAAAATTAAAGGAGGAAAGGTTTATTTAGCTTACAGTCCATACGCAGCTGGCTCCAAGGCAGGGAGGTACATGGCAGAGGGCAGTAGTTCATGGTGGCAGAAAATAGCAACAACCAATGGGAAGGGCAGCAGCACAGGGCTAGCCTCTCCCTCCTTATACTGCAGCCAGGCTATCTGCCCCACGGCAGGTGTAGTACTCACACACATAATCCCAGCAGCACTCACACCCATAATCCCAGCACTGGATCATGAATTAATCATAAACTCTAGAAGCCGCCCCCATGACTGCATGAGGCTTTGGTGGGACAACTAGACACAAATCATAACAGCATGGTGGCACAGGCCTATCAGCCCAGCATGCTGGAGGACTACAAGACAATTTAGCAAGATGTTGCCTCAAAAAAAAAAAAAAAGATTTTTTTTTTTTCTTCTGGTACTGGGGGTTGAACCCAGGGCCTCACACATACGCTACACAAACACTTTATCAGTGAGTTATATCTCTAGTCTTTTTAAAAAATTTTGAGACAGTCTCTTAAGTTGCTCAGGCTGGCCTGGACCTGAGGCGGGATCCTTATGCTCAGTCTCACAGTTGTATGCCATGGCATTCGGTTGCATTTAACTTTTTAAACACAGATGGCAGTGTCTGGACGGAGTAAGCACTGAGTTTTGTTAAGCAGCACATCATGCAGAGCGTTGATGGAATTTTGTAGTAGAGAGGCACTTGACAAATAAAAGTAGTGGCTCTGCAGAAAAGGAGCCCCAAGGAGGCAGAAGTGACTGCACACCTGAGTGAGCACCAGGGGAAGCCCAGAGGAGCCCAGAGGAGCCCTGAAACCCAGGCTCCTTGGGCCCACAGGCCTCCGGGCTCAGGCTCTGTACCCACCGGGCTCTTGTTTTTCTCACCCTCACAGGTTCCGAATCTACTCAAACCAGTCTGCACTGGAGTCTCTGGCTGTGAGTTGAGGAGGGCGGGAGGCCGGGTGGGGCAGGCTCGCTGTGCCGAGGAGCCCCTGCCCCATGCCTGCCCACCCTTTGCCTCTCTCCTGTTCAGCTGATCCCACTGCAGGCCCCTCTGAAGGCCCTGCTGCAGATCGGGGTGATGCCCATGCTCAACGGTAGGGCTGGAGGGGAGGTGGGATGGGGAGGGGGCGAGCTGGGGGAGCCCAGACTAAGGCAGCCCTCACACCCACAGAGCGGACCTGGAGGGGAGTGCAGATCCCTCTGCCGGAGGGTATCACCTTCGTGCGTGAGGTGGTGACGAACCATGCGGTGAGCAGGGCTGTGAGCAGGAAGGGGGCAAGGGCATCCCACTCCCTACAGCTCCCCAGGCTCTTGCCTAAGTAGTCTTCTTTCAGGCTCCTTCCTCTATGCCTTGCCCCAGGCCATGCCTTCTTTTTTTTTTTTTTTTTTTAATTTTATTTATTTATTTATGTGTGTGTGTGTGTGTGTGTGTGTGTGTGGCCAGCTCAGCCCACCAGGGGGCGGGGCTGGCTGGCATGTGGTACTGGGGGATTGAACCGCGGTCCCTGTGCTTTGCTAAGCTTGTTCTAAGTAGGTGCTTTAGACCACTGAGCCATCTCACCAGCCCCCCCCCCACCTTCTTGTGATGCCAATCTTTTCAGATGTTAGTTGAGAGGTCACCTCCTCCTGGAAGCCCTTCTTGATGCTCAGTCTGTGGTTCTATAGCCTCTCTCCGCATCTTCCACAGAACCACTCTCCCACTAGATGGAGGACACCCCCACCTCCCACCCCCTGACAAGGCCAGGGGCCCTGCCTCTATCTTTAGAGACTCTGCCTCGGTAAAGGCAAGAATGAATGAGACCCCTCTCTGCTTCACACAGGGCTTCCTCACCATCGGGGCTGACCTCCACTTTGCCAAAGGACTGCGAGAGGTGATTGAAAAGAACCGGCCTGCCAATACCAGAGATGCCCAGGCATCCAGTGCCCCTCCACCCTCCTCGGCAGCTGCCTGAGCCCTCACTCCCCACCCTGGTAGTTGCTGGTCAGGACTGCAGCCCTCTCAATCCTTCCCTCTGCTCCTCCATAGTCCCGTAGGGTCCCTTGAGTCCCCAGTGCCACAGAGAAGACAGGGTTTGAAGCTGTGCCCAGTTTAATTCCATAATCAGTTTATCTGTCAATTACAATCCGTCCATCTCTCCCCCTGGGCTGTCCTGAGAGCTGTATTGGGATGGTGGGAAGGGGTCAGTGGATCAGGAAGGGTTTTCTTTTAGCAGGGATGGGGCCATGCCACTCAGGCCCGGACTGTGGCAGGGATAAAGTGCTCACCAGCCCCCTGCTGGCTGAGGTGCTGGGCCCAGGCTGCAACCCACAGGGCGTGGGAAGATGGGAATAGTACGGGCGTGCGGGGGGGAAGTCTTCCCCCCAGGAGGCCAAACCCCCTTCCTAGTGGCAGACCCTGAGGAGGGCAGGGCTGGTCACCAGTGAGTTGCTCTAACTGGTTCCCTCGGTCATCAGTACGGCTCCCTGCTCAGGAAGCGGAAGAACATGGTGAAGGCAGCGAGGGGCTTGTCCGTGGGGACCATGTGTCCAGCACCCTGGGGAAACAGTGCTCCGTGGGCATCTGGCTCCACCACTGCTTCCTTCATCCTAGCCTTCCCTCCCTGAAAACCTGCCCTTCCAGAGGCCAAGGGTGACCCAGAACAAAAAGGCAGCCAGAGGGGATGGATGGATGGATGGATGGATGGGCCAGGCCCTACCTTGATGGTGAGAAAGTCGATGTTAGAGAACTCCTCCACGAAGCCAGCGATCTGCTCCCCACTCTCCCCATAGTCCACTAGCCACGGCCGGCGCTGCACCTCCATCTGTCCCACCAGGAAAGACGTCAGCCTGTGGCACCTTCAGCCCTGCCCATGGCTGCCAGCCAGACCTGGGTCGCAGGAACTATTTGCTGGGTTTTCCCTCTGTGAACAGAGCTGCTCCTGGGAACATCCACCCCTATACTCAGCCCTATCCAGGAAGCCTGGAAATCCCTGCCTTACCTTCTGATTGAGGGAATTCACAAACCATTCATCCCCCAAGAAATTGCAGGCCATGTCCACGTCTCCATTGTATATCAGGATCCGGTACTTCTGGAGCAGGAAGGATAAGGGGGTAAATAGGAGATCCAGAATACACCCAGGCGCCAGCTCTGTCCCGGTACAAGCTCTACCCCTCAGGGGATTCAGCTAAATAGTGTGTCCGGGAACTTCTTATGGTGGCTGTTTATTACCCCTCCAGCGAGCGCTGAGGAAACATTTTACCCCGGAAGCATATTTTATTGAGAACTTGCAGCTAAACAAACTAAAAAGATTTGTTGCTGGCCTCACATAACCTTAGGCAAGGCTATCTCCTACCCCAACCCTTTATTTGCCTATCTGGGACACAACCCAGGTAGCCCTACTCTAAAGGACCACAAAGGCCCCCTGACCTGTGGAGCAGCATGAGGTAGAGACAAACTAGTGTCCAAATTGTGACCTTGTCAACCACAGGACCTTGGGCAAAAGGCTTTTTGCCTCTTAAGGCCTAGCCTCTCTAGTCCCAAACAGAGCCTCAAGGGGCCCTCTGCTTGCTGTACTACTCTAGGCCCTGTGACTGCTGGCAGGTCCAGCTCGCTGTCCCCACACACCTGTGAGCTAAGCAGCTTCAGGTACTGCGAGTTCATGTTCTGGTAGAGACGGCGATATTGTAAATTCACCAGGAAGCTGCAAGGAGCACGGGAAGACCAGACAGCAGAGCGAGACAAAAAAAGCCAAAGCCAAGAGATCAGTTCTGTTCTCTCTCAACCTCCAACCTAGCAATCAGACAGCTGGGCTTTCAGCTACATCACTTCTCTAGGACTCAGCTGGATGAGGGTGGCCTTCAGAAGCCCTCAGCCACCCCCACTTAGAAACATGACACCTTTCGATTGTTACAGTGACTGGAACACAAGTGGCATAAAGGGTTAGGAGCCAGCGGGGCAAAGGTCACAGCATATAGCAAAAGGACAGCATGGGCACTGACTGGCACAGCAGAGCTGTATAGCCTTCACTGTGCCAGGCACCACTACTGATGGGAAGGCAATGGAGTGGGGCCCATGTCCACTCCCTAAATGTCACAAGAGCAACTGATGCTACCACCCACGGTGACCACTGATGTGTGAATGGGCTGTGTGTCCCTCAGTTTGGAGATTAAGACTTCAACATCCTGCACAGCAGCTAATTTTCATACCCTGAAGGTCCACAGTGCCCACTGGAGAAACCCCAGACAAAAGATCCCTGGGAACCCAGTTAGTGCCTTGGCACGATGGCCACAGAAACTTACTTGCACATGTCCCAGGCGGGCAGCTGCTCAGGGATGTGGAGGGCCTTGCGCACGTATGGGTTGTTGAGGTAGGTAGAGGGAGCTGTGGTGTTGGTGCAGGGGGGGTCCATTCGGACTTTGTTTCCAGAACGCAGCAGGGCCTAGGGGGAAGCCACAGGGTTAGGGTCTTCACCTGCCTTCCCTGCCCACTCTACAGGGAGGAAGCCCATGCCTGTGTGCACCTGATTCCATGTCCGCTTGAGCGGCAGGCGAGTGAAGATGTTGCCTAAATCTTGAATCACTGTAGTGCCTTTGTCAAACCTGCAAGTGAAGTAGGGGATGGGTGCTGAGCCTCTCATGGACTGGGGCTGGCCCAAGGGGCACACAGCAGCGCCTACCTAACATGGCCAGGCACACCCCCAGCACACGGGGCGTAGAGGTTGTAGATATTGAGGCCGGAGTTGCTCACGATGTGGGACACTTCCTGAAGCTGTAACAACACAACAGCACACTTCACAGATCCATGGCCTGCCACAGTGTCACCTACCTACCCCAAGATGCTTCACCTTTTTCACTGGTGGGGAAACTGAAGCTTATAGGAAGAACTCTTCCGGACCTCCATCCAATTCCCAGCACTATTTCCTAGTGTTATGAGCTAAAGCAGGTAACTTAAAAAGGCTGGGCCTCAGTTTCCTTCCTGGCCATCTCAGGGACCACTGCCAAAAGGTGAAGCTTAGAAAAGCCATGAGGGGTCAGGCATAGCATGATTGTATGTGCCTGCACATCCCAAGTTTTGGGGAGGCCAAGGCAGAAGGAGCACCATGAGTTGGAGGCTAGCTTAAAGTAGGCAAACTAGTGAGTTCAGGGCCAGCCTGAACAACATATTGAGATCCTGTCGCAAAAAAAAAAAAAAAAAAGCAAAGTTGGGTGGGTGTGGTGGCTCATGCCTGTAATTGCAGTTACTGGGAAGGCTGAGGCAAGAGGGCCACAAGTTTGAGGCTAACCCAGGCAAGTTAGAGCTTATCTCAAAATTTTTTTAAAAAGGCTGGGGGTGTTGCCCAGCTGTACAGTGCTTATCTAGCATGTGGAAGGAGGCCTGGGGTTCGTTAATAATTCAAGAAGAAAAGCAAGCAACCAAGAGCTGGAGAGATAAGTGACTGCATGACAAACACAAGGTACAGAGTTTGATCCCTGTTGCCCCCCCCCCCAAAAAAAAAAAGAAAGACAAGAAAAGCACGCAACCAAACAACACAACCCAGAGACAGGAACTCTCCAAGGAGGGGATGTGATTCTTCTCAAGGTTAGGAACGGCAGGACTAAAGCAAAGCAGAGGCAGAACCTCACATTTGTCACACACTCTGGATCTTTGTTGTCATAGAAGTTACACTTGTTCTGAGAGCAGCAGTGGGTCTGGAGCAAAGACCATAGCCTGTAGGACATCAGAGGAAAAGTGCTTAGGCCCATGCTGGGCACAGATGGCACATGTCCCCTCTCCACCCTTCATCTGCTCACCAAGACCTGACCCCAAGTGACAGAGAAAGATATCACAGGGTGTGGTATATGGGTCACCAATCAGCCTCCACAGAACCTCCTCTGAGCTATACAGAGAGCCCTCCTTAGTTCCTTTAGATTCAGATGACTATTCTTAGCCATTTAGTACCAAACCTTAAGGCAACTTCAGTCCCCACCTGGGCATAAACCAGGGCAAAGTCTGGAATCCATGTGCTATTTCATGACCAGCCCCACTTTAAAGATTGCCTAACTGATCCTCACACATACCTGTTTCCCAGAAGGCCATGGTAGTAGGCAAAATAGACCAGGGAGTTGTCATTCTGCTCATAAGAGGAGAGTCCATTGCCCACAGCCAGCCCCTGTGAAGGATTCAGGGTACTCAAGTCATCTGGAGGGTAAGGATGAGGAAGAACCTCCCTTGACCTACACCCAGCCCTTTTGCAATCTGGAGGTTGAGGCCCAGGGTGGACTGTGGAGGTAGTGGGTGGAGGAGGCCACTCAAGGAATACCAAGAGCTGGCACTCCGCCAGCTGAGCTTCCCTTGGTAGGAACATATAAACAGATACAGGATGGCTGGTGGCAAGAGGGCAGCGTTGACCTGGGTGACCTTCCTAACTGCAAGGCTCCAGCCACAGAAGGCCTCCCTTCCCTCTTGCAGCTAGCCTGCACCTGAAGGTTCATGCTGGTGTCCTGCATGACCAGCACCGCCAGGGTGGGGATGTAGATGCCAGCATAGCTCTCGCCAGTCAGGAAAAGTTTGTTGTTCTTGTACTCCGGAAAGAGGCGGAAGAAATCCTTAAGGGCCTCAAAATTGTTCTGAGCAACCTGGGGATGGCAGGATAGAGAAGTCGAAACTTTACCACTTGAACTAAAAAGATCCTTGGAGATAATGAAATCAACTCAACCCAGTTTGTGCAAGAGGAAATGACTTGTCACCCAGCATAGGACAGCCAAAATGCACTCTGAGGTCATGTGTCTCCTTACGCCACCTTTGGAGAACCCCAAGGAGGACGAGGTAGGTGGGCAGGTACCAGACTCACCTCGGTATCATTGGTTGTAAAAACTTTGTCATCAGCGTAGGAGAAGCCCACCCCAGCCGGGGACTCGATATATAACATGTTAGCGATCTAGGGAGGAGGAAGGAAATGACCTGAAGAGGGTTCCTCAGTCCAACCAGGTGCCCAGATATCCCTGGGGGACTCACTGCTCTGTCCGTACCAAGTTCCAAGAATAAGGGTTGTACTTCAGAGTTACACCATCTGGCTGGATCTGAGGAAAGATAAGGCTGAGTTTTAAAGTCCAGCTAAATGGAGGAAAAGGGCCATGGTAGTAGGCCCTTTACATCTGGGGACCTTCCCTGGCCCCTCCCTCAAGCTGAGATACTGATAGGGATGAAAAGACCACCAAGATTCAAAAAGAACGAGGACATTTTGGAAACCCATACAGACTTTCTCCCCTCTCCCAACCCTCCTCTTTCTACCTACCAAGAAGGGCCCGTGTTCTGTGAGGAACCCATCCAGGGAGCTGCAGCCCGGACCCCCGTTGAGCCAAAGCACCACAGGGCTGTTCTTTGGATCTTTCTGGGACTCCACAAACCTAGGATGGGGGACAGGGCAGGGCTGGTGCACATGGAGGGGCCCCCTCCAGCCCTCCCGCCCTCCAGACGCCCTCTGAGGTCTTCACAACCTTCCGCCCCGCCCTCCTGGCCCTGGTGGGCAGTGTAAGTGCCACCTCCCCCCTGCCCCGGGGTGCAGCGCCGCAGACCAGTAGTGGAAGTGCTTGGAGTCCGAGGCTCTGAGGTAGCCAGAATACTGACGGAAAGACGGCTGCTTGGCCAGTCCCGGGAGGCACTGGATCTCGTCTTGGTCCGGGGCTGCTCCGCCTCGGGACACCGAGGATGCGAGCACCAACAAGAACAGCGATGACAGCGCGGTTCGGGCCATCTGAGAAGGAAGCAACGGGCGCCCGATGTTTACCAGCTCTGTCGCTCACATGCGCTTGAGGACAGCAGTCCCTGGGGAGGAGCTGTGTGCATCCTCCAGAAAATGCCCAGCCCAGGCGCTCGCACCCACCCGCAGGGCTGCCACCGCCGCCCACCACCCCGGAATCCCAGATCCCTTCCCGCTCCCGAGTTCCCTCACCTCGGCTCCCTAGCGTCCTTTGCTCTCTAGGAGGCGCCGGGAAACTGAAGTCATGTGTACTCCGGGTCATGTGAGCCCCGGCTTCACGTGACGACTCCTCAGTTCCGCTGGGGCCTCGGGGGCGGGGCGGAGCGGTCATTTGCCGGACTCAGAAGGGTCAGTCCGTAGAGGTCGCTGCGCTAGCTATTAGATGATTTAAGCGTGGAAGGGGAATTTCCTCCAGCCCCTCGAGAGACCCAGTCCTGGACATGATCCCTGAGCAAGCGGCGCTAGGACCCCCGGGCAGAGTCTCGGAGAAGGGAGTCGAGGGGGGTGGGATGGGAAATACCTTACATGGTCCCCCGAGTTCTTCAACTGAGCCCGCCGCCCAAAATAGTCCGGACCGCCTGCTGGCCTCCCAGTGTACCGTGCAATGGCTGCTGCCTCTCACTCCGTGCAATTGGGTGCTCCCTGGGGACCCTCGTGCCCAGAGCCCCCTCCCACCCGCTTCCACCGGGTGCACGGAGCCAACATTCGCGTGGACCCCTCAGGGACTCAGGCCACACGAGTGGAGAGCTTCGCCCACGGTGTGTGCTTCAGTCGCGATCCTCTGGCTCCTGGCCAGATATTCTTGGTCGAGATCGAGGAAAAAGAGCTGGGTTGGTGTGGGCATCTGCGTCTTGGCCTGACTGCGCTGGATCCTGCCAGTCTGGCTTTTGTGCCAGAGTTTTCGCTACCTGACCTGGTCAGCCTGGGCCACACCTGGGTCTTCGCCATCACGCGCCACCACAACCGTGTGCCCCGGGAGGGCCAGGCAGAGGCAGAGGCAGTGGCCCCCAGCCAACCCCCATCCCTCCTGGTGGAGCCTTATCTGTGCATTGAGCAGTTCCGAATTCCCCGGGACCGCCTGGTGGGCCGAAGCCAGCCTGGACTATATAGTCATCTCTTGGACCAGCTCTATGAACTGAATGTGTTGCCTCCTACCGCTCGCCGCAGCCGCCTGGGCGTTCTCTTCTGCCCGCACCCAGATGGCACCGCAGACATGCACATCATCATCAATGGCGAGGACATGGGCCCCAGCGCGAGGGGGCTGCCAGCTGCCCAGCCTCTCTATGCCGTGGTGGACGTGTTTGCCTCCACCAAAAGCGTGCGCCTGGTCCAACTGGAGTATGGCTGTAGGTATCCCACTCCAGGGGCAATGACCTTCCTGGGAAGTGAGAGGACAGAAACTTTTTTTTTTTTTTCGTTCAGAGGCTTTGGCCCTGAGTTACACCCTCAGCCCTTTCTTGAATTTGGTCTCTGGGATTACAGGTAAACTGCCACCTGGGTTGAGAACAGCTTGATAGGACTCCCTAGCCAGCTAGCTAGGATTTGGTCTGGCCAGCCTCTGTTAGAAGTAAGAGAATCTAGGGGCTGGGGAGATAGCTTGGCAGTCTAAGTGCCTGCCTGGCAAGTGCAAGGACCCCCACGTGCTATGTGGGCCCCACGCTGAGCCAAGCACTGGGGAGGCTGAGTGGAGGATCACTATGAGTCTGAGCTGCCTAGTGAGATCCTGTACCAAAGAAATAACATAAATAGAAGTAGGAGAATCTGGCTTCAATTCACACCTCTGCTTTGGATTTTGCTCAAGATGAGCATACCCACATCAACGGGTTAAAATTGCTCAGCAGGTCCCTTTTAGTTTTGATACTTGTTTTCTATATTAACCTAGAGAATCAGTCTAAACTGATTTTTTATATTGGGCCTCAAGAATTATGGTCTAGGGCTGGACAGATAGCTCAGTGGACTAAAGCACCTGCTTAGGCAGAGCACAGTGACAGGGTTCGATCCCTGGTGTGCTGTGCCCTCCCCACTCCCAGGGCGCGCTGAGACGGTGACTGAGACTGGACATGGTGGCGTGCACCTGTAATCCCAGCACTTGGGAGGCTGAAAACAGGAGAATCACAAGTCTAGTCTGTGTAGTGAGACCCTGTAGACCCTGTATTAAATACATTTTAAAAAATTGTGTTCTTTTACCAAAAAAATGCTCATCAGTTTGGATTAGTTTAGACACTACAGACGGATCCCACACTGAGAGCTTTTAAATTCTGAGGTCTTTTTTTTTTTTTTAAGAACTGGTTTATTACAGCTCTGTTGAGCTTTATTTATAGCTCCGATCACATTTCAGGAATTTAGTGAACCAGAACCTGCTCTGTGCCAGGCCTGGGCTGAATAGACAAATCACATCTTCCTGCCTCCATACTCTGCTAAGGGAGGGGAAGGGATTGTGCTGCACTGTAACAGAAACAGGGCTGCAGCTTGTGCAAGCTGCTTTTTCTCAAGCATAGGAGCAGCCCCATGAAGCGCGCTGACCTGGACAGTGAAAGGGACTGGCTCAAGTTGATGGGAAAGTGGGGACCAAAACCTAGATATCTGGGGTCTTTGCCTCAGACCCATCCTTCAGGCCAGTTTGCCTGTGACTGCCTTCTTTCCACAGTGCCATCCCTACAGACTCTGTGCCGCCTGGTGATCCAGAGGAGTGTGGTGCACCGGCTGGCTATTGATAGGCTCCACCTGCCCAGGGGACTTAAGGAATTCTGCAAGTATGAATGAAGGTCTGAGGCTACCCAGTGTGTGGGAGCATGTCCTGGTCCCAGTGCTGCCAACAAGGACCAGCAATAAACAGCAGAGGTGACGTTCTTCTGGTCTTTGGATCATCCCTTTGCCCTTGCATCCTGTGAGAGGCAATTCGAGAATCACTGCAGGTTAGCAGAACATAGTAAAGGGCACATTTTAGAAACCACCTAACCTGGGGATTCCAAGCCTGGCCACTTGTAAGAGTTATCTGCACTTACATAACTCTAGAAATTCTGTTTATCTCTAGAAGTTCTCCTTCAACTTGTCAGGGGAGGCATACATACTGTTTTTTGGTAAAAGGCCCTCTTGGGGTGTGTGTGTGTGTGTGTGTGTGTGTGTGTGAGAGAGAGAGAGAGAGAGAGAGAGAGAGAGACAGACAGACAGACAGACAGACAGACAGACAGACAGGGTCTCAACTTTGTAGTTCAGCCTGTCTTTGAACTCACTATGCAGCCCACGCTAGCCTGGAACTTGAAGCAATCCTGCCTCAGCCTCCCCAGTGCTGGGATCACAGGTGTGTACCACCATATTCAGCTCCTCTTGTTGATTCAAATGTACTGCCCAGGTTGAGACAAATTTCTTTAGATGAAAACTTCAACTTTGACAGCATCATTGCTTGAGAAATACTCACCTGAGCCTGACCCTGGGATTCTGATTTCACCGTTATTAATCTGGACATTCAAATTTCTTGGCCAGCGGTATAGCTCAGTGGACTAATTGCTTCTTAGGTAAGCTCAGGGACCAGAGTTCAATCCCTGGCACCACATGCCATGCTGGCTCCATCCTGGGGCATGCTGAGCCAGCGATGGAGTCCAGGCATGGTGGCACATGTCTGTAATCCCAGCACTAGGGAGGCAGAAATCAGGAGGATCACCTCAGGAGTCTGAGCTACATAGTGAAACCCTGCACAAAAAAACCAAAATAAAACAAAAAACCAGAATTTCTCAAAGTTCCATGCCTGGTGTGGCCAGCCTGAACACAACCATCTCAAAAGACAACACAAGAATTTCTTAAAGCACCCAAAGGGGGGGCGGGGAAGCACACAAAGAGATTCAAATATATCTCATAGGCTGAGAATTAGATCCTTAGTACAACTATTTCATTTTGCGGAGGGGAACCCTGAGGCCCGGAGATGTAAATGTGTTTGTCCTCTTGCTTCAGCCTCCTGAGTACGGGGATTACAGGTGTGCACCATCAAGCTGGCCTCAGACTCTTTTCTTTGTATCGCTGATCCTTTGCTTTCATCTAGCTCTCATTTCATCCTCACAACTGGTGAGTTAGGGGGCAGTCATCACTCCCATATTACAGATGAGTATACTGAGGAACAAAACTGTCCTACGAACTTGACTAAGGTAAGAGTAAGAATCTAGAACATGGTGGTCCTGGTCCAGGGTGCTTGTAATACCATCTCATTGTCATGTAAGGTTCTAGAATGAACAGGTCGATGGCCTGAGGTAGGTTGTATATGTAAAGGGGTGGGACTGTGAGGTAACATTCTAGGAGGGTGGAGAGGGTAGGCTAGAAGGCATATAACTATTCCTTCATAGACGGGAGCTTTGGGACAGCCATGTCTTACTTCCGGTCTCCACAAGCTCATCCAGGTCTTCTGCCTTCTGGCCAAGGTGAGAGGGGCTTCTTGAACCAGAGGGGGTATTGCAACTTCTCATGTGAAATTGCTTCCTGACTCTGGGGAGGTGGAGTTCCGCTGGGCATTTGGGGACTGGCCTTGGAATCAAGAAAAGGCATTTTAAAAGTCCCTACTAATTACTAATTACTCATTATTATTCATTCAGCACTCCTCTATCACCTGCTGAGTGTTGGGGACTAGAGGCTGGGTATGACTAACATAGGTCCCAACCTCTGGACAGCCCTTCTTGGGCTGATCTTAATTGTTCCTATTCCCAAGCCCTGCCCCTCAGGGCCTCTTCCTCAAGGAGGCTAAAAATAACATTCCATCTCCTTCCTGTCTCTGCAGGTGGGGCTGCTTCTCCGGGTTCCTCCCTTGGTCTCTATAGTCCTGCAGAGCCAGTGGTGGTGGCCTCTGGTGGATCAGGCCCTCTGAGCCAGAAAGCTGAGCAGGTGGTACCTGGCACCCAGGCAGAACCTGAAGGCAGGCACTGCCCTGGGGGTGCTAGCTGGGAGACACTACCAAGGAAGGAGTACAGCCGGTACTGCCACCAACTCTGCCTCATGAGGCCACCAGAGAGTTTGGGCTGGGAGAGTGGCTGCTCCAGAAGCAGAGCTCCCCACGTGGGTGGCCCCAGCAGGCCTGGGCCCCTGCTGCTGTGTGGGGTGTCGCCAGGGGTTCTGCCAGTGCCCTCCGAGGCAGAGGGGAAGGAGGCCAGCGGCACCCAGTCTGACATCTGCATCCTGACCTTGGCCATGATGATCGCTGGCATCCCCACCGTGCCTGTCCCAGGCCTTCGGGAAGAGGACTTGATCCGGGCAGCTCAAGCTTTCATGCTGGCTCACCCAGAGCCAGAGAGAGCTGAGGAGGGGGTGCAGTGGGTACAGACACAGGCTCACAGAGCCTTTGGGGAGATGCCCCTAGTGAGATCCTGGAGGGGCCAGCCTCCCGGCCCCTGCTTGTAGCTGGATGAAATAGCACCAGACACACAGGTGGCTTCTCTGTATGGTTTTTGGGTAGACAGAGTGGTTGGGAGCCTATGGGAGGAATGGGAACTGGGTGGGTGGTGAAACAATACTCCTGTCCATTAGTGTCCAGGCCCCACAAAAGTTCTCTTGATACCACTGAGTCTGATCAGACAGACTAATTAAAATTACCTGGGCAGAGGGCCATACTTGGAAAGTGAAGACTTCTGAAGACCTGCTCAAAACTACTGTCTTGAACTTCTTGGCCTGTTGTATACCCACATACAGTGGTTAATAGCAACTTGGAAGGATGAGGGAGCAGGGTTGCAAATTCAAGGTCCACCATTAGCATGATCCAGTCTCATAAAATGAAATCAGGTGTGGTGGCACACACCTAGAATCCCAACATTCTGGGAGGCTGAGGTAGGAGGATCATAAGTTTGAGCTCAGCCTGGGCAATGCAGTGAGAAGAGGCTGAGGATGTACCTGTGTGAAGGTCCTGGGTTCAATCACTAGTATTTAAATAAAAATTAAAAAGGGTAGGGATGAAGTCCAGTGACAGAACCCCTTGGGTCAATGCCCAGGACCAGGAGAAAAAAAGTTACAGGCAATGTGAATTTTTCTTTTTTCTTTTTTTTGTGGAACTGGGGATTGAACTCAGACCCTTGCACTTGCCAGGGAAGCGCTTATTCCACTGAGCCATCTCTCCGGCCCCTACTGTAAACTTTCTTACTGCCTTAAATTTGTCAGCCTGTTGAAGACAGCTGATGGGTCAATCAGCAAGGAAGGAAAATCACCCACTAGACATTCAGACAAGTAAAAGACCGCTGTTCTTTAATCTGACCAACTGTGTGGATGCTCTTTTGTGTATTTGTGTTTTGAGATAGGATCTCACTAGTTCAGGCTGGCCTCCAACTTGCTGCAAGCCTCCTGCCTCAGCCTCCTGAGTATTAGGATTATATACAGCGCCATGCCCAGCAGAATACCTATATATGAAGATAAACAAATGAAGGCTTAGAAAACTGACTTGCCCAGTCCCATTACTGGTAAAGGTAGAAGCAGGCCTCTGTAACAAAGCAGGGAAAGAACCCTTTCCTTCCACAACATACCTGAACTGTCACCTATAAGGCAGAAACATACAAGCGTTAAAATATACAACATTCAACTTTATTGATTGCAAAATGAAGCAGGGGAAAAACTGCTGAGCTGGGCTGAGCCACCTCCCTGAGCAGCCCCTTGGTAGGCCAGCTCAGCCATGGGATATGGGTCAGGTGAGTTTTCTTGTGACTAGGGTAGCTGGTACCAAGCCCCAGCCCTGACCTCACCACCTGATGTCTTATCAGTTTTTTGTCTTCTTAAATCAGGGTTGTATTGTGCAGTTCAGGCTGGCCTTGAACTTTGTAGCCCAGGCTGGCCTCCAAGTTGCAGCAGTCCTCCTCCTGTCTCAGCTTCTTGAGTGCTAGGATTACAGGTGTGCACCACCATATCCCGCCTTATTTCATACCGTATAAGATGTTTGAAACTAACAATCATTTTTACCTTGTCCTTGTAAGTTGTCCAAACCAAACCAAGGATATACAAGAAATATATATGACCATCCATTCTAAAATATTTACTGTTGGGCCCTTTCCAGAAAAAATTAGCTGACTTCTATCTTATAGAGCTAGACATATGTGAGGTAGCAGCCTAGGGTAGAGTAGAAGTCCCTTGGCCCTATTTGGGAAGGAAGTACTATGAAAATGCAACTGTGTGTGTGTGTGTAAGGAAGGATACTAGTGGGATGTGTGTGTGTGTGTGTGTGTGTGTGTGTGTGTGTGTGTGTGCATCTCTCAACATCAAGAGGAATCAGAGCTGCACTTGCTCGTAAGGGCCGATCCAGCTGTCGGCTAATTCCCGCAGGGTGCTGTACCGCCGCTCGAACTCCTCTTTGCTACAGTGCTGTAACAGCTGACCCACCTCCTCGGTGAGGAGAGTCACTGCCAGGTACTTATCCAGAGTCTCATTCCACTTGCTGCCCAGGATGCTGTCGAGGCTAGTGGCGCAGCCTGCTGTCCACTGAGATGGGAGCATGTCCAGCTGGAGCACCTGGTGGCGTGCACTAAGCATGGCTAGGATGTGGCGGCAGGGCAGATGGAAGGCTTGGTTAAAGTAACAGCTGCAACTGGTAGGAGACTGGGGCTGCACTTTATGGGTGTCCTCCAGGATCTGGATGTTTATCTTTTCTGAGCCGGAGCCAATAAGGTGCATGGACTTCTGGACCACAGCAAGCTCACCCAGACAGAGTTGGGCTGCTGGCCCTGTGCAGATGGCATTGAGGGAATTCTGGATGCCAGCTTCTACCAACTGTTCTACTTTAGGGGTTTCAGGCCTGGCATCTGAGGCGGTATGATTCTTCTGCGGACTCAGGCACAGGTTGCAGCTTGCCTTGTCTCCAGGGTTCTGCTGCATGTATTGGAATAGGGAGGCCAGGCCCTGTTTCTCAGATGGGTTGGTGGCAAAGAACTGACTGAGAATTCGGGTGGTGACTTCGAGGCTCTGGAAGTAGCGGCTGCTCTCACCCCGGCTTCTCCAGCGGTGGGCCAGCCAGATGCGGTCGTTGAGCAGCCAGTGTGAGTGAAGCTCAGCCAGTTGGGCTGGGGGGATGCAACTGCTCAGGAGGGTAAAGAACTTCCTCAGGTTGCCAGCTGTAGCTGAGCACATGGTGCTCTGTAAGGAGGTCAAAAGCACCCTTTCCACAGGCTGCTCAAGGGACAGCTGATATAACTTACCCTGTAGGAATTTGCAAATGTGGAAGGCTGAGAGCAGGACCTCAGCTGTGGGGAACTCCATGGCCAGAGTGGGCAGCGGGAGGAAGTGGGGATCCACCAGGATGGTACAGACTCTCTCCCATGCGGGGTTGAACTTCTTGAACACCTGGAACATCTGGGATAGGCCTTCGGCATCTTCTTTGGCAGGAATTGCAAAGTAGACTGCCCGAGCAAGAGGACCCTCTAGCTGTACTCGAGGTCCATCCACCAGGAAGGTATATAACACCTTGCCCCTTGGGTTATAGGTACGGTGGATAAATAAGATCTCAGGGAAATGGGAAAATAGATCTTGCATAAAGCAGTTCTGGTAGTTGAAGGTATCCAGTTGGCAGGTCTTGCTAACCTGGTGCAGCAGCACAGGTAGGCTTGAGTCTTTAATCAGATGCCCATTCAGCATTGCTAGGGCCATGGGGAGACAGGAGATGGCTAAATGCCCAGTTCAAAACAGATTCTCTGCAGGACTATTGTCTACGCTTTGAAACTCCCAAGGAAGTCAAGGATAGTGGCTGGGCTGTGGTTTCTAGATCTTGTTTCAAAGATGCACCTATAAGAAAGAACAAAGGTTTAAGGAGACAGTAGGGACTTGGCTCTTCACTTACTCATCTAGGTAATATTTGTTGAACATGTGTCAGCATTGTTCTGTTGTAACAAATAGGCAAGGATATATCAGATAATGAGGGTTACAAAACTCATAAACCAGAGTAACAAGTCAGACTGAGTTGGGAAGAGGGGATACTTTATTTTCTTTTATTTTTTTGTCTTTTTGAGGCAGGGTCTCACTATGCAGTTCAGGCTGGCCTTGAGCTCACTGTAGCCCAAGCTGCTGTCAAACTCGAAAGGTCCTTCCGCCTCAGCCTCCCCAGTGCTGGGATTAGAAGTGTGTGCCACCACGCCCAGCATGGGATATTTTAATTAAGGTCAAGAAAGGTCTCTCAGGGCTGAGTGTGATGGCACATACCTATAATTTTGGGAGGCTGAGGCAGGAGTATTGCTGTGGGCCTGAGTAAGATGGGGCACATTCGTACATTTCAGCACTCTGGGTGACTGAGTAAGATCAGAAGTTTGAGCCCAGCCTGGACAAATTTAACAATTTAGTGAGCTCCTGTCTCACAATGAAAATAAAGCAGCTGAGCTGAGATGTAGTTTAGTGCAAAGGTCCTAGGTTCAATCCCCAGTAACCCCGGCCCAAATTATGCATGTGATGGTACACACCTGTAATTCCAGCACTCTGAAGGCTAAGAATAGCCTCCAGTCAGACCTGAGCTTACATAGTGACTTCAAGGCCAACCTGAACTACATAGCAAGACCCTGTCACAACAAATAAATAGATGTAAAGTTTGGAGTTCCATATCCCCTTTCCCTTTTAAAATAGCATTCTAAATATTTGTTTGGCCTTTATGTTTACAAATTACTTCAAGGCATCCGTTGTTTCCTTTCGTGCTGGTATATAAAAGGAAGCAAACAAAACAACACAACAACTGTAATAAAAAGTGTAATTGCCCCAAACTTGCTTTGGGATGCTGGGGAAGTCAAGGACCCTCTTGGATTTTAATCCCTTCCACCATAAAGAGGCTAACATGTGCACTGTCTCTGCCTCTGCACATACTCGTTAGCTGAAAGGCTCCACTGAAATGTTTCCCTCTGGCCCCCAAGTGGGTTACTGTTCACATTTTTGTAGAAGAGAAACTGAGGCTTAAACATCTTAAGGAATTAGCTCACTGTTCCTCTGGTGGTAGCTGAAAGCCAAGTCTTCGGTTCAAGACCCTCAGAGCTTCCCACGGGGTCCAAAAGCCAGGAAGAAAGGGAAATCGGCCTTTGACCTCTCACCTTTAACCCGGGTGAAAGATGGGAATGTCTGACATTCGCGTTTGGAGTCCGGCGGAGTCACAGCAGTTAACCTCCCGCTCTATTGGTGCTGAGAAACGTCTGAAAGCAGAGACCAGGAGCTTCCCACCCACCTTCAACTCCGGGGGGGAAGAATCCCACTCATCCACACCTTGGCGGCATCGCCCTTTCTATTTGATCCGCCCTCCAACTGACTGACCTGTAGGTTCACCAACCACGGCGCTCAATTGCAGTGACTCAAGCCAATGATCTGAGGAGTTCGTTTTCAGGTTTTGGGCGCCATGGACCAATCCTAGCTCGGCAGTGCGAGGGCGGGTACTGTTACCAGGGTTACCAGGGGCCTGCGGGCGGTAATGGAGGAAAAGCCTGACAGAGGTCGCTGGCGTGTGAACGCTGCGACTGGAATTCTGGAGCTTTCCTGCGGCCTAGACGACAGGAAATGCACATTGCTATAGACGTTCCCTTAAAGGCCAAAATCAAAAATGTTCTACTGAATTTTTTTTTTTGCGTGGTGGTGGTAATGTCAAACTCTAATCCCGGGTCTGAGAAATGAATCCAAGTGTAATTGTACCATGGACTCTTCCTTGTGGGGAAACTGAGGCCCAGGCCTCAATTTCTGCCACTCTTAACAGAGATCAGGAAGCCAACCCTTGAGACTGAGGAAATCCAGATCTGAAAGAGAGAGTAGAATTTTGGAGCTGTCCAGCCCAGCTCCCTCTAGAATTTACAAAATAGGTCCATAGTGGTGGTGTGACTTCAGGGGTCTAAGAATTAGGGCAAGTCAACTGCTTGGCATTTTTGTCCTCGATGCCCCTGAAGGCAGTCTTAAAAGTTGGTGGTTATCAAGCTTTAAGTAGTTAAGATTACCAACTAACACCACCAAGTGTTGGTGTTATTATTGCAAAGACAATTTTATATAGATCTAGAGGTGAAATCGGGGATTAGAATAGAACACCCTAAATTTTATACATGAGGAAACTGGGGTCAAAGAGGTTAGGGACTTTGCCTGTAGTCTCCAGGCAAGTTTCTGGCAGTCATATGTAGAATTCAGGTTTCTTCAAGTCTATATGAACTCTTACTACTAGATTATAAGGCAACCAAAAATCAACACTGAAGGCTAGGTAAGAAGAAGACAAAATAAGTGGTGAATTGCTAACTTTTTTAAGTTGAGGCATTTGGTCCTATTTGGCTCCACAACCTCAACTGCAGTTCAATTGTAGTTCTATGTAGTTCAGGCTGGCCTATAATTCGTGTAGCCAAGGGTAGCCTCAAATTTGTGGCGACTCTGTCTCGGCCTCCCAAGTACTGGGATTATTGGTATGTACCACCATGCTTAGCTCAATTTCTTTTAAAGTTAACAGATTCATTGTTTTCGTTCTTTTGAGTAAAGGGTTCACTATACAGTTCAAGCTGGCCTCAAACTTGTAGAGAACCTCTTGCCTCTGCCCCTGGAGTTCTGGGATTACAGGCACGTACCACCATACCCAGCTCTAAAGTTAGATAATGAACCCAGGAGACCTGTTGTGCAATTCTTCCTCTTTCCCTGATCAAGTAGAACACATTTCCCTTGTTTAATTGCATATTTTAAAAAAAACTTTATTTAAGATGAATAAAAATAGATACAAATGACAGATTCTTCATAAACAGCAGCAATAATCAAGGATCACCCTCCTTCTCTTTGTCCCTGAAAACAGGTCTTTTTACAAGGCTCATTTTGTCTTATCATATCCTGGGGCACAAATTCATCTCCGTGGAGAGAATAAGATCTATCTCAAAGGTCAGAGAAGAGGGATGACCTTTAAACATGGACATAGCTTTGGCTTTGAACAACGAATGAGGTGCCTATGGAATGGAATGCCAAGATAGGGCTGAAATGGGGCAGATTCAAAGGACTATCACCCAGTGAAGTTCCTCTCCTCCCTATTTAACAATCCCCCTAGCCCTATCTAGGAAAGTATTGGTTAAAATACTGACCCCTACCATGGCTTGCCTACTTTGAACTCTCAGACTTCCAAAAAGAGGGGTTTGTGGTCCAATGTACCAAGGCAAGTGTTTTAATCAAGCATTGTGGCTTCAAGAGGAGAGTGTTTCTCCCCTTCCTCTTGCTTTCCCCAGAGAAAAGGGAGAGAACCCACATCCTTGAAGTCTCCTGGCTGCTGACTGGACTCAGACGATTGGCAGGGATCAGTCCAGATGTCCACAATCTTACGCAGGGTGGAACAGCGCTCCTCCAGCTCTGGCCCCTCAGTCTGCATTAGCAGGTTTGCTAACTCCCTGCTTAAGTCCTGAATCATGTCGTTCCGACCCTGATTTTCAGGCTGGTCTATGTTTAGGATCATACCACGGTCCTGGAATTCTCCATTAGGCCCAAGGAGGTGCTGGTACTTCTTTTGCCACCTGCGACACACCATAGCTTCATCCACTGGCTGCTGGCTATTGTGCAGCAGGGCCAAAATATGCCGGCAAGGCAGGTGGTACTGCTGTTGAAAGGAACAGCTGCAGCTACAGCCATCTTTGCTAACCTTGTGAGAGTCCTCTAACAGCTGAACATCCACTGAGGAGCCAGCCACCTCTACCAGGTGGGTGGAATTCTGCACCACCACCCACTCGTTGTGGCACAGCTTGTAGGCCAGTTCGGAGCCACTTTGGTGCAAGCTGTCCAGCATGTCACCCTGGGAGTGCTGCTGCTGCAATAGAACCTGCTGGGAATCTGGCTTTGTTTGTTCTAAAGGTGTCCTGGTGAGGATCCCTCTACAAACTCCAAAAGGTTTCTTGGCCTTTGGTGGCATGCTTGGAGTCCGTGTTCTCTTTAATTTGGGAGGAGCTGTGGGCAAGTTCTTCAAGGCTTTGGTATTGAAGAAGTCTATGTAATCCACAAAGCAGAGGATGCAGTCTAGCAATGACCGCTGTTCCCGGAAGAGGTTTGACACCTTGCTAGTGACAATGTCTAGGCTGTCCATGTAGGTATTGCACGCATGCAGGCCTTTCCTGACATGCATGTACCATAGTAGCTCACAGGAGAACCAGTGGGCCTGCAGGAAGCTGAAGAGATCCTTATCCAGGAGGGTTTGGGACAACTGACAGAGATGTTTTACGTTAGTATCAGAAGTGACAAACACAGCTTCCCGCAAGGCTTCCTTCATGAGCCTTTTAAAGGATGGATCTGCTGAACTGCGCTGTAACTTCTTCTCCAAGAGCCGGGTTGTGTGGTAGATGGAGAGGAGGATCCGGGCAGCAGGGAAGATCTCCTGCAGGATGGCCCGGTGAGGGAATGAAGGGCCCACAAAGATCACCTTGACCTTGGGCCAATCAGAGTTGAACTCTGTGAAGATGCTCAGCATCTTGGCCACCGAAGTGGCTGTCTCAGCCTTGAGCACAGAGAAGTGGACCACTCGACCCTCTCGTTCCTTGTTCTCCACCAGGAAAGCATAGAGGATATGGCCCTGGGTGTTCTCCACCCGGTGCAGCAAGAGGTTCTCTGGGAAGCGGATGAAAAGGTCACTCATTTTGCTGCTCTGGAAGTTGAGTCGGTCTAAGTCCTGGTTGGTGCCCACACTGAAGGAAGCCATGGAGCCCTCATCTACTTTAAGAAAGTTCTTCATCACTTTTGCTATTTTTGTCAGGTCAGAAGAAGTGATGCTTTCCTGCTCTGGCTTTGAGGGCACCTGCATCTTATCTAGGCAAAATGATGGTTCTACTGGGGACTTCTCGGCTATGTCAAGGTCTTTCTTGACTGTGGGCTGCACAAGCTGGACTTTCTGCAAGCACATTGTCTTTTGAGATTTGCCAGTGGCGTCTCCTCCAGGAGCAGTAGTTTTGGAATCCACATGGACATGATGGGTGTTTAGTTCACTGATAAATAGTCTATCTAGTCTCTCATTGTACCGCAGGAGCAAGTATGCTGGGCACATGTCCGCCTCCTGTGTTCTCTTCCTGTGTGACTGGGTCCGAGTACAGACAAATTTCACCTGCACATATCTAGGGAAGGTAGAGGTGACAATGAGAAAGGTGCTGGCCGCTTCCCTCTCTCTTATAAGATATAAGGCCCAATAGGGATTCATATTGGCCTACCATAAGACAGTACAGAATGTAAGGAAGATTTACATGAATTCTCTGCCCCCAAGGACTCAGTCCTTTCTTCAAGACTCCAACTACAACTCCCCTCAATCTCCACAGCACTTCTAAGCCCCAACTCCTTTAATTTTCTGCTGCTATTTGTGGTTGTCAACAGTTCAATTTTAGGCAGGATAAAGGGAACATAGGCAAGTAGCAGCTGCTGACTGTCTAGCTAGTTTCTTCCTACTTAAAATGTCCCTTTCAGCTTGGTGTGGTGGCACACACTTGTAATCCCAGTACTACGGAGGCTGAGCCAGGAGGATTGCCACAGGTTCAAGACGAGCCTGGGCTACATAGTGAGCTGAAGGCCAGCCTGAACTACATAGTGAAACTGTCTCAAAAATAAGTTTGGGGGCTGGTGAGATGGCTCAGTGGTCTAAAGCACCTACTTAGAGCAGGCTTAGCAAAGCACAGGGACCGCGGTTCAATCCCCCAGCACCACATGCCAGCCAGCCCCGCCCCCTGGTGGGCTGAGCTGGCCACACACACACACACACACACACACACAAATAAATAAATAAAATTTAAAAAAAAAAAAAAAGCTAAAAAAAAAAAATAAGTTTGATCCCCACTACCACATGTTGCACTGGCCTGGCACCCTGGGCACCCTCAGCTGTCGATCCAGTCCAAGCTGCGTAGTGAGACCCTGTTCCAAATACATAAATTAAAATTAAAAAAAAAAAAGCACACACACAAAAATGTCCCTTTCGTTCCTGTCTTTGAGAACTAATGTCCCTTCCTCCAGACAGCATGGTTAAAAGTGAGATTCTGAAGATCCTGGACTAGACCATGGCAATCACCTGAGCTCTCTGGGATCCTCTGGGGCTTGGCGTGTCTGGGCTTTCTCTCAGACAGGGAAAGTCTCTGCTCATCTCTCCTTTAAAGAAAAATGATCATATCCAAAGTATCTTTGTTTTGTTTTTTGGTGCTGGTGACTGAACCTAATACCTCACACACCCCTACCCCTGACCCTCACCTTCAGAAAGAAGGCCCCCCCTTTAAGAAAGTCTGGGGGCCAGGAAGATGGCTTAGTGGAATAAGCACTTCCCTGGCAAGTGCAAGGGCCTGAGTTCAATCCCCGGTTCCACCAAAAAAACAAACAACAAAAAAAAAGAAAGTTGGTAACCCCTGGGCTAACTGATCTTTAGGGTCCTTTCTAGCTTTGGCATTCCAGGCTAAAAAACAATGATTCATGGAAAGTAGTAATTATTCTAAATAACCCATGCTTCGAGGCCCAACCAGGTCTCACTTCTGCAAAGCCTTTGGGGACGCTCCCAAGTCACAGTAATCGCTCCTGTTTCTGACCCTTAGCATTTATCCAAAAGGCAAACCATGGGCCAGCCAGATAGCTCCACTGACTAAAGCACCTACTTAGGCAGGCTCAGGGACCAGGGTTCCATCCGTGGCCTGCCATGCCAGCCCCACCCCCAGAATGCCAATGAGATTGGCTTGGTGGCACACATCTATAATCCCAGTGCTTGGGAGGCTAGAAAACAGGCGGATCACTACGTCTGATCTGTGTAGTGAGACCCTATAGACCTGTACTGAGTACATAAGAATGAAAGAAAGAAAAGAGAAAAACAGTGCTTAATAATCTTAAAAAAAAAAAAAAAAAGGCAACCCTTTTCTGGGTGGTGATATACCTAGTGTGTGTATAGGGGATACTTGTGAATCCTCACTCTGCAACTCAGAAGCTATTTAATCTTTTTTTTTTTTTTTTGCGGAACCGGGGATTGAACTTAGATCCTTGTGTTTGCCAGTCAAGCACTTATCCTACTGAGCCATCTCCCCGGCCCCAAAGCTATTTAATCTTGAGGAAGTCACTTTACCTCTCTGGATGCAACGTGCTCACTGTAAAATGAGATGATCTCACTTGGGCTGTCATAAAAATTAAATGAGCCACAGGCAAAACAGCCTGGAGCCTGCTTTGGCCTTTTATTAATGCTAAATAGAAGCTAGCTGCTGTTCCTATTATAATTCCTATGCCACGTTTTGTTGGATATTTATGTGTCGGCTCTCCAACTGGATGGCACAGCTTTCAGTATCAAGACTAAATGATTCCTCAAGGTGTTCCAAGCACCTGACACAATGCTACTGAATGAATCAGAGGCCACCAGTGGGTGGGATGATGGCTCATACCTCTACCTCTTCAGGGAACCAGTGATCCAGCCCAAATACAAGGGAGGAGACAAGAATTCAGCCCCTGGCTTCACATGGCGTAGCCTAGGAGCCCTACCTACACTCCAATCCAGGTGGTCCTGCTGGCACACCCTGTGGAGCAAGCTCAGGGAAACAGGATATGTCAGTCTCCACAACAGGGTGGAGAACCACAGGGCCAGAATGTCTGTACCTGTTGTGTGGACATTGCGAAGACAGCACCATCTCCAGCTCTGAGGCACAAAGGGCTGGAGCAGTCCGGCACACCAACAAGGCCAGTGAGAGGTGACCACCGTGTGGTCTCTGTCTATATCTCCATCAGTTTCCTGTGTCTTAGACAACCGGCCCATCACTTCCTGTATTCACTCTGAGGTGCCTTAACTGTGGGCCTTTGCTCATATTCATATGTTCCATGATCATCTCATCTTCACCTCAATGCTTACTCATCCTTCAGGACTACATGCACCCTCATCTTTCCTGAGTGCTTCCTCAAGAGCTTACAATGGGCTCCACCCTTTCCCTAGACCAACAGCTTACCCTAACTCCAGCTCATCAGTCATACGGGGCATTTAGAAATGTTTGTAGAGCCACTCCCAAGCAAGACACTAGTGACTGCCAACCACAAAGCTCCTTCCACTATTGCTGGCTCCATTAGTGTTTATGATTCTCTGGAATTTGCTTTCATTCCTCCTCCTTGCTCATGTTCAGTATGTTTTCTTCCTCACCACCACCACCACCACCACCACCACCACCATCTTTTTTCAGTCCCGGGGATCAAACCCAGTGCCTTGAGCATGCTAGGCAAGCACTCTACTACTAGCTACACCCTCAGCCCTACAGCTAAAATGTTAACAGGTCTTAATTCTTCTCTACCACTGTTACATGTACTAAGGATTTATTATATGCCAGGCTATTCTAAATCCGTAAAATACATTGCCTTATACTGGGAGGACTCTATTATAACTACATTCTATAGGAAGGAAAGTAGGCTTAAAGAGGTTCTCAAGGATGAGAATCTAGGTTTTAATCCTCTAGGTAACACCTCACCGGTGATCTGGGATTTGAGCTAAGTTTGCTTGTGTACAGTGTGACTAGTTAAGCATTATTCTGCCTGTTTTTCTTCAGACATGTTACTCCCTATGCTGGGTGTGCAGGCATACACCTGTATTCCCAGCACTTGGGTGGCTACTGCAGCAGGATTATGAGTATGAGGGCAGCTTGGGCGACACAGTAAATTCAAGGCTGGTCTGGAAGAGAGTGAGACCTTATTTCAAAAAAAAAAAAAAAACTCCTTTCTCTTAATCTTTTGTTGTTGCTGGTGGTAGTGTTGGTACCAGGATCAAACTCAGGACCTTGAGCTTGCCAGGCAAGCACTTATTCCACTGAGTTATCTCCCCAAATCCTCCTCTTTTGACCCTCACATTGTTTAGACTCAATAACTTAAAAGTTCTCTAAACATGCTGCTTTGTTGCATGATGAATTTCAAACTCAGTGAGTACTAGGTTAACTTTTTTCTACTTTAATTTTTTCTATACTGGGAATCAAACACAGGACCTTGTGCTCGGGAGGCAGGCACTTGTGCTGCTGAGCTATATCTCCAGCCCCTCTTTAGTCTTTTTCATGAAGTTATAACTTGCAAGCCGGACATGGTAGCAACACACCTGTATTCCAATACTCTGGGAGGATAAGGTGAGAAAATCACAAGTTCCAGCCCAGCCTGGACAACTTAGCAAGACCTTATCTCAAAATAAAAATAAAAAGGGGGGGGGGAATAAAATTAAAAAGGCTCTGGGTTCAATCCCCAGTACAAAAAATTAAAATAAAATAAAAATAAAAGGACTGAGAGGACTGGGGATGTAGTAAGTGTAAAGGCCTGGGTTTAGACCTCTCTCTCTCTCTCTCTCTCTCTCTCTCTCTCTCTCTCTCTCTGTCTCCCTCCCTCCCTCCCTCCCTCCCTTCCTCCCTCCCCTCTCTCTTTGGTGGTCGATTCAGCCCGCCCCGGGAGTGGGGCTGGCATAGCATGTGGTACTCGGGATCAAACTGCAGTCCCTGAGCACTTTCCTAAGCTTGCCTAAGCAGGCACTTTAGACGGCTGAGTTATCTCGCTGGCCCATGTACTCTCAAAGTATACTGAGGAGAGAATTACTACACAAGTGGTCAGTAAAGTAAAAATAAATAAATGAATGAATGATTAGGGATGGGGGTTAGTGCAGTTGTAAAGCACTTGCCTAGTATGTACAGGTCTCTGTTTGATCCCCAGCACTGGGGAAAAAAAGTAAGTGAATAAATAGATACACAAGCAATACAGTATAGCTCAACAGAGTGATTCACTGTGCTACAGAAATTAGTACATGTAAGATCTATGTCTCTGCATGTAAGCTGTATCTTGTGAATGAATAGGGTCTTAATCAAATAGTAAAGTTATAATTAATGAATTAATAAATGAAAGGGACTGAACACAGGGCTTTCACACTGAGTTACACAGCCTTTTTTGTTCATATTTTTTAAAAAAATATTTAGGGGCTGGTGAGATGGCTCAGTGGTCTAAAGCACCTACTTGGAACAAGCTTGGCAAAGCACAGGGACCACGGTTCAATCCCCCAGCACCACATGCCAGCCACCCCGCCCCCTGGTGGGCTGAGCTGGCCACACACACATAAATGGATAGATGCATAAATAAATAAATTTAAAAAAGTGTATTTAGTACAGGGTCTACAGGATCTCACTACACAGATCGGACTCCTAGTGATCTTCCTGTTTTCAGTCTCTCAAGCACTGGGATTATAGAGGTGTGCCACCAGGCCCAGTCTCAGTCAACTTTTCAGTGTGCCCTGGGGGCGGGGCCAGCAAGGCACCCAGGGATGGAACCCAGGTCCTGCACCTGCCTAAGCAGGCGCTTTAGTCAGCTGAGCTATCTGGCTACCTCCTTTTTTTCTTAAATTTATTTATTTATTTTTTCCATAATTTTATTGACAGACAAATAACAATGAGACAGTTTCAAATCAAATTAGTAGGATAGGGGCTGGTGAGATGGCTCAGTGGTCTAAAGCACCTACTTAGAACAAGCTTAGCAAA
>NW_004524653.1:11276323-11279487 GCF_000260255.1 Octodon degus
TTTTTTTTTTTTTTTTTTTGTGGCCAGCTCAGCCTGCCCTGGGGTCAGGGCTGGCACAGGGTATGGGGTGCCGGGGATCAAACTATGGTCCCTGAACTTGCCTAAGCAGGTGCTTTAGACTAAACTCTCTTGCAGGCCCCTATTTTTTTGTTTTTAAATTTTGAGATGGAGTTTTGCTAAGTCACTAAATTGCCCATATTAGGCTCCAACTCGTGTTCCTTCTGCTTCAGTCTCCCAGTGTGCTGGCATTACAAGTGTGCGTCATCATGTCTGTTTTATGTATTTTTGGTACTGAGGATTGAACCCATCCAGGGGAATTGAACCCAGGGCCTTTGCACTGAGCCACATCTCCAGTCATTTTTTTACTTTGAGACAGATTCCACTAAGGTGCCCAGGCAGAACTATAACTGGCAAGCCTCCTGACAGCCTTCCCGAGTGCTGGGATTACAGGTGTGCACCACCTAGTAAAGGCATTTTAGACAAAATAACTTGAGTTAGTGTCTCACTATGTAGTTCACTATGTAGTTCTCACTATGATTTAAAAATAAGATGCTGAGGGTTGGCTAGATAGCTCAGCGGATTAAAGCATCTGCTTAGGCAGATGCAAGGGCAGGGGTGGGTCGGTGGTGGTGGTGGTGGTGGTGGCATGTGTTCCGATCCCCTGACTGCTGTGCCGGCCCCACCCCCCAGGGTGCACTGAGTGAGATTGAGACTGGGCGTGGTGGCACCTTCCTGTAATCCCAGCACTTGGGAGGCTAAAAATCAGGAAGACTAACTACGAGTCGGATCTGTGTAGTGAGACCCTGTAGACCATGTACTAAATACACACACACACACACACACACACACACACACACACACACACACAAAGATGCTGGTAGCTGGGCACTCAGGAGGCAGAGGTAGGAGGATTGTTGCAAGTTTGAGACCAGCTTGGGTTACAAAGTGCGTTTAAGGCCAGCCTAAACTGAATAATGAGACCCTGTCTCAAAAAGACAATAAAATAAAATAAGACTCTGGGAAGCTGGGTGTGGCAGCACATGTCTGTAATCCCAACACTCGCTTTAAAATTGAGGCCAGCCTGGGCCACATAGTGAGTTCGAGCACAGCCTGAACTGCATAGTGAGAACCTGTCTCAAAACAACAGAAACAAAAACGAAACAAGACCCAGTGAGTAAGACTCTGGGAATGAGAAGATGTGAAAGTTCTGGCATGTGTGTTCTGTTTCTTCATTTCGAAAGGCTGTGGATGGAACACAGGCCTTGCGCACACTAAGCAGCTATCTTATAGAATACTCAGCCATATCCCTAGCCCCTGGCTTTGTTTTGAGACAGGTCTCACTCTGTTGTACAGGTTGGTCTCAAATTCCTGGGCTCAATCAGTCCTCCTGCCTCAGCCTTCCAAGTAGCCGTGAATATCAGCCCATACTACCAGTCAGGTTAAGAAGTTGAAAGCTGGGCATAGGGATGCATACTTGTAATCTTGGCCCTTGGGAGAGTGAGGCAGGAGGATCACTGTGACCTTGAGGCCAGCCTGAACTAATTGTGAGAACTTGTTTTAAAGAAAGAAAGAAAGAAAGAAAGAAAGAAAGAAAGAAAGAAAGAAATCAATCTAAATTCTACTGGTTAGTTGTGTGTCCTTGGACAAATGATTTTCAATTTCTTATTTATGAATATGGAAATAATAGTAATAGAATACTAGTCTATGATACAATTAGCCCTACATTTCCCCAGGTTTCTACATTCTTCGATTTTACAAAGCATGTATTACAATCACTGGAAAAAATTGTGCTTATACTGAAGATAGGTAGACCTTGTTTCTTGTCATTATTTCCTAAGCAATACAAGATGACAGCAGTTTATAATGTATTAGGTATCATAAGTAATTTAGACATGATTTAGACTGGTGATTCTGGTATCCCTGGGGTCCAGGAACCAGTTCTTCTTTTATACTCTTATACAGCCTTAGTAATTAGGTTACCTGGTACCTAATTGAAGAATGATCAGTACTACTTAAAGTGAATTCAGGCAAAAAGCTATGCTGGAGTGCTGGAGGTGTAGCTCAGAGGGGCAGCTCTTGCCTAACATGTGGGAGACCCTGGTTTCCAGCCCCAGTACTGAAAACAGCCACATACACACTCTCATACACAAGGGGCTCTGACAGGATGATGGAACCGTTGGTGACCCACCCAGTGGGTCCCTGTGTTGTTGTTTTCCCTGTGTTCTTTCCTAACAAAGAACCACTTTTGGGGCTGGTGAGATGGCTCAGTGGTCTACAGCACCTACTTAGAACAAGCTAAACTAAGCAAAGCACAGGGACCGCGGTTCAATCCTCCAGCACCACATGCCAGCCAGCCCCGCCCCCTGGTGGGCTGAGCTGGCCACACACACAAAATAAATGAATAAATAATAAATAAATAAATAAATAAATAAGAACCACTTTTATTCAGTTTGCCATTCCTCCTCCACAGAGCTACTTGTGCTTTAGGCCTAGCCTAAGCCAATTAAGGTAATCTCATTAGGATTATGGCCCAAATTTGGACAAGGAACACTGATGGGAAATCTGCAGGAGACAAAGTAAGGCTTTTTCTTTTTCTTTTTTGTCTTCTTGAGACAGGGTTTCAATGCAGTTTAGGCTGGCTTTGAGCTCACTTTGTAGCCCATGCTGGTCTCGAATTTGCAATAATCCTCCTGCCTCAGACTTCTGAGTGCTGGGATTACAGGCAGGCGTGTGCCGCCACGCTGAGCCCAATGAAGCTTTTTCTTCCGGATGTAATGTCTGTGTTTATGTTATTCTGAGAGCAAAGGGAGACCTGAGGATGGTGGCACAGGAGACAGCAGGTAGCACAGACTGATGGAGTGACCACCTTGGAGGTTCAGCTCTGGGCCTCAGTACTAGTGACCCATAAGCCATTTAAGTCAAGGTTTACAGCTAATTTCAACCAAAAATGTCCCCAGATTCATTCAGTAATTTTAGTGAAATCAGGGGTGATGGTGCTCACCTATAATCCCAGTACTTAGGAGGCTGAGGCAGGAAGATTACAGAAAGTTCAAAGCCAGCCTTAAGATTCTTTCTTGAGGTGGGGAGGAAACCCTTTCAAGTCCATCTTCTGTTCTTCTCTTGGACAGGAACTTTCTTTCCCTACCAAATATATTCTGTTCTTT
>NW_004524653.1:11279792-11282002 GCF_000260255.1 Octodon degus
CTTTGAGTGTGAGCTGCATAGGGGGACCCTGTACTAAATACATAAATTTACAAAAATATTTTAAAAGAGTTTGTGTTTTTATATAAACTAGGAATTGAACTAAGTACTTGTACTTGCCAAGTCCTAGCCTTAAGATTCTTTTTAAATTCTTTTTTTTTAAATTTATTTAGTACAGGGTCTCAGTACATAGCTCTCAGCTCAGACTTGTGGTGATTCGGTCTGTCTCAGCCTCCTCAGTGCTGATTACAAGCACGCGCTACCATGCCCAGTTTCAGTGGCCAGCAAGGCATGCGGTACCAAGGATCGAACCCAGATCCTTGTGCTTGCCAGGCAGATGCTTAGACTGCTGAGCTACCTCCCCAGCCCTAGCCTTAAAATTCTTAAGAAGCTGAACCAAACAAACAAACAACCCAAAAAACCAGGAAAAAAATTGAGAGAAATTTTACCCTAAAAGTCAAGACTGGGCCAGATGTGGCGGTGCATGTCTGTAAGCCCAATACTCAGCAGGCTGAGGCAGGAGGATCATTGCAAATTCGAGACCAGCCTGGGCTACAAAGTGAGCTCAAAGCCAGCCTGAGCTGCAAGAGAGACCCTGTCCCAAAAAGACGGAAAAAACAAAAACACCTCAAGACTGGGGTAGAGCCAGGGGGATCTCAGTGGCATAGCAGCTGCCTGGCAAGAATGAAGTCCTCCCTCCTCCCCCCAAAAAGGACTAGGGCTGCGAATGTGGCTCAGTGATAGAGCTCTTGCCTTCTATGTGCAAGGTCCTGGGTTCAATCCTTAGTACATTAAAAAAAAAAAAATTAAGACCAAACTGGGGCACAGTGGCACACACTCGTAATCCTAGCACCCAGCTGAGGCAGGAGGATCAACACGAGTTCAAAGGGAGCCTGAGCTCTAGAGTTCAGAGTTAGCCTGGACTACTCATGAGATCCTGTCCCCCTACCACACACATACACACAAAAGACTGAAAGTATGATGTTAATTACAACAATAACCACAGGCCAATTCTTAGAATCATTAAAGAACCTAAAGGGGTTTTTTTTTTGAACCTAAAGCTTTTAAGCCCCACCACACTATGATTTTCTGAATATTATGACACTTCTGGCCTCCTTTTTGCAGTATAAAAAGATCAGTTTGCCAAAATATAAACATTTCTGGGCATTATTTTAAATGCTCCAAGGGATTTATTTATTGTGGTACTGGGGATTTGAGCTCAGAGCCTTCTCAGTGAACTACATCCCTAGCTTCTTCATATTTTTTGAGACAGGGTCTCTCTAAGTCACTAAATTGCTGAGGGCTTGCATTTGTGTCCACCTGCTTCAGTCTCCCAGAATGCTGGGATTACAAATAGCTATCACAATGCCTGGCTCCCACAGTCTAATTCACCACTATCCAAATCTGCTTTCCAAGTTTCTACCATCTCACACACTTGCTGATTTTCCTTCTCCATTCTTTTTTTTTTTTTTCTCTCTCTCTCTCTCTCTCCATTCTTAAATGTGCAGAAAGCTGCAAGTTCTCTACTATGCCTTTCAGGGACTTCATACACTGCTACAAATCTTAGGAGATGTACAATTTCAGTCTGCAAGGTTTCCTTGGCATTGTGTCATCCTTGCATTGATGTTTACAGCTACTCCTCAGTCAGATACTGTTAGGCCGATGGGACTGGCAGGGCAAGCACAAGGAATGGTTATGTTTTTGCATTTTTGTTACGGAGCATCAATGTAGCAACTAATTATGTGAGTAGTTTATTGGCAACATTTTCTTTCTTTTGGTGGGGCAACATTTTTTTTCTTATTTTCCTTCTTTCCCTTTTCCTTCCTTTCTCTCATTTTGTTGTTTTTGAGGCAGGATCTCATTATGCAGTGCAGGCTGGTCCTCAACTCACTGTGTAGCTTAGGCTGGCTTTGAACTCACCAGCAAGCCTCCTGCCTCAGCATCCCAAATGCTGGGATTACGGGTATGTGCCAATATTGTCGGCCATTAGTGTGATTTTCATCTCATGACTTTTTCTTTTCTTTTTAATGTGTTTAGTACAGGGTCTACAGGGGCACACTACACAGATCAGACTCTTAAGAGATCCTGTTTTTCAGCCTTCCAAGCACTGGGATTATAGGAACACCACGAGGTGTCTCATTTCTGCCACGGGGGGCCAGGTTGGCAGGCACACAGAACTAAACCCCGGTCCCTGTGCCTGCCTAATCAGATGC
>NW_004524653.1:11282780-11286513 GCF_000260255.1 Octodon degus
CCCGCCCCCTGGTGGGCTGAGCTGCCCCCCCATATAAATAAAAATTAAAAAAAAGAAAAATATAAATGGAGGCCATGATTTAGACATATCTGAAATACTGTGATTAAGTATCTTTTATGTCCCAATGAGCTGTCCAAAGGCTGGCAGGCGATGGGGGATGGTCATAGGAAAAATCAAAACCAGATTAAAGCATTGGAACTTCAAAAGTTAATGAAAGTTGGGGCTGGTGAGATGGCTCAGTGGTCTAAAGCACTTACTTAGTACAAGCTAAGCTAAGCAAAAACACAGGGAACGCGGTTCAATCCCCCAGCACCACATGCCAGCCAGCCCCGCTCCCCTGGTGGGCTGAGCTGGCCACACACACACACCCACACACGCAATAAATAAATAAATAAATAAATAAATAAATAAATAGTTAATGAAAGTTACACAGCTCATCAGTGGCCAATTATATAATCAATCATGCATATGTACTGCAGCCTCCATAAAACCTAAAAAGCATGGTAAGAAGTCCATGCCTGAAATTCCAGTCCTTGAGAGGCATGATACTTGGGGTATCACCAAGTGAGGACAGCCTAGGCTACACAGTGGGTTCAAGGCCAGGCTGAACTATATAGCGAGATCCTGACTTTTTTTTTTTTGTATTTTTAGGGAAGGGTCTATAGGGTGTTCAGGGTCGCACTACTAGATCAGACTTGCAGTGATCCACCTGTTTACAGCCTCCCAAGAGCTGGGATTATAAGCATGTGCCACCATTCTTAGCACGCCCAGGGGGCGGGACCAGCACAGCAGGCCTGGGGATGAAGCACCTGCTTGCAGGTACTTTAATCTGCTGAGCTATTTGGCCTGCTCGAGACCCTGTCTTTTTTTTTTTTTTTTTTTTTTTTTTTTTGGCGGAACCAGGGATTAAACTCAAGCCCTCGTGCTTGCCAGGCAAGTGCTTATCCTACTAAGCCATTTCCCTGGCCCCACAAGACCCTGTCTTAACCTCTTCTTCAAGACAAACTTCCCCCAAACGCTTGAAGGACAAGATTTGGCTGAATACAGAGAGAGGCCCAGGGATTGATACACCCTGAAGGCATGAAAGCTCTGATGCTTTTCTTCCATTCTTTGTCCTATCATCTCTTATCCTTTGTAGCAGTCTTTAAATTTTTTATTTATTTATTTATGTGGGGGGGGGCAGCTCAGCCCACCAGGGGGCGGGGCTGGCTGGCATGTGGTGCTGGGGGATTGAACCGGGGTCCCTGGGCTTTGTTAAGTTTGTTCTAAGTAGGTGTTGTAGACCACTGAGCCATCTCACCAGCCCCATGCAGCAGTCTTTAAAATACAGTATTTATTTTTAAATTAGTTTAGTACAGGGTCCCATGATGTAGATCCACTCGTAGTGATCCTCCTGTTTTCAGCCTCCCAAAGCTCTGGGATTACAGGTGCGTCACCACACGCAGTCTCATTCATGTCTCAGCACGCCCTGGAGGCTGGCTGGCACACACACCAAAATACAATCTTTAAAATAGACTGGTAAGGGCCAGGAGATGGCTCAGTGGAATAAGCACTTCCCTGGCAAGTGCAAGGACCTGAGTTCAATCCCTGGTTCCGCTAAATAAATAAATAAATAAATAAAAAATAAATATAAAATAAACTGGTAAACCGTATGTGGTTGTTCACCCTTGAGTTTGAGGCTCACGTAGACTACATAATTGGTTCAAGACTAAGCCTGGACTACATCGCCAGACTTTGTCTCTAAATACACAAGTAAATAGATAAATAGATAGATGGATGGATGGACAGATAGGTAGATAGAGACTGGTGATCTGGGGATGGTGACACATGCCTTAATCCCAGCATTTGGGAGGCTGAGGCAGGAGGATTTCCTGAAGTTTGAAGCCAACCTGGGCTATACAGTGAGCTCAAAGCCATCTTGAACTACACAGTAAAGCTGTGTCAAAAAATAAAATATCTCGGGCTGGTGAGATGGCTCAGTGGTCTAAAGCACCTACTTAGAACAAGCTAAACTAAGCTAAGCAAAGCCCAGGGACCGCGGTTCAATCCCCCAGCACCACATGCCAGCCAGCCCCGCCCCCTGGTGGGCTGAACTGGCCACACTAAATAAATAAATAAATAAACTAAAATATATTATTAAAAAAATAATAAAAATAAAAATAAAATACCTGGTAACCCTATGTGTTGGCGCATACCTCTAATACTAGCATTTGGGGACTGAGGGAGAAAGATTTCTTTTTCTTGTTTATTTTTATGACACAAGGTCTTATTATGTAGCTCAGACTCGTAGTGATCCTCCTGTTTCAGCCTCCCCAGCACTGGGATCACAGGCATGCACCACCATGCCTGCATGAGCTGGGTAGGACCTTGCACTTACCAGGCAATCTCTCCAGCCCTGAGGCAGAAGGATTTCACGTCTGAGGCCAGCCTGGGCCACATAACAAATTCTGCTTTGGTTGGCCTGGACTACACAGAAAGACCCTGTCACAAAAAACCAAAAATAAACTGGTAGCAGAAATTAATTGTTTCCCTATGTTTTGTGAGTCCGTGCTAGGAAATTAAGTGAGCTCAAGGTGGGGACAATGGGACCCCTGACTGAAGTGTTGCCAGCCTGTCTGAAGTCTGAGGGGCAGACTTGGCAACTGGTGCTTGAGGTGAAGAGACAGTCTTGTGGGATAGGGCTCTCAATTTGTGGGGTCTGCTGTTACTATTTCTAGGTAGATAGGGTCCAAGTTGGACTGAGTCAGGGGACACCCTCTTGTCTGTGGCCACATTCCTCAATGTGGGGAGAGAAAATGGCTGCATACCTACTCCAAGAAGTGCACCGGAGAGTGTAGGAGAAACGGAGTTATTTTATTCCTACATAATCACAGCTCTCTAAAGTCAACCACCACCATAGCCACATAACCAAAACCTAGGGTATTCTGAGTTCCCAGAAATGCTAGTTATAATCATGAAACACAAATGTAAGCTTTGAGTCTTTGTCAGCATGATCCAATTAAATTGAGAGAATCACCTATAGGTAAAACATCTTACACAGCTTTAGTTAATGTAGAGTTTACTAATATGTAACAGCCAATCAAGAAAAAGGCCAAAATACTTCCTCCTTTATGCTTTATAAACTGTGCTGTACAGGTTCTTGGGGAGATAGTTTGGTGGCATAAGTGCCTGCCTGGCAAGTGCAAGGTGCCAAGATCGATCCCTGGTACCACAGGCTGTGCCAGCCCCAGAACTAGGCATGACGGTGCATTCCTATAATCTCACCCCTGCAAAGGCTGAGACAGGAGGATTACTAGGAGTATGAACTGTGTAGCAAGACCTGTGTCAAAAAATAAAAATAATCTGTGCTGTACAGTGGACATGGTGACACACACCTGTAATCTAGGCACTCAGGAGGCTGACGCAGGAGGATCACTATGTTACCCAGGGCTGCATAGTGAGTTTAAGGCCAGCCTAAACTATATAGTGGAGCTGGGGAGATGGCTCAGTAGAATAAGTGCTTCCCTGGCAGTGCAAGGGCCTGAGTTCAATCCCCAGTTGTGCACACACACACACAAAAACTATATAGCAAGGCCTTTTCTAAAATAGATAGGGGGCTGGAGAGATGGCTCAGTGGTCTAAAGCACCTACTTAGAACAAGCTTAGCAAAAGCATCGGGGACCGCGGTTCAATCCCCCAGCACCACATGCCAGCCAGCCCTGCTCCCTGGTGGGCTGAGCTGGCCTCTCTCTCT
>NW_004524653.1:11286613-11293847 GCF_000260255.1 Octodon degus
AAAAAAATAAAATAGATAGGGGTCGGGGGGATAGCTCAATAGAATAAGCACTTGCCTGGCAAACACAAGGTCCTGAGTTCAATCCCTGGTACAGCCAAAAAATAGATATTATGCTACCACTTACAGTAAAAAAAAAAAGAGTGTTAGGGAAATATCTCAGTGGCAGTGTACGTGCAAGGCTCTGGGTTTAAAAAAAAATCAGGGATTTAAAAATCTGCTTCTGGTGGGGCATAGTGGCATGCATTTGTAATTCTAGCACTGGGGAGGCTGAGGGCAGGAGGATCACCATGAGTTCCAAGACTAGCCTGGACTACAGTGAGACCCTGTGTCAAAAAGAAAGCAAAAAAGAACTACTTTTGCTAAAAGAGCACTGATTCTTCACTTAGGTCTACAGATGCCCGTGTGGACAAGAATTGGGACAGAATTGGCATCTGTGTCTTCATTTTGTACCTGTCTCCCTTTTTTTTCCCCCTTTAAAACATTGGTCAGGGGGCTGGGGAGATGGCTCAGTGGAATAAGCGCTTCCCTGGCAAGAGCAAGGGTCTGAGTTCAATCCCCAGTTCCTCAAAAAACAAAACAAAACAAAAAACATTGGTCAGATTCCTGCTCAGTTCTGCACGTAGGCATGTTAATCTCTTAAGGAGGATCTGTCTAAAAATTGGTTTATTAGGTAAGTGTGGTAGCTGGAACCTGTAAACCCCAGCTGCCTGGAAGCCGAGGCAAGTAACTGCCTAATTCAAGCCTGGGCAATTGAGCAAGACCCTGTCTCAAGTAAAAAAAAAGGGGCTGGTGGTACAGTTCAATGCAAAGGCCCTGGGTTCAATCCCCTGTGCCAGGAAAAAAAAAGTGATTAATAAATCTGTAGTGTTTTAAGTCACTAAACAACTAGTGGACATATTAGGGCTTTGAGTACAAAACTAATATACCTTCTAAAGCCTTCCCGTCCTTACTGTTCAAGCTTTCCTTTCTCTTGAACATTAACTTTTGCCTCTTCTGAGTTTCCGTAGCACTTTATTCCTATGTTTCTATTTCACACATTTGGCATCTAATAACTTATTTATTTTACAATTCTTAAATGTCTATTATATGAGATGCAGGGTTGGATTATATTTGTTGGTTTATTTGGGAAGGATGCTGGGAATTAGACTCAGGACCTCACGCTGGCCAGGCAGGGGCTGTGCCACTGAGCTAAATCCCTGACCCTCTGGGTTGGATTATTTGAAGGGTCTTTAGGGCAACTGTGAATTTTTTTTTTCTTTTCACTGCTTAACAATGTCCTACCACACTGGATAATCCTCAGAATGGTACCAAGCAACTTTTCTTAGGTACTACATCTGGTCAAACTTTGGTATGCTACTCAGCCCTCTGCATTCACCCATCTCCTACTCTAGCCTGTGCACACATTCACAGCCCAGGGAAACTACTACTTCCATTGTGAAGATTTATGCACGTGCCAGCATTGGGTTACTTTTTTTTTTTCCTATTATTTATTTACTTATTGCCTCTGTGTGTGTGTGTGTGTGTGTGTGTGTGTGTGTGTGTGTGTGTGTAGGGTCTTACTACACAGCTCAAACTCCTAGTGATCCTCCTGTTTTCAACCCTACAGGTATGTACCACCATGCCTGGACTTGGTTGCAGGCTCAGTGAGCTGGGGGACAGGGCCAGCACAGCATTTGGTGCCAGGGATCAAACCCTGGCAGGTGCTGAGTTCGCTGAGCTATCTCAAAGGCCCTTATTTATTGCCTTTTTGAGGCAGGGTCTTGCTATGTAGTTGGGGCTGGCCTGGAACTCACTTTGTGGCTCAGGTTGGCCTCAAACTCAAAACAATCCTCCTGCCTCAGCCTCCTGAGTGCTGGGATTACAGCTGTGCACTACCACACCCAGCTGTCTATCTTTTAAGCCATTTATCACATACATTTGTGAGTACCAGATACCACAATACAGGGTCTAGAGTTCCATGAACAACACGGTATAGTATTTATACATAATTTCCCATATATTTTAAATTATCTCTAGACTCCTTATGATACTTAATATAGTATAAAGCTATGTAAACAGTTATGTGCTATATTGTGTAGGCAATATAAAAGTCAGTGTATAGAGGCCGGGGAGATGGCTCAGTAGAATAAGCACTTGCCTGGCAAACACAAGGGCCTGAGTTTAATCCCCAGTTCCCTCAAAAAAAAAAAAAAAGTCAGTGTATAGTCAGTAGACACAATTTGTAAAAAAAGATTACACGAGCTTGTATTAGTTAACGTGTCCAAGTGTATCCAACTTTAAACTTTATGGGGATAGCTTGGAAACATTTGTCTTTATGTCATCTATACTCAGTATAGCACCAGACTTCAGATTAGAGGCAGAATATAGCCTAGCTCCCTAAATACAGAGTTTTGGGCAGACATGTCAAAATCAGTTCTCAAACCAAGACAGTACTTTGGTTCTCACAGGTTTGGTGTTGTTTTGTTTTTTTGCGAGGGAGGAGGGCGGAAGGCAGCAGGATACAGGGAATTGAACTCAAGAACTCCTGGTTGCCATGCAGGCGCTTTTGGCTGATCCACGTGATGTGTGTTAAGATTTGAATTGCCCCAGGGTGAGGATATTGCTTGGCACCTGCCTGGCAAGCTCGAGGCTGAGTTCCATTCAAGTACCAAAGAAAAAGTCAAAGCAAAGTAATGAGGGGCTAGTTCAATGCAGAGGCCCTGGGTTTAATTCCAGGTTTGACTTATGCATGCATGCACAAATAATTGAGGGGGTAAATGCCTCTAATCCCAGCATTTGGGAGGCTGAGAGAAGAGGATTGCTTTGAGTTTGAGGCCAGCCTGCACTAGCAAACCCTGACTCAAAAGAAAAAAAAAAAAAGAGGACAAATTTACACACAGTTTTAATTTCTGATAATGAAATTCCAAGGGCCAGGGAGATGGCTCAGTGGACTAAGTACTTCCCTGGCAAACGCAAGGGCCTGAGTTCAATCCCTGGTTCTGCTAAAAAAAAAAAAAAAAAAAGAAAGAAAAAGAAAGAAAAAAGAAAAAAAAATTCTGGCAACACTAAATCTTTTTGTTTGTTTTGGTATAGGCATTGAACTCAGGGCCTTATGTTTGCCAGGCAGGCACTTATGCCTGCTGAGCTATCTCCCTGGCCCCAACACCAGATCTTCATTTTCATAGGGCAGCCATCAGCTGGGTTAGATAGATGGGGGCTGCTTTTCATTTTAATCTATTGATACTCCAAGCCTAGCACGAAGTCCTGGTGTTGTTCATTATTTAATCCTTTTCCTTCTCCTTTCTTATGTTTGTAGTAGTGGAGACTAAACCCAGTGGTTCGGTTCAGTTCTCAACCCATGGGCTGCAACTATGGCAGGCAAATGCTCTTCTACTGAGCTACACCCCCAGCCATTGTAAATTTCTATTTTATTTTTTAAAACAGGATCTTACTACGTAGCCCAGACTGATCATGAGCCTCTGGTGATCCTCTTGCTTCAGTCTCTCAAATAGCTGGGATTATCAGTCTGCTCCATTACTCCCAGTTTCATTCTTTTTCTTAGGAGTGAAACCTTCTTACACTGGGCTGTTTCACCTAAGTCCTGGAGACATCTGAGTTTTCAATGCATCTTGGACCCTAAGCCAGTCTCATCTGCCAAATGAGAAAAATAAAACATCTATAATTCTGAAACCAGCCCTGCAGGGTAAAGCAGGAATAAAATAGCGAATTATTGCGGGGAAGTGGAACTTGTTTGGAAAACGATTAATATATCAGGTGCTCAAGAACTATTTGCAAAACTAATTCAATGAAGGAATAAGCTATCCAACAAATTATCAGGTTACTGCTTTGTAAAGGCGAGGCTGAGGAAGGAAATAACGTCAAAGCGTCTTTATCTGTGAAGACCTTTTGGTGCCTGGAATACTGCAGATGCTTAAGAAAAGGGCTAGTGGTGGTGGTAGGGAGACAATACAGTTACTAATTCCAGAAAAGCTCGTGAAAGTGGAGTTGGCGCCGGAAAGCCGTGCCTGTACAGGCCTCCCTCTTGGTGCTCAACGAGTGTCCGCCGCCGGATGAATGGCCACCGGAGCGCCAGCAAACCGCCAAAGCATTCCCTCCTCCTGCAACCACCCACGGGGACCGGCCTCCCTCCCAACCCTCCCTCCGCGCCCCGCCCTTACAAGATGTCCTCGCGGATGGAAGTGCCGTGGTTGAGGTTGTGGAAGCGGACGGAGACGCAGTCCCTGAGAGTGAAGGAGCATCCGTTCTCCTTTTTGTAGGCGTTGAAGCATTCCTTGAAGTCCTCATATGTCTTGAAGCAGCTGCCCAGCTCCATGACCGCCAGGGGTTGATCACCCCTAGATCACACTAGCAGTCCCAGGTCACACTGTGTAGAGTGTCATGGGCCCAGGACGCCTTAAGACGCAGCCCCGATTAGACGGCCCATTACGAAGCTCTTGAGAAGCCCCAGGTACCGCAGAGCTATAAGAGAGCTGGGAGAGTCTGCCATCTGACAGAAGGGAAATGACAGTCTTTATTATCTAGACCCCCGAGGTTCCGCCTCCTCCCGCTGTCACACCCAATTACACATGGGAGTCTCAGACTGACATTTATTTTTTCCAATCGCTGACGAAAGAGCGCTACGTCCCCTAGAGAACGGACAGGAGCGCTAACCAATCATAACTCGCATCCTAACCTGGCGTCTTCAGCGGACTTCCGGTTACTAGGGCACTCTCGCGGAAGCGCCGGCGTCCGGAGTAGGTCTCTGCACGTTGTCAGGTGGCCGGGACCAAGAGAACCAAGATGTCGACCCAGCAGGCGCCGGAGGATGGGCAGAGCGGTGGCGACCGCGACGATTCCTCCCGGGACCTCCGTAGCGTTCTGGTCACCAGCGTGCTCAACCTCGAGCCGCTGGACGAGGATCTCTTCAGGTAGCCGGCCCCGCCTGGCCCGCACCCCTCATTTAGGACAGACACTCCTGCTCTCGATTGTCGCCGCCCGTGGCGCCCAGTTCTGGGAGTGGGAAGCGCGCTGTGCGGGACGCAAGCTCTGTGTAGTTAGGAGAGAACTTGGACCTAACCGCTGTCCTCGCTGGTCCTCAGGAGATCCTGGCGATCAGAGCAAAGAAAGTGTGAGCCCAGGGGAGGTCGGTGATCTGCCCAAGCTGATTAGGTTTAAAACTTACACACAGCTCCTTGAGGACTCATTGTCCTTTTCTTCTCCTGTACCTCATCCCCGGTACTGTTTGGTAGCTCTTTACTCAGGCTTTACCATCAATGCTGAAGCTGGGGTTTTTCACAGCTTTGACCTCCAAGGCTTCCATTGACTTTCTTGGAAGCTATCTTGCTTTGATTACCCTTCCTTCCATTTAAGTAATTATAAATAATTCGGAGGGGTTGTGTATTGCTGTTTGCAAAGGATTATTAGGGGAAATAATCAACTCTGAACAGTAGGAGGCTTTAGCTTCCACAGAACTAGAACCCTGGGCAAACATTTACACCTTATGGCCTGGTTAAAATTTCCTCATCTGTGCAAAATGTCACAGCCTGAGGGAGTTAGACTTGATGTCTGAGTGAAATAAAACTTTGGACTGGAGGCCAAAAGGCCTAAATACTGCCCAAAATGTACAAACTTGCTTAAGTGACATTTTGCCTTTCTTTTTAAAATGTGCTGTGAATTGAGCTTTGACACTCAGCTATATCTCTAGCTTTTTTTTTTTTTCTTTTCTTTCTTTTTTTTTTTCTTGTACTGGGGATCAAAGTCAGATCCTCCTATACGTCTTATACCTTTAAGCTATCTCCCTGGCCCCATCCCCAGCTCTTTTGAAAAAAATTAAATTTTGAGGTTAAGGTCTTCCTGAGTTATGAAGTTGTCTAGGCTGGACTTGAATTTGCAGTCCTCCTCCCTCAGCCTCCCAGAGTCCTGAGATTATAGGCAAGCACCATCACACCAGGGTGCTCAAGTCACGTGATTTCTTTTTCTTTTCTTGTTTTGAGATGGTCTTGATAATATAGTGTAGAATGTTGAACTCACTATGCAGCCCAGGCTGGCCTCTAACTGGTGGCAAACCTCCTGCCTCAGCCTTCTAGACCTTGGGATCACAGGTATGCGGCACCAAGCCCAGCTCTTGCTTTTGATTTCTGATCCCTGTTCTCTTAGTATAAAATAGAAAGTTAGTTTACTATCCTGACAGAAGTTCACAGAAAGAGTAGGTGGTCATAAAGACTGAAATTTTATGCAGAGTGAGAGGATATTTGAGGAAAGAGTCCATAGGTTTTTTTTTTTTTTTTTGTCCATAGGTTTTTTTATTAGCACATGTTTGTGACAGTGAATATATTCATCATGGGGGGAGTTGATACATATACATGAGTCCATGACTTTTACTAGACTTTCCAAAGGACTCCCAACCCCAGTAAGGTTTAGAAATTCTGCACTGGAGCCTCACTGAGATTTACAGAGTGTAGAGCAGCCCTCAAGTCTTTCCTGCTTTCCTTTTTTCCCTACAGAGGCAGGCATTACTGGGTACCGACCACCCAGCGGCTCTTTGGGGGTCAGATCGTGGGCCAGGCCCTGGTGGCTGCTGCCAAGTCTGTGAGTGAAGACGTCCACGTGCACTCCCTGCACTGTTACTTTGTTCGGGCAGGTAAACCCTGACACTCTGGCTCCTTGATTCCAGTCCAGTCCCGGTGGCCTAGCAGCCCCTTCTTCCTGTGCTTGGGGGCTGACTGAAGCAAAAGAATGCGAGGAAGAAAATCTGAGAAGCAGAGGGAGAAGGGAGAGAGAAAACTAACCCCCTAAGAGATATTTCTTAGAAACAAGGTCTGGGGCTGACAAAGAACTTGAGAGCTCACAAGCCCTGAGACTCACTGGGTATTGATCTTTGACTCATAATGACACGAGATTTTGTTGCTTAAGTGTTCCCAGGGGACCTTTTGTTCTTTATTCTTTATACCGGCACTTTCTGGTGCTGAGACTGATAGAACTTCATAGGAGTGTGATAGCCTCCGCTAGGCCCTTTGGGGTGGGTAGCATAGGTTGAGAAGAGGAAGAGCTGTGTGAAATCAAGACATCCAGGTCCCAAAATCAGCTTTTTTTTTTTTTTCCATAATTTTATTGATAAACAAATAGCAATGAGACAGTTTCAAATCAAATCGCTAGCGGGGGCTGGTGAGATGGCTCAGTGGTCTAAAGCACCTACTTAGAACAAGCTAAGCTAAGCAAAGCACAGGGACCCCGGTTCAATCCCCCAGCACCACAT
>NW_004524653.1:11301717-11312159 GCF_000260255.1 Octodon degus
CAGGGTGCTGAGTTCAATCCCTGGCACAGAAAAAAAAAAAAAAAAAAATGAGTACGTGGCTCAGAGACGGTGACTTTCCCAGGATCACCTAGATGGCAAGTGGGAGAGCCAGGACTGGAATTCAGGGAATCAGCAAAGAGCCTGCTCTTCTGTACTTTTTTGTTTTGTCTTTTTGAGACAGGGTCTCACTATGCAGTTCAGGCTGGCCTTGAGCTCACTTTATAACCGTGGCTGGTCTCAAGCTGGCATTTGGCCTTGTGCTGGGATTACAGGTATGCGCCACCACGCCCAGCCTTGTTCTGTACAATTGACAGGAAGGAGCTCCCCCTGTACAGAGAGCAGCTTCTTGACCAGGTCTGGGGTTCTCTGTGTATCTGCAAGACCTGGGTCTGAGCAAATCATGGGATCAACAGCTTCTAAAGAGAAATGGAAGCTGGGTATGGTGGCGCATTCCTGTAATCCCACACACAGGAGGCTGAGGTGGAGGACTGCCACCAGTTCAAGGCCAGCCTGAATTATTGAGCAAGACCCTCTCTCAAAAAAAAAAAAAGAGGAAAGGAAAAAAACCGGAATGCTGAAGGGCAAATAGAACAGAGGCGCCTGTCTAGCCATTATGAAGATGACAGATGTGAAGCTTTAATGAGGGAATTACCATGTCCCTTGTGCCCACTACAGGGGACCCAAAGGTGCCGGTGCTGTACCAGGTAGAGCGGACACGAACAGGGGCAAGCTTCTCAGTGCGCTCCGTGAAGGCCGTGCAACACGGCAAGCCCATCTTCATCTTCCAAGCCTCCTTCCAGAAGCTGCAGCCCAGCCCTGTCCAGAACCAGTTCTCTATGCCCATTGTGCCTGCACCGGAAGAGCTGCTTGACCACGAGGCCCTCATAGACCAGTATTTAAGGTGAGACACTTCAGGTCCCCATGCAGTCTTGTCTTGTTTTTATTTCCCTTCTTTCCTTCTTTCTTCACTGGTCTTAGGGGTTGAACCTGGGGCCTTTGAACTGAGCTATATCTCCAGTGCTATATATATAAAATAATTTTGAGACAGGATCTTACTAAGTCTCTATGTTGCCCTGGATGGACAACATTGTGGTCCTCCTACCTCATCCTCCTGAGTGCTGGGATTATGCATGTGAGCCACCACACCTGCTAGGAATTTTTTTAAAACAGTAGCAAAGTTCTATTTATTTATTTATTTATTTATTTATTTATTTATTTAGTGTGTGGCCAGCTCAGCCCACCAAGGGGCAGGGCTGGCTGGCATGTGGTGCTGGGGGATTGAACCGAGGTCTCTGTGCTTTGCTTGAGCTTAGCTTGTTCTAAGTAGGTGCTTTAGACCACTGAGCCATCTCACCAGCCCCGCAAAGTTCTATTAAAGGTTGGAAAAGAAACAGGCTCTGCAGAATGTTTATAGCGAACCAAAGTAGGAAAAGAAGTGACCTATATCTTGAAGACCAGAAGCCCAGCAAGAGAAAACACAATGGCCAGGAGACAGACATTGTTACAGCATCATTAAAATTTGGGGTGGGGGTAAAGAGCTCAGTGGTCTAAGCACTTGCCTGGCAAGCACAAGGACCAAGGTTTGATCCCCTGTAGTGCATGCCGTGCAGGCCCCATACTGTGCTGGCCACTGAAACTGGGTGTGGTGGAACGTGCCTGTAATCCCAGTGCTGGGGAGGCTGAGACAGGAGGATCACTATGAGTCTGAGCTGTGTAGTGAGACCCTGTACCAAATAAATAAAATAAATAAATTTTATTTATTTATTTTGGTGGAACCAGGGATTGAACTCAGGTCCTTGCGCTTGTCAGGGAAGTGCTTATTCCTCTGAGCCAGCTTCTCAGCCTTAAATAAATAAATTTTAAAAAAAGGTTCCACTAGATAGCCCTGCAGGGCCTGAGGTGAAAATGTCAGTCCCTGTCAGGTGTGGTGGTGCACACCTGTTTTCCCAGCACTTGGGAGGCTGAGGCAGGAGGATTGCTGTGAGTTTGAGGATAGCCTGGGTTACATAAGGCCAGCTTATACTATATAGTGAGACCCTGCCTCAAAAAAAGGGAAATAACAACAACAAAAAAGAAAATGTCAGTCCCTGCAAAGAACATTAAGGGTGGTGGTTTCCACAGGAAAGGGGCTTCCCTGGAAACAAATGTCTTCTTCCAGGGACACAGCACTCTCTGTTGCTTAGGGATTGGTCACTGTCTCAGTTACTCTTCTCTTGTTGCTGGGACAAATACCCGACACCCAAAATGAAGGACAGAAAGGCTTATTTAGCTCATGGTTAATGGAGGTTTCAGTCCATACTCGGCTGGCTCTAAGGCAGAGTGGCACAGGGCAGAGAGCATCCTTTCATGACGGCAGCAAAGGCAAGACAGCAAAATAGAGGAGCAGTGGCAACAACGGCAACAGGGAGGAAGTCCGTCTTTCTGTCTTTCTTCTGTTACATTCAGGCTATGCACCCCAGGCTGGGTGTAGCACTCACACCCATAATCCCAGCAGTACACAGACCCATAATCCCAGCCTTGGATCACCCATAATCCCAATGGATCATGAGTTAATCTCAAACTCTAGAAGTCCTTGCCCCATGACTGCATGAGGCTTTAGGGGGACAACTAGACACAAACCATAACACCGTCTAAGTTAGGCAGCTCCTTGCTTGGTTAGAAAAATGAACTGGTTAAGTGTCTGAATGGTGGAACTAGACCACCTGAGTCCAAATCCTGCCTGTTCCACTCTGTCTGCATATTTCAGTCATTTAATGGTGTGGTAATAGTACCTATGCCAAGAGATTCTTGTGAGGTTGAGTTGTTATTATGTATGCAGTACTGGGAACAGGGCATATTGTAGGGCATGTTTTACTGCTATGGTGCATTGGTTTCCTGTGAATTATTACCTTGTCTTTTCCACAGTGCTCTTTATGAGATAGATTATTATTACCTACATTTTGCAAAAAGAAAAATAGGGTCTGAGAAATGAAAATCATTAACTTGCACAAAGCCACATGATTTACAGGTGGCACGAAAGGGATTCAGATGCCCTACTATGTTGCCTGCCACACGGGATGGGAGAAAGCTTTGGAGATCAGTCAGCAGTCCCTATGGAAGAATGGGGGGTGCAGAAGAGAAGAGGCAGCACAAGTACATGAGAAGCACCCCTTCTCCTTGAAGCTTCCTGTCCCTCTACCCTTTACTTTTCAGGGACCCTAATCTCCAAGAGAAGTACCGAGTGGGGCTCAACCGAATTGCTGCCCAGGAGGTACCCATTGAGATCAAGCTGGTAAACCCACCCACCGTGAGTCAGTTGCAGAGAATGGAGCCCAAACAGATGTTCTGGGTGCGGGCCCGGGGCTTTATTGGTAAGAGAACCCTGGGACTCATTGCCTCATGTGGCTATGGGTATGCTGCTTCTCTCTGGGGCCATTTTCTTGTCTGCACGATGGGGAAGGGGGCCATGTTACCCCTTTGCATGGGGACATTAGGGAGGTGATTGACCCCCAGTGTAAGGCAAGGCAGTTTGTTCAGGCTCTCATCCAGGTCTGTACCTCACCACCCTGAGCCTATATCCTCAGTTATAAAATGATATTGGAAGAAGTTGCCTCTTTGAGGACTGGGGGTGGGGGGGGGCAGGGTTGGGAGATCTAGGGCGACCTTAGAATGAGATATGGGAAGATTTTAGTCCTTGCTCACATTTCTCCCCATCTCCATCTCCCTTATCCTTTCACACATACTGTGGGCTAGATGCCTTGCATGTCTGTGCATGGCAGTCTTTTTCTCCCTAAGCTGCCTGCAGTCCTGAGCTGCGACACCCAGGAGCCCAGGGCTGATGGGACTGGGACCTGTTGCAGGGGAGGGTGACATCAAGATGCACTGCTGTGTGGCCGCATATATCTCGGACTATGCCTTCCTGGGCACGGCGCTGCTGCCCCACCAGTGGAAGTACAAGGTGCACTTCATGGCCTCACTGGACCACTCCATGTGGTTCCATGCCCCCTTCCGAGCTGACCACTGGATGCTCTATGAGTGCGAGAGCCCTTGGGCTGGTGAGTGAGGGGCTCTGTGGGACCAAGGTACTGACTTGGGGTGGCAGGGAGTCTGCTTTCCTGGGTGATGTTGCCACCTTCCTGCTTTCTGGGTAGCGCTGCAATGGCTACTTCCTTTCTTGCCTCTCCAGGCTTTGGCATTCACAACTTCATGATTCGCCAGCTCAGAGACCAGCTCTAGTCCTTGAATGAGTTCAGATCTTTTATGTGATCTTGGGCAAATCCTGTCTTCTGAGCTTACTTTCCCATTGACTGATTTGATTAAGACAGGGTCTTGCTATGTAGTTCAGGCTGGCTTTGAACTTGTGGCATTCCTCCTTCCTATCTTCCCCAGTGCTAGGATCACAAGTGTGTGCCACCACACCTGGCAATTTTCCCACTTAAACAAATAGGATTTTCTAGTGTTACAGTAGCAGAACCTAAACCTGGTAACCTTTCAGACTGCCACTTAAGGGAGCTTTTTCAAAATAGAATTTGTTTCTACCTCGAAGATGCTGACCAGGCAGGTCTTGTGAAAATCCAGAAAATTAGTTTTAAGAAGCTTTTCAAGTAATCTTGCTGATTACCGTGGCTAGGAACCAGGACACTCAGTGGTCTCTAAGGGCCTTACTACCTGGACACTCCTCGTAGGGGATAGTGAGAAACCTAAACTCATTAATAAGTAGCTGCAGGGCTGGGGAGGTAGCTCAGTGGCATAAGCACCTGCCTGGCAAGTACAATGTCCAGAATTTGATCTCTGGTACTGCAAGAAAAAAAAAAAAAAAAAGTAGCTCCAGAACCCCGAGTTTCTAAGAAAGTACCTTTCAATTGAAGAAAAGCTTTGCTTTATAAAACAGGGACAAAAACTTTGGAAACTTCTTATACTCAGAAAAAGGGTATTCTCAAGTGTCCAGAGCATCAGAGTACAAGATTAACAACCTTGAAGGTGGAATGCCTGGGTCCAGGTTTATGCCGAGCCTTGAAGCCAAATTCCTGAGCCTCTTTAGATTTCAGTGTTGTCTGGAAAACAGGACAAATGAACCAGATCCCTCTGGCTCTGCTATGTAGAGAGAAATGAGCATTTCTTTATGAACACACACTCAGGCCTAAAGCCAGCGAAGGGAAGATGTGGTGGGAGTGGAGGCCAGAGCCCTAATGGTCCAGGTCTTCTTCCCTTGAACTTCTTTCCCTTTGTGTTTGAAGTGATGTTGTTTTTCAACAATTTCCAGACTAGAGGACTTGGTTTGATTTATTTAAAAAGGAAGTAAGGGTTTCTAACACACATGGCCAGAGGTGCAGCAGTCTGCTTGGCCAGGCGAGAAGCTCCTCCCTGTCACCTTTTTGAGGAAGTGAGTAAGTGTGTGAAAGTGCTTTTAAACTGTCAAGTGGGTTCCCCAGGGGAGGAGTCAACCCATGACTGTCCGGCAGCAAGTTCATTAAGGGGTCCTTGGAGCCTGAGGGCAATCACCACATTTATTGGAGTCCTTATGTGTGGCAGGCCTGCCCTGGGCCCAACCCTCTGCAGGCAGCACATACAGCTGTGCTGAAGCAGAGAAGGGCTACCCTCACCCTCTGTTCCCCACAGGTGGCTCTCGGGGGCTGGTCCACGGGCGACTGTGGCGTCAGGATGGGGTGCTGGCTGTATCCTGTGCCCAGGAAGGTGTTATCCGAGTAAAACCCAGGGTCTCAGAGAGCAAGCTTTAGCCAGAGGTACCAGCTTAGCCTCAGGCTTCAAGAATCTCCCTTCTACACCATCCCAGAGGTGGGAAATAGTCAAGAGCTTGGGCTTTGGCCTTCACATCCAATAAAGAGACTGTGATACCACTGGAGTGGGTGGCCTTTAATTCCCCTGGGCCAAAACTGCAGCCCACCCTCCCTCAACTCTAGGACTATAAACGCAGCCCCTGGCCCTTCACCCATACTGCCTCACTGGCTTTGAGACCCATGGGAAAGGGAACATAGCTCCTGACCAGGGCGGTAGCCCCTGCTTGTGTAAAAGCTGGAGACGCTGTGTCAGATTTTCTCCCTGTATAACTCTGGGTAAGCCCAGCTCATCCTGAGCTTAGCTCAACAGAAGGAAATTTGGAAATTCTCTTTGTGGAGCATCTAGGGGTCTCTGGGCAGTTCCTTATCGCTCCTCTTCTCTTTTTCAGGCAATCCTCTACCCATGGTGGCCTTAAGACTAAGCAGGAGTTAGTCTAGCACCTCCTTGATGAGCATTTCTTTGAGGCTGGGGGGTGGTGTGGGGGTAAGGCCCGCCTCCTGCAGGGCCTGGAGCTGGGCCTCTGATTGTCGTTTGTCCAGGCCCAAGCGCCAGGAGAGCCGCACGTGAGCCTCTAGAAAGGGTGCCAAGAAAAGATGGGCACTTGTATCTCTCAGCAGCTGCAGGGCCTTTTCACAGCATGCCCGTGCCTCTCCAGGGTCCTCTAGCTCCTGGTAGCACACAGCCAGTCCAGCCAGGGTCAGCAGGGGGCGGTCAGAGCCAGAGGAGGCCCTCAGGTGGGCCTGTAGCTGCCAGGCATTGGCCCAGAGTGCCAGAGCCTCACGATAGAGGCCAGTACAGGTAAGGCTCTGTGCCCGCCGCAGCTCTGGCAGCACAAAGAAGTCTTGTAGGTCTGGAGCATGGCGTAGCTCAGGCACTGCCTGCAGGTGGCCCAAAAACTGCTCAAAGGCGCGGCTTCGGCGAGCAATGGTCTCTGCGGTAAAATTCCGCCGTAGGCGCTTTCGGGGAAAGGAGATGGCGGCCATGGGGCCCCGGAACTGTCGCTGCAGGTTTCGGTGCAGTCGCTCAAAGTCAGAGTATCGGCGAGAGATCTGGGCTGGCTGGCGATCTGGTGGCCCTGGGCCCATCACGGCGAGGGTGTAGAGCTGCAGGGACGGTGGGTGTCAGTGCAGGTGCAAGCTGTCCATGGATCCCTTCCCTCCTCCTCCTCCCCCAACTCCCAGCTCTGCTGTCTTCCCTGGGGACTAGGGCCAGAAGGGTGGGAGCTGCTGGGGCAGGGGCTAGGGAGCCCATCCCGAATCTTACCTGAGGCGGCTCTGAATGACCCAGGCCCAATGCAGCATGGGAAAGAAAGACAGGTAAGATTCAGTGCCGGTGGTTGCCGTCTCTATTGCCCCTTTGGGGAAGTTCTTTCTTCCCAAAAAGCAGTTAGCTCATCTGAAAGCCCTTCTAGAAAACCAGGGGTGAGGTGAAACCCCCACCAACCTCTCGGGCCTCTGAGAACTAGCCTGGCGTTGTTCCCATGCTGGACACAGCCGTGCCACAAGCTGGCACAGCCCTTTGAAACCAGACTGGAAGACAGGTCTGCAGAGAGCCTCAGAAAGTCAATCTGAGTTGACGGTCCAGGACCCTGCCCAATTCCAGGGCAGCTTCTCCATCTTTGTGACCTCACACAAAGCAGTCTGCTCTGTTAGCACGTGTTGGTACCTGAGGTTTTTGTTTTGTTCTGAGATAGGATCTCACTGTGTAGTTCAGGCTGGCCTTGAACGTGTGGCAGTGCTCCTGCCTCAGGCTCCTGAGTGCTGGACTTAAAGGCATATGATGCCCTGGCTTCTTTTTTCATCTCACCATAAACTGAGAAACTTTCAGTTTGGTTTTAAAAAACACTTCTCTTCACAATTCCCCTCTCCATTTTTAGAAAAGGGCCAGAGAGCAAATCTCAGGTCAGGGCCTTCTTGAGGGTGCTGCATCCAGGTAGGAGGGAATGACGCTATTTCATTTGCACTGTCTTTAGTTTTTTTTTTTTTTTTTGGAAACAGGGATTGAACTCAGGCCCCTGCGCTTGCCAAGGAAGTGCTTATTCCACTGAGTCATCTCCCCGGCCCCGGCCATCTTTAGTTTTACAGTCAGCTCGTCTTTACAGCAAGTGAGGATTCCCACACACAGTAATGCTGTAAAGTTGGCATGTATATATGTATGTATGTATGTATGTATGTATGTATGTGTTTGAGACAGTGTCTCCATGTAATGCAGGTTGGCCTTGAACTCATGAAGCTGTGAGGCTGTGAAGCCCAACCTGGTCTAGAACTCATGGTGATTCCCCTATTTCAGTTTTAGGATTACAGATATACACCACCACACCTGGCTCTAAAGTTGGCTTTAAACTTACTGTAGAAAAAAAGGAGCTTGTGAAAAATGTTAAGAATGGTACCAGTAGCATTTGTAGCTTGGACAGTCATTGTAAAGGAGATACCTGGATGACAGGTTTATGAAATACTGAAAAATATGACCACTAAGCTTCTTTCTGTGCAGGCTGGAGAGGTGGAGTGTGGATTAATTCTGACTGATGAGGAGGCTGTTGAGCCAGCAGGGTTAGAAGGGGAGTTAGCAGGGATCACATGCTGAAGGAATACAAACGCTGTGGAACTGCCAATATTCTAGGCATCCCTGGTCAATTAGGTTTGAGTATTTCCTTCCTTTTTCTTTGGCTATACTAGAGATTGAGTGAATATAAGACCCTCACACAAAGCTACATGCCCAACCTAGGACCCTGTGCTTGCCAGGCATGCACTGCAGCCGCTGAGCTATCTCCTCGGCCTTTATTTTTTATTTTTAGATAGGGCCTCCTTGGTCACTAACTTGCCCAGGCAGGGGTCTGAACCTCACCTTCTGGGGCACTGGGATTACAGGCATGTACCCCTGCACCCACCCAGGTGTGCCTTTATCCTTTTCTTGAAGATTCACAGGGCACCTTTTATTTATTTTTTGAGACAGGGTTAAGTAGTTCAGGGACCTTGAACTTACTAAGCAGCCCAGGCCGGCCTCCAACTCAAGGCACTCCTCCTACTTCAGCCTCCCCAGTGCTGGGATTACAGGTGTGTGCTACCATGCCTGGCTACGTTTTATTTATTTTTTTGAGCAAAGATCATTTCACATCGGTTATTTCACCCGATCCTTGTAATGTCCTACAAGATAGATGACAACACTCATAATGTCATCACCTGAGCACTTAGCCCTGTGCCCTATGCTATACCCAGCAACTTTCCTATTACTTCATTTAAGCATCAGAATAGCACTGCAAGGAAGGTGTACTCTCCATCAGCTGAGGAAGCAGGCTCAGCGAGGGTGGGAGAGGACTCAAAGGCTTGCCTGAAATCGCATAGCTGGTAAATGGCCTAGCTCGGATGCAAACCCAAATCAATCTGATTCCAAAACTTGAGTTCTTCACTTCGGAGAGAATCGTGGACAAGCCGGGTATGGTGCTGCATACCTGTAATCCCTGCACTCGGGAGGCAGGGACAGGAGGATTGCAATGAATCTGAGGCCAGTCTGGGCTACAAAGTGAGGTCAGGACCAAGTCTGAATAGCATAGTGAAACCGAGCCTCAAAAAAAAAAAAAGTGACTCAGAGTCCTCATTGTACAGAGACAATGATTTGCTTCTTTAGACGCAGTAGGTCCTGTTCTTATCATTCCTTTCCCATCTGGGTCCCCAGAGTCACCTCCATTCCCTCCTACCTTGGAGCTGCTCCTTGGTGACCAATCCCTTGGGTCCTTTGCCTGTGCATGACCCCTTACTGGCCCCAGAGCTCTGAGAACGTTTGCACTCAGGAATGGCTCATCTGGGGCTGAGGATGTAGCTCAGGGGTAGAGTAAACACTTTGCTTGGAGACCTGGATTCAATCCCCATCCCCTCCCCCGCCCCCAACTGGATTATCAGCATTGAATTGGAGCCATCAGTGCATGGGTGTGGGCCTTGTTGCAGAAATGGAGGAGGGTGGAGAGGCCCAGAATGTGGGACAAGCCTCCAGGCGTCCTTCCTGCTGAGTCAGAAGTGGAGGAGCATGGTGAACAGAAGGGGGTGAGAAAAAAGGACACTTGTCAGGACAGGCCAGCTCAGCTGGCTTTCAGGCCCAGAGGGGAGCAGGACCTGGCAGGCTTCATTTCCCTGACAGTCTCTTCCCTCCATAGCAAGGAAAAGAGGGATTCCAAGGCCCTTCCTATACTGTTCCTCACTTTATCCCTACCAAATCCCCTAAGTCTAGCCCTTTAGAGCAGGACTGTTCTGTCCCAGCAGAGAGAACTGATTCACCTAGGTTACAAGGGGGTCACAGCAGTCTCTAGATCAGGGATGGCAAGCCATTTAAAGCTTTTGATGATACAGCTTGCAGCAGCACCACCACTACTCTAGGTGCCTGACATTTCCAAATGAAAATTAAAAATAATACAGGTTGAGCGTCCCTTATTCAAAATGCTTGGGGGCCGGCCTGATAGCTCAGTGGACTAAAGTGCCTGCTTAGGCAGAGTGCAGTGGCCGGGATTCGATCCTCGGTGTGCCGTGCTGGCCCCGCCCACAGGGGCCAGATGGCAACTGAGACTGGGCGTGGTGACACGTGCCTGTAATCCCAGCACTTGAGAGGCTGAAAACAGGAGAATCACTAGGAGTCCGATTTACGTAGTGAGCCCCTGTAGACCCTGTCCCAAATAC
>NW_004524653.1:11314620-11316392 GCF_000260255.1 Octodon degus
AGTGATTCTCCTGTTTTCAGCCTCCCAAGCACTGGAATTACAGGAACATGCCACAGTGCCCTGTCTCAATCACTGTCTCCGCGCGCCCCAGGGGCGGGGCCAACACGGCAGGCCCGGGATCTAACCCTGGTCTCCATGCCTGCCTAAGCAGGTGCTTTAGTCCGCTGAGCTGGCTGGCTGGCCCCCCGATATTTCTCAGCTTGAATTTTCAGTAGGAAATAGTGCTGGGGTTTAGTATTTGTTGGAACCTCCTGTGTGCTGTACGTTTGCCTTAGAGACAATGATTATCTCATTCATCCACACAACAGCCCAGAAGCAGATGTTGTCCCCATTTTACAGTTGAGGAAGCTAAGGCTTAATGAGGTGAAGCGCACAGGTGCACGGGCAATAACTCAGATGATATTGCTCTGTGGTGGTGGGAACTAACTGTTTTACATGGATGTACTGAGCACTTCAGAGTGGCCATGCCTTAAATGACAAGTCCCTCTTGTCCTCCCCACCTCGAAGCTCAGCGATGGTTTCCTGAACATAGGACCCAAGCCAGGAAGCCAGGCACTCACCGTCCATTCACTTATTCTGACTCATTTGCCGCTTCTTGGTACCTTCCTATCCCTCCCTTGTGCCCACTCAGCAGGGGCTGCCACACCCACTTTGAAAGGTGCTTTCTCGAAACTCACTGCATTCAACTGTGTTGTGTGTATAAGAATCAAGTTTCTAGTTATTTCCTTTCCTGCACTAGTGTTTTCCTTGCCAGTCTCAGAAATCTAAGCCTAACACACTCAAAGCACAAATGGATTTGTTGGTGAGTAGAACTAAGATGCCAAGACAAGAATCAGAAGCCAGAACCTTTCTCCAGCTGGTGGCTATTTCACTGTTTTACCAAGGATTGGACTCAGGCCCTTGCGCTTGCCAGGGAAGCGCTTATTCTACTGAGCCATCTCCCTGACCCCTCATTATCTGTTTTTTTCTCCTACTGCACTTGTCTCTGTCATCAGCTTAGGGTAACTCCTTCCTCTGTCAGTGATCCCATTAGTAAAGTTTTATTCTTTCCCTGTGGTTAATTCCAGAGAACAGGGATTGGTTGTGAACTACAGTTTAGGGCTGAGTCCCCATGACTGACCTAAGATAGGCAGTCACAGTGGCACACAAAAATAAATTCACCTCAACATTTGTATAAAACCAATTTAGCGGGACGTGGTGATATAATCCCAGGACTTGGGAAGCTGAGGCAGAAGGATCCTTGAAAGTTCGAGGCTAGCCTGGGCTATCTATCTGGTAAGACCCTGTCTCAAAAAACTAAAAAGCAAACAATTTAGCACCAAGTTCTTTTTTCTTCTCTTCTCTTTTCTTTCTGCAAAACTGGGGATTGAACTCAGGCCCTTGCACTTGCCAGGCAAGCACTTATTCCACTGAGCTATCTCCCCAGCCCCTCTTCTTTTCTTTTAAAGAGGAAAGAAATAATAACAGATAACAAGAACAAAGACAAAAACAAAACACCAAAGACAGTAAAAGTGATACAGAATTTCAAAACAAGAACAAGAAATTAACAATGGTTGTTATATTATGTATTGTTATTAAATTTGTTATTTGGGGGGCCAGGGAGATGGCTCAGTGGAATAAGCACTTGCCTGGCAAGCTCAAGGGCCTGAGTTCAATCCCCGGTCCTGCAAAAAAAAATTGCAAAATATAGTCCTAAGTGACTGTTGTTCAAAACATACACAGAATTCCTAAAAGTCAATAGTTAGAAAATGAGAGATTGCCACGATCCTTGA
>NW_004524653.1:11316492-11317625 GCF_000260255.1 Octodon degus
TTTTTTTTTGTCCTTTTATTTTTAATTTATTTTAAAGAGAAAATAAAAACAAGACATTAGAAATAATGCATTTTTGGGGGGGCTGGGGAGATAGCTCAGTGGAATAAGTGCTTGCCTGGCAAGCACAAGGTCCTGAGTTTGATCCCTGGTACTATACACACACACAAAAAGAAAAGAAAAAAATACTTTTTAAAGACAAAACAAAATCCTAGAAAAAGTCAAAACAAAATGAAAGATATTCAATGGTGATTGTTACACTGCACATTGCTGTCTTCAGTGTAGTTGCTCAGATTACAAATATTTGTATATAAAATTGGTCAAAGTAATAATTTTAAGCATTAACTGCTACCTTCAATAAAACTGATAGAAACAGGTAGTAGACTCAGCTATCTTGTGTATAAACTTACATGAACTTTCCCCTTCTTTTCCCACCTTTCCTCTTTTCCCTCATCTTGTTTATTCCTTATGTTCAGTTTCTTTCCCTTTTATTATATCTATTATACCTTTCAGATTTACTCTAAGGTTCTTTTTTTCTTTGGTGGAACCAGGGATTGAACTCAAGCCCTTGCGCTTGCCAGGCAAGCACTTATTCTACTGAGCTATCTCCCCGGCCCCTTGAGGTTCTTACATTAGGGAGACAATACAATGTTTACCCATGTGGGTCTCATTTATTTCACTTATAAGTATAGCCTCTAGTTGCATCCGTTTACCTATAAAAGCCTCAGTTTTATCTTTCATTAGAGCTGAATGATACTCCATTGTATAAAAATACATCTTTTTTATCCATTCCTCAGGTGATGGGTGTTTGGGTTGTTTCCAAGATCTAGCTATGACAATTTGTCCTGCTATAAACACATATGGTGCACATATATCACTGTGATATGTTTTCAGTTCTGGAAAAATACCCAGAAGAGGAATAGCTGGGATGAATGAGACCTCTAATCCTAGTTTTCTGAAGAGTCTCCCCACTGATGTCCACAATGGTTGTAGCAGTCTACACTCCCACCAACAGTGGAGAAGGGTTCCTTTTTCCCAGTCCCTTCCAGCATTTGTTATTGGATTTCTTTATGATAGCCATTCTTTCTGGAGTGGGATGGAATCTGTGTTGTTTTAATTTTTTTTTTTTTTTTTTT
>NW_004524653.1:11317725-11328354 GCF_000260255.1 Octodon degus
CTTAGGAATGAGACCCAAGTCCCAGATGTACTTTGTACATATAGCCTGAAGGTAGTTCAGGGTGTGTGTGTGTGTGTGTGTGTGTGTGTGTGTGTGTGTATGGTGTTAAGGGTTGAACCCAGGGGCTATCTCTAAACTATTGCATTTTGTTTTGATTCCCACCAATCACATGAGGTCAGGTGTGACATTTCCCATTTACAGCTTCATATAATATTTATCATTTCATATTTATCAATTTCAGATTAGGATGCCAAATCTGTATAGCTACCACTTTGTTTGTGATATTAAGGGTTGGACCCCCAGGGACTCACACGTAGTACATAAGAGCTCTACTGCTGAGCTACATTCCCAGCCCAGTGGAGCACTTGCACAAGGCCAAGGGCTCTATCCCCTGTTTCACGGAACTCCTGCTATAATCCTCTGCGTTATCCTCATTGCTTGGTTGTGGAAAGTGGTGGTGGTGGTGGGGAGTGGGGATCAAAATTATATAACCCTCCTAAGGTCAAACAACTGGTAATAATAAGTGGTATGCGAATCACAGCTGATGTGTCCCAAGCATGTTTCCCTAGCTATTAACCTATGCAACTGGGTCTCAAATCTATCTTTTGCTACAGTGGAAAATACCTGGGGGGAAGGAAAAATACACAATTTCTCTTAAGTCTAAAAAGCAGGACTGGGGCTGGGTGTGGTGGTGCATACTGTAATCCCAGCCCTCAGGAAGCTGAGGCAGGAGGACTGTTGCAAGTTTGAAACCAGCCTGGACTGCAAAGTTAGGTTAAGGCCAGCCTGACTTGCATAGTGAGACCTTGTCTCAAAAAGACAAAAATAAATTTAAAAAGCAGGATAGGAGTCAGATCTTTAATCACCATTTTACTCAGTCTCAGACAAACTAAATCATTTGCCTGAGGACTTACTGATATTAAATCCCCTTTCTGGCCTCAGTTTTCCCATCTGTAAAGTAGAGCACTCATGTATACAACTACACAACCAGAACCTACAGGAAGACGGGGGATTGAACTCAGATGCTTGCGTTTGCCAGTCAAGTGCTTATCCTACTGAGCCATCTCCCAGGCCCCCCCTATTTTCTCTTAACCAGACTTCTAGACTCACAGCCCTGGGGCTTCTTGGGACCTCACTCACCACGTACTTGGAGGGCGGGTCCTTGACAACACTGGCACTGGTCACCTCAAAGAGCAGCCGCTGGGGTACCAGGGTGTTTCGAGACTTCTTCCAGAAATCCTGAAGCTGCCGGGCCAGGAGTTGACTGCCCCGCTGCCCATCGGGTGGGGAACTTCGTTCTGCACAAGCACATGGCAGGTCATATCAAGGGGCCTAGAGCCAGGGTCAACTAAACCATGTGCCGAAACCTCGTGCCTGTGAGGTAGGCTTTATTCCCCACTTTACAGAACTGAGGGATACAGATTACAGCTGGCAGACAGTAGGCACTAAACAGCTCCACCCCCAAAACACCCCAGTACATCAGCACAGATTTGCAGCCCTGGTTCTGTGCCTTTAACACCAGCAAAAACCTGGAGATGCAAGTGATTTCTCCCATTTGATACAAGGGGAGAACTTGGCCCAGAGGGGTGCTGTGACTCTCTTAAGGACGCTGCTGGAGGCGTTTAAAGAAGAGTCAGGAGTTTCAGCTGGATCCACTCAGGGCATCCAGGATGATCGGGAACGCGGCCGGGATGGAGGCCTAGCCAAACCCAAGGCTCCCGTCTCCGTTCTCGCGCACTCGCCTGCGTCTTCTCCTGATGCCCCGTCTCCAGCGGGTAGCGAGTCGGGGCCGGCGTCCTCCTCGTCCTCGTCGTCCTCGTCCTCTTCGTCCTCGGCACTGGTGAAGCTGAGGGTGCCGCTGAGGCGGGAGGACAGGCCCTCAGCGTCGTCGTCCTCCAGCTCGGAGCTTTCGGGAAACTGCTCGACCTCCGGGCCCGCCGCCGCAGCCGCCTCCCCCGGGCCATCACTGGCCAGGGCGTGCCGCAGCCGGTGCAGGAGCCGTGAAGCCATTGCACCCCGGGGGAGCGGCGTAGCCAGGTCCCGGGCCGGGGCGGGAGGACCCCGCTGGGCGCGGGGAGCAAGGGCGGGGCCCAGGCCGCAGAAGGAGGGGCGCGGTGGGGACCCCGCCCCCGACCGCTGCAGGAGCCAAGCTGCCCCAGACCTCCTCGGGTCCCTCTCGTCCCCTCACATGCCTCCGCCTGCAGCGTCCGGGGTGCACTCCCCGGCGTGCCGCTCCCCGGGGCTCGTTAGACGGCCTCCCCGGCTTACCCAGGCCGCTTCCTGCCGCCGCCCCGCCCCCGGCCCCTCCCGCTCTCCGGGACCGCCCTGGAATGCCGGGCCTCCGGGTCCAGCAGGGGACGAGGGAATCCTGGGTCAGCTTGAGCGAGCCCCAGGCCTCCCACGGAGTCGCCCCATCCTGCCTCCCGGGACAGCCCGTGGAGCTCCTTTAATTTACAGCTTTTACAGTGTAATTGTGCAACATGAGGGAACCCGAGTCTCTGGAGAGAAAGTTGAAGTCACGAGAAGATGGAATCAGATTGTGCTGAGCTTGTTTTCTCATGCATGTAAAATACACACACACACACACACACACACACACACACACACACACACACACACACGAAATTTGCAGTGTGTGTACATTCGCGTGCCGGGTATGAAATCCAAGGCCTCGTGCTTGGGAGGCAAAAGCTCTACTTGCGAGTTAGTTCCCTGCCTGACATAGGGCAGGAGCTGAGGAGATGGTCCTTTACATAATGATTATTGTGTAATGTCTCGGTGGTGTTTACAGGATTTTATAGTCCCATGTGAGGCACACACACACGAGAAGTAGGCAAACGGGGACACCGAGACCCAGAGAGGCTGACTTGCTTGTCCAGAGTCAAAAGTAGCTTGTTTGAGCTTTCTGAGCTCTGGTTACTTTTAGGCCTGGTAATCTCGGCAGCTTTTCTGGAGCTCTTTGATTTATCTTTTGTTTTTGCAGGGATTGAACCCAGGGTCTCCTCTGAGAGATATCACTAGCCCTTTTTAATTTATGTTTTATTATAATAGTGGTTCATACCTGTAAACCCAGCACTTGAAAGGTTGAAGCAAGAGGATAACTGCAAGTCCTCAGCTCGGGTTATGTAGTGAATTCAAGGCCAGCCTGAACCGCATAAAAAGACCTTGTCCAAAAAAATAAATAAATAAAAAAGTTGGGGAGCTTACCTAGCATGGGAAAGGCCTTAGGTTGGATCCCCCAAATCTGGAAGGTAGGGGTGGGGGAGGAGGGGAAGAAAAAAAAAAAGCCCTGCTATGGGCCAAGCACTGGGTGCTAGAAATTTTGATGCTGAATGAGACAACTGGTGGAACTCAGAACAGGTCGTGGTCACAGGGCATGTGTAGTGCTATGATTGAAAAGACCGCTAGAGACTGCCCTGCCTGGAGCCCAGCCTGTGTGTAGAGGAGGCAACGCAGCAGAGAAAGTGAGGTGAAAGCCAAGAAAGGACTGCCAAGTAAGCAGGTGAGGAGAGGAAAGTCAAGTGTTTCTGGTGTAATAAAACAATAAATGCAAAGGCATGAGTGGTCCTACAGAGTGGTGTTTGGAGCAGTATTTAAATACTGAAGTCTTGTTGGGAGCCATGCAAGCTAGAAAATTGGTCAAATGTGTGTAAGCAGGACTAGGCCTCAGTGCCCAAAGCAGACAAGCTACCTCAGTCCTGAGATAAGCATCTGGACTGGTTAATGTCAGCTATTAAAAACTAGGCAAACGTGTATCAGGTGTTACTAACGTTGCAAAAGTATAAATAAATGTACACATTGTTGTTGGGTGGGTCCTCTTGCCCACCAGCCAGAGGAATCACCACCTAAAGTAGCTCATGTCTTCTCTCTTTTCCTCATTCCTGCTGCCATTTCCCCTGGGTAGAGGGGATTACACCGAGACCCATGAATCCCTACAAAGTCTGGTCAGAATAAAAGTATATAACAGCAAACAAGGTCCAGGAAGATAGCTCAGTGGAATAAGTGTTTGCCTGGCAAGCACAAGGTCCAGAGTTTGATTCCTGATACTGAAAAAAAAAAACAAAAAACAACACTTTAAAACGATAAACAAGGTGAAGGAAGAGAGGGGCAGTGACACTGGAGAGGAAGTTAGGACCTTGCTTGGCCACACAAAGGAATTTGATCCTTATCTATCTCCTTGAAGAAACAAAAACAAATTGATACACAGTGATTGCTGAGGGTTCCATGCCTTCTGTTTCAAAGGGACCTAGTACAGTAGTCCCAGATTTGTTTTTTTTCTAGTCTTTGAGTCAGAGTCTCACTCTGCAGTTCATGCTGGCTGTGAGCTCACTTTGTAGCCCAGGATGGTCTCAAATTTGCAACAATCCTTCCTGCCTCAGCTCCTGAGTGCTGGGATTACAGGCATGCACCACCACACCTGGCTCCCAATGTTTTTTTTTTTTTTTTTCTTTGTCCAAGATGGAATCCTCTGAGTATCACCCTGGGGCTGCTTTCTGGCTGTGGGAGGCCTTATTTAGCCTGACCTGGCTCTGCTGAGTCTTCCTTGGGAATGTCTATATATAGGGGAAAGGGGCAGCCCAGTTGCCACTGTCTGTCTGCATTCCTTGGTGTCTTACCCCACTTTCCTGGCCTCAGACCCTGTTCTCAGTTGGCTTAGCCACTGTCCATGAGGTTTGCCTACTTTTCTCTGTCCAGCCTGGACCCTGTGGATTCTTGGGATGACACTGGAGGGGCAGTTGAGATCTGCAGCCTAAGGAATTTGATCCTTTTGCTCCCTTTGGACTAGATCTGGCTTGCCCCTCCAGAGGACCCATGGAATGCCTAGGTTTTATTTATTTATTTATTTATTTATTTAGTACAAGGTCTTGCTATGCAGCTCAGATTCATAGTGATCCTCCTATCTCAGCTTCCCCAGCAATGGGATTACAGGTGTGTGCCGCCATGCCTGGTTTCAGCGGCTGGCACAGAGTGGGGCCGGCAGGGCATGTGGTACTAGGATCAAATCAGGTCCTTGCACTTGCCATGCAGGCGCTTAGACGGTCCAGCAATCTCCAGGGCCCATAGATTTCTTCACTGAATTCAAGGAAGGAGTCAACTGCCCCTTTACCACTTAGAGAACCTTCTCTTGTCCCTCCCTCCCTGTAAACTGAATCCCAAAACCTCTTTCCCTAGAGAAAAGTAACTTGAAAGAAGAATCTTTATTTTCAATTTGCAAAGACTTCTTCCTTGAGCTGGGTGTGGTGGTGCACGGGAGGCAGAATTGCCATGAGTTCACATAGTGAGTTCAAGGCCAGCCTGAATTGGAGAGCAAGACCCTGTCTAGAAAAAAAAAAAAACAATAAAAAGACTGAGATCTAGTTTAATTTGTAGAGCACTTACCTAGTATGTGCAAAGCCTCAGGTTCAGTCCTCAGCACTACAAAAAGAGACTTCTCCAAATGTACCCCCTCATCTCTCTGTGCACTCTGGACACCCTTCCTCATGGCAGTCTCAACTTGTCCCCAAGCAGGATGACTCAGAAATTCCAAAAGATGGATGTGCTATCACGTGTCTGTAATCCCATTGGGAGGCTGAGGCAGGAGTCCAGGAGAACAACCTGGGCAACAGTGAGAACCTGTTTAATTTTTTTTTTTTTTAAGAGCTGGGAAGTAGCTCATTGGTACAGTTGCTTGCATGAGGCCCTGGGTTCAATCTACACACACACACACACACACACACACACACACACACACACAGAGTTGCCAGTGTGACTATGGACCTCTATGATTTGCAAAGCCCTCCAGTCAAATGGAGATAATAATAGTTGCCGTCTCATAGAGCGAGTACTACATGAGATCAGGTGTTTGAAATGCTTAGCATAGAATGTGGCATATCCTAGAAGTTCAATAAACAGTGACTTAGTTATCACTCTTTCATCTCTCCCTCACCCCTTATCATGGTTGAGACAGGATATTCCACTCACCACGCACCAACCCTGTGAACCTGGCACAAGCTAGGTGACTTATACCAAGTGTGTGATCTGCAGGGTTTCTCTGTCCAGGAAGGAGGTTATGACTATTTCCACCTTGGGGAGGAAGCAAGCAGGCTCAGAGCAGCATCGCTACCTGCCTAAAATTACACACACCCTGCCCAGGCAGGGATGCTTCTTGAATTTTGGATTTCAAGTCTGTGCTCTTCCTTTTCTGTTCTGCTGCCATGCTTGTCACTGTCCTAACTATCCTCACCCATCTTGGAGCAAGTGTTCTTCCTGGCAGGGCTAGGGGTGGGGGTGTGCTCTCCTAGGCAGTGGTGCAGGATGGGCCCTCCTGAGAAGAATCTAGGATGTCAAGGCCTGCCACCTGCTCAGAGGCTTAAATTTCTCTGCAAGGGCCCTTGGCTAAATTAGGTAATGGGCCAGGACTCTGGGTGGGGTGGGGCTTGCTGACCCCAAGATCTGATTGGGCAGGGTATCCAGTCCTGGGGAGCAGGGAGGTGGGTGGAGAGGGTGCCCATACAAATCTTGGGGGCTGGGGTTGGCCAGGGCATCTTTGGGTGGTGGAGTGCAGAGGAGGGAATCCACAGGAGAGGAGTCCGAGTGACCAGCAACCATGGTAAGGGCAAGAAGGGTCTTCACTCCTTTGCTTACTGAAGTACTTCTAGGCCTCTTTCAAGTGATCTGCTCTGTGGGAGGAAACTTGGGCCTTTGAAGGTGGAACATGAAGGTTCTGGGGCCCAGGAGTCGTGGAGAAACCCCAGGTGCAAAGACATTTGACTTCTCCTGGATGTGGGGACCTGGGATGTACCAGGGATTGATCTTCAAGGGTTGAGGTCCTCAGTCAGCCTTCTGAGACCTCCAGCAATTTCATACATAGGGGCTCTTAGCTGGTCTTCTTTGTAGTAGAGACAGGGACCCTGAGGACCAGGGTCACCCAGCGAGTTAGTGGCAAGGGTGGACTGACTTTCTGAGCCCTGCCAAACCCTCCTATGTCAGCAAGGGAAGAAGGGCTTCTCTGGAAGATGGCATACCTGCAGAGCTTGCAGCAAGCTCCGGTGTAGAGCGCCAAAAGTCCTGAGGCTGATGGGAATGGGATGAAGGTGACAGAGTTAGGGAGACCCCAGCCTCCCACAGCAAAGCCCTGACTGGGGGTTGTCATTTTCCTCTGAGATTCCCCTCCCCACTTCAAGGAGTAACTAGACCCCAGAGGCCAGCTGCTGTTCCCCATGCCTGACTAAAAATAGTCTGCCCTCCTGGCAACAGGGTGGGACTAGGGCTGGAGCCAGCTGGCTGAGGAACTCCTGGGACACCTCACGGTGTCCTCACCACTAGCCCCAGTCGAGAGCCCCCAACCCAGACAGCCTGGCTTGGATGTGACCTGGAACCCCTGAAGAAACCTTATTTCATGCCAAGTTCCTCTCACCCTCTGCCTACTCTGGCAGCACTTACTCCAAGGGTTGAACTGTCAGAAGGAAGCTTAACATCTCCATCTTTGCACATTCTGTTGGAAGGAATGATGCGTCCATCTCTTCTCAGTGATCTGACACTAAGAAGGTCCTCAATAATTGTGTTGAACTATTACTTTGTTGAGGATGTTTACTTTTTAAAATTTTTTATTTTTTTGGTGGAACTGGGGATTGAACTCAGGCCCTTGCGCTTGCCAGGGAAGCGCTTATTCTACTGAGCCGTCTCCCTGGCTACTTGAGGACGTTTATTGAGCAACTATGAAAATACCAGAAAAGATTAAGAGAGAAAACTGTAAAATCATGCTGGAATGGTGTGGACAGGTTACAGAGCCCTCCCCCATCCTTGATTTCATTTTATCCCTGAAAAATGCTGAGAGGCAGAGACTTATCCAAGGTCACCGGAGAGGGGTGGGCTGGGTAGTTCCGCACCTGATTTTTGGTGGACAAGCATGATCTGCCTCCTTTTGTTCTCAGTACTGGGTGTGCGTGCTGATGGGGCATTAGAAAATGTGTCAAGGGCTGGGGAGATGGCTCAGTGGAATAAGCACTTCCCCGCCGAGCACAAGGGCCTGAGTTCAATCCTCGGTTCCAAAAAAAAACAAAAAAACACACTTCCCTGGCAAGCGCAAGGGCCTGAGCTCATTCCCCGATTCCACCAAAAACAAACAGAAAAAGTGTGTCAAGTTTAGAATGGTTCTTGGGGGGCACCCAGGGACACTTCCTCACAGAAGTCAGGGGGCAAAGAGAACAGAGCTGCCCTTTCTGCTCTCTGACTCTGTGTCTTTTGCAGACGGACCAGCAGGCTGAGGCCCGGTCCTACCTCAGCGAGGAGATGATCGCTGGTGAGCAAGGGCTGGCGCTGGGGAATTTTGCAGAGTCTGGCAGGGTTGGGAGTGCGGGTCCAGCCCACCTCTCCCCAGCGTGCTGCACTTTCTCCCCGCAGAGTTCAAGGCCGCTTTTGACATGTTTGATGCTGATGGTGGTGGGGACATCAGCGTCAAAGAGCTGGGTACCGTGATGAGGATGCTGGGCCAGACCCCCACGAAAGAGGAGCTGGACGCCATCATCGAGGAGGTGGACGAGGATGGTGAGCGGGTGGCACTGCGAGGCGGGTGGCGGGCGGCGGGCAGGAGGGCAGGAGGCAGGGCTCGGGCTCAGGAGCCTGTACTCCTCAGGCAGCGGAACCATCGACTTCGAGGAGTTCTTGGTCATGATGGTGCGCCAGATGAAAGAGGACGCGAAGGGGAAGAGCGAGGAGGAGCTGGCTGAGTGTTTCCGCGTTTTCGACAGGTGCCCTGGGGGAGTGGGGTGTTCAGGCTGGGGGTGTGAGAGGGGCGTCCGGCCGGGAGCGTGGCCCAGCGGCGACTCACCTTTCCCACGGCTCCTCCCGCAGGAACGCAGACGGCTACATTGATGCTGAGGAGCTGGCTGAGATTTTCAGGGCTTCTGGGGAGCACGTGACAGACGAGGAGATCGAATCCCTGATGAAAGATGGGGACAAGAACAACGACGGCCGCATCGACTTCGACGGTGAGGGCTGCGGAGCTTGGGGTTCCGGCGGGCGGGGCTGGCATAGTCTGATCGAGGGTGGGGGCACCAGGCGGTTAGGGACGGGGCACCCCCCGTGCGCCGGGACCCCGCAGGCCGCTGCGTCCTGTCCCGAGAGGAACCCCTGACCTCCGCTCTTCTCCTCCTTGCAGAGTTCCTGAAGATGATGGAGGGCGTGCAGTAAGGAGCCAGCCGCAGGCTCCTCCGAGACCGCACTTCCCTGGGGCGTGGGCAGCTCCACCCCCGCCCATCGGTCCCAGCCCCACCCGGGAGGCGCTGCCCCTTCAGGCTCTGTGTCCAGAAGGAATAAAAGCAAACATTGCAAAGCTGGTGGCTGAATGAGGGGAGAACTGGCTGCGGGAAGCGGGTCTCAGCACCCCCTAGGCTGGGTTGCCGTCCTAGGCGCCCCGAACACCCCTCGGGGCCGGGTCCACGCGGCCCAGCGGCGGGATGCAGAGACAACCTGGGCCGCGTGAGCCGGAGGACGCGGCGACCGCCGAAAGCCGGGCGGCGCTCGACGCGCTCTGCAGGTTCGCGGCCGGCTACAGGCACCTGGCGATGGGAGTGGGCAGCTCAGCTGACGGGCCGAGGCTGCGCCTGGCGCTGGAGGAGGGAGGCCGCAGGGGCTTGGAGCTGAGTCAGGGTGAGCCGGCAGCCCCAGGAGGGTGTCCCGGACGCGGGTGGGGCGGGGTGCCCTGGAGGCTTGAAGCCAGGGGAAGCCAGGCAAGGTCCCCTCACTTGCCTACCGTCCTTCTCTTTTAGACCTTTGGGTCTTGAGTTTGTACCCATCTTCGTCTGAGGGCACCGGGAGTCATTTCTGCTTGGACAGCTTTTTCCCAAACGCTTTTTGAAGCTGTGCTCTGGCCACGCTAGGGTAACGTGGAGACCCACCCTCCATGGAAGATTTCTGAGCTCATCCCTGGCTCCCCACCTCGCCTGGTTTGTGGGCCTTCAATCCTTTCTGCTGTTTCATGGAGGACCTGTGATCCAGCGCAAATGAAAGCTGATCTGATCTGGCCACTCCCCTGTAGAAAGTTCATCAACGCTCTAGAATCAGCTCCAATGATTCCTCCCACGCTTCTTCCCCACGCCCTTCCCCCAACCCATTTCTAATAGGGATGTAGGGTGCATGTTCAGTCTCGGGTCCTTTACAAACATGTTGTTCTCTTACTTGCTGTAATGCCTTTCTCCTTATAGGCCTTGCAAGTTCCTCCACAGGGACTTGCTCAGATATCATCTCCCTTGACCCCCACCCTGGCTGGCTGCAAATGTGGCTCCCATGGATCTTTGTGTGAAACTCCATTGTAGCACCTGCCAAGCTGTAGATAATTAAGTATAGTGACATCAGCTTTTAGAGTCAGGCTATTGGATTTTTTTATACAGGGTCTCACTGTGTAGCCCAGCCTGGCCTTGAATTTGTGGTGCTTTTTCTGCCTCGGCCTCCCAAGCACTGGAATTATAGATATGCACCACTATATCTGGCTTAGGCGATTTCATTCTGAATCCTCACCACTGTAACAAGTTAGACCTACTGTCTGCCTGTTACCTCATCTGTAAAATGAAGCTAATACAATTGGGTTCTCCTAGGGTTAACTTATGCCATAGGTTTTCAAGAACAAGTTTATGTGTACTTTTTTTTTTT
>NW_004524653.1:11334205-11342612 GCF_000260255.1 Octodon degus
TTTTTTTTTTTTTTTTTGCAGTACTGGGGACTGAACTCAGGACACTGCACTTGCCAGGCAAGCGCTTATTCTACTGAGCTATCTCCTGGGGCCTTAATTTGCATTTCTTGAGTGACCAGTACCACCATGTTCTGAGCTCTGCTTTTCTCAGGCATCCTCTCACCTGGTGACTTTCAAATTTGAGAGAGCATCAGAACCCAGGGAGCAGGTTTGGGCCAAAGATTTGCTCTTTTCTAATGTGGTCCAGGTGATAATTTCACTGCAGGAAGGCCCATACAATTTTTTTTTTTTTTTTTTTTTTTTTTTTTTTTTGAGACAGGATAAATTATGAGGGCTGGTACACCTTGCCTGGCTTCACTTTCTTTTCTTTCTTTCTTTTTCTTTTTTTAATGTATTTAGTACAGGGTCTCACGGCACAGATCAGACTCATGATTGTCCTGTTTTGAGTATCCCAAGATCTGGGATTACAGACATGTGCTACCAGGTCCAGTTAAGAGACAGGGTCTTGCTATGTGGTTCAGGCTGGACTTGAGCTCGTTTTGTAGCCCAGGCTGGTCTTGAACTTGCAGCAATCCTCCTGCCTTAGCCTCCTGAGTGCTGGGATTACAGATGTGCACCACCATGTCTGCCTTCACCCCTTGTTTCTTAACTAGATCACAACAGTACATGTCACCTAGGAGCTGATCAGAAAGGCAAATCTGCCCTTTTTGGGGCAGTAAAAGGGGTTAAACCCAGGGCCTTCAAACAGAGCTGCACCCTCAATCCTTTGTTATACTTTATTTTGTGACTGACTCAGGTCTCAGTCACTAAATTGCTCATACTGGGCTGGAACTTAATGATCCTCCTAGTGCTGGGATTACAAGCATACACCTTCACACCTGGCTAAACCTCTTTCTCTCACCCTTAGATTGGGCACAAGATCTTTGTTCAAGACAGAAAGAAAATTAAAAGGGTAATTTTAGGCAGGAGGACCCCCAATTTCCAATGCCAGCCCTAATAATGATTATTTTTACATGTGGTTGCTTGAATGGGGACAAGGTAAAGGAGAGACCTACACCAGCAGGAGTAAAGGCGGCCATGATGGGCCTTTCCTCACAGATCTTCCTGCTTTTCCTCTCTCTTCTCTAGGTCTGCATGACCAGCTGCTGGCAGAGCTGACCCAGCTGGGTGTCAAGGCAGAGACCCGGGCAGAGTTGGAGCGCATTTGGGTGCTGTTTGTATCCACCCTGGACATCTTCCTGCAAGACCTGGGCCGGGCCCATCGTCTCAGCCAGCTCTTCCCAGTGCCTGCTGCAGCAGCGGGGACTCAGCTGGTCTCCACAGGAGTGTCCTCTCAGGGCCTCAAAGGCTGGAGTCTGCGGCTGGCCAGCACAAAAGCCGCCCAAGGGGCAGGAGAACTGGGTCAGTGGGTGCAGCAACTGGCAAAACTGCAGTTAGAGATGGAAAAGGAAGTGAATGTGCCCCCTTGGGGTGTGGAGCCATCCATGGGGGACCTAGTATCAGAAGCAGGTCTGGAGCTCAGTCCTGAGGGTTCTGACAGGGGAGGGATTTTCTCTGGCTGTCTCCCCACATTCTGGGTCTGCTGTAGGGAAACATGATTCTTTTTCAGGGCCCTAACATCTGTCACAGAGTGGGTGACTGACCCTCCACTCCCTCCTAGATACTCTTCAAGGTCTTGTGCCGTTTGGTCTCATTTGTAACACAGCTGGGGCTACTCCAGCATTCACTAAAATTCCTGCATGTAGAAGCAAGCTTTGTAGCACTGCTGCTGGGGACTGAACACAGGGACTCTGCTGCAGAGCCACATCGCCAGCGGGTACCCATTGCATAGATGGATGAATGAGAAAAAACTGATATCAAAACAGGAGCACATCCTAGTGACCCCACTGCTTGGCCCCACAGCCTCTCTGTTTCACCACTACAGAGAAGAGGCAAGAGCCAGATGTCAAGCCAACCCCTACTGCCGGTCCAAGGGTTAACTGCAAGCCAGAAGCGTGTGCTAAAACAATCACAATGTTTTTATTTAATAATATACATTGTAAAGGCTCAACCAGAGACTTAATTTAAAAAACAAACAAAACAAAAACACCACAGCTCAAGACACAGTGTCTTACACAGAAATCAAGGATAGGACAGACTAAAGAAGTAAAGACACGAGAAAAGGCTGGTCAGCTGAGGTCAGGGCTCTTGGCTAGACACTTGCTTTGAATAAGTTTCTTGCAGGTACTTCTTAAAAGCTGAAAGAGAACAGGCAAGTGTTGGCTGAGCAATAAGAGCCAGAAGTGAAGGTGGGCAAGAGGAGAGGACAGCGTAAGGGGAGGGGAGGAACTGTCTTCTCTCAGCCCAACCTGTGCTGCCCAGCCTGAGGGAGCTGCAGCCCGCTTGCTGAGTAATGCAGTCTACCAATAGTTGCCTGAACCCATGTACGAATATGAAGGGGTTCCACTGTTCATAGCACACAAGAGCCCCAAAGTAGAGGCAGAGTGAGCTGACCACCCTCTTTCCTCAGCTCCAAGTCCCAAGTCACCAGGATTCCCTTGGTTGAGGGCACCTGTGAAGGCTGGCAAGGACCCTGTGCGGAGAAGGACCCACCTGTGGGATTTTTCCAGAGCTCCGCAGCATGTGTGTTCAAAGGACTATCGATGTTGGGTTCTGTGGGTGGAGAAACAAATGGTAAAATGGCAGAAGAAGCTGGCCAGGAGAGTCCCACCTGTTCCCAGTTGTAGGGAGAGTGTGTTCTCAGACATCACCTCCTAGCAGGCTCTGGATGGATAGTAGGATGGTCCTGACGTCATACAAGGCTGACCACTTGTCCTTGAGGATGTCCAGGCAGATGTTACCCTGGGTGTCCACATTGGGGTGGTAGCAGGGAGTGAGGAACTTCACTGTGGGAGCGTTGTAAGGGTAGCCACTGGGGAACTCCAAGGAGAGCTTATACCTCAGGTCTTCATATACCTGCCATGTGAAGAGAGGAAGGGGGTAAGTTTCCCCATGTGAGGTTCCTATCCCGACCCAGGATCTACAGGGTCTCACTACATAGATCGGACTTGTAGTGATTCTCCTGTTTTCAGCCTCCCAAACGTGAGATTACACAAATGTGCCACCATGCCTTGTCTCAATCATCTCATTGCGCCCCAGGGGTGGGGCTGGCTGAGGGTGGAACCCGGGTCCCTGTGTTCTGCCTAAGCAGGCGCTTTAGTCTGCTGAGCTATCTGACCGGTCATTTTTTTTTTTTTTAACATGAGAAAGGACAGTGGACAAAACATTGAGCTAATTCTGGTGCTTTCCTCTTATTTGATGGGGACATCAAATAAGGGTTTTAAGTTGGTATCTTGAGGACTACCACAGCTGTGTTTTAGGCCTACTTATTTATTTTTGTTTTTTTGACACAGGGTAGTTCAGGATGTCTTTGAACTTACTACGTAGCCCAAGCTGGCCTTGAACTGGCAGTGATTCTCCTATCTCAGCTTCCCTGAATGCTGGAATTACAGGCATGTGCCACTAGGCCTGGCCTAACTAGTATTTTATTTACAAATGTGAAAAAAATAGATCTGACACAGATTTAGATATTTTTCAAAAGTGTTTTGCTGTGTAGTTCAGGTTGGCCTTGAACTCGTGATGATCTCTCTGCTTTAGCCTACTAAGTGCTGGGATTAGAAGCATGTATCACCACACTCAGCCAGGTCTGATTTCTGATTTACTTTAAACCAGACCTAGAGCAACAGGCCCTCCCAGCATGACGGGCCTTCCATGGGGTCGCGGTTTTGGGAGGCCATGAGGACAGCACTGGCACAGACACAAACTTGGAAGCCTGGCCCCTTAGGGTTTATTTTGACAGGTAATAGGGATTGGTTTTTGGTTTGAGGCAGTATCCTGCTATGTAGTCCAGGTTGGCTTAGAACTTGTAGCAGTTCCTGCTTTAGCCTCCAAAGTGCTAGGATTACAGGCATGTGCCACCACACCTGGCTGTGAGGTACTAGGGACTGAAACTAGGGCTTTTGCAATGAGGCAAGCCCTTCCCCCACCTTCCCCACTCCCTTTTGAGATGTCTTGCCAGGTTGTCTAGGCTGGGATTGAACAGCCTGTGATCTTCCTGCCTCAACCTCCAAGAGTGTTGGGATTATAGGCAATTAGCTGGACAGGGTTTTAAACCTTGTTATCACACAGGAGTGAACAAAACCACAAGGCTCAGAGCATGTGAAGAGGCACACGGATTGTCTTGGGCAGCTGACTGACTGAAGCAGCACTGATACCTGGATCTCACCTCCCATCTCCTCCTTGACCCTATACTTACTGTGCCAGCTGCTCCATGGATGGTCCCTACCCATTTGAAAAGGTTGTCTGACTCCGGAAAGGCAGAAATTCCTTTGTCACCAGACATCTGGGGAGGAAACAATACTTGCTGGATTGCTGAGTATATTTTAAGGCGTGGTAAGGGCTCAGTGGGTGATCCCTGCCTCTGATTTCATCATATTTTTATCCCATGAACAAGCAGCCCCAACTGACAGATTCATTAGCTTAGCAGGCTAAGGAAGGAGGGACTTGTACAGGGAAGCACAAGGCAGCTGTGCATCCACAATCTTCTTGCCAGGAATTAAAATATTCAATTCTTGAAACAGCGTGAGTCCAGAAAGTAAGGACAAGCAGGTCAGGGAAGGCCTTCTGTAAGGTCAAAGAACTGGTCTTAGAGATAACTTCACTGTGGGGAATAGAACTGGGATTGAGCCCGCTATAAGTAAAGGTGTGGGTGAGAGTATGAGACCTCTCAGAAGACAGTAAATGATACTGACCTCTATCTATCTATCTAAGTAGAGGTGGATGGAGGTAGGAAAGGTGGCTACTGATATTTGGGAGGGTGGACCGGGTGGCTGGGGATCTGAGAGCACTTAGTCACTCACCATGAGGGTCATCAGCTCCTGCTGTAACCTGCAAAAAGAATTCAGGGTTACCTGGGAATCTGGACAGGCCGGAGCTCTCCAGCCGGCGGATCTGTTCCCACTTGACTCTCTTGCGGAGCTGTCATGGAGGCTTTCCCCATCTCTGAGGTCAGACTCAGCTTGGGGCACGCTCATGCTCGTCTCCACAGGAGTTTAACCCCCCTAATTCCTGACCCCTGCTCTACGGCAGTTCTTAACTCCCGGTGCTACTCGGGCGTCTTCTGGGAGGATCCTGACAGCAGTCTTCCTATAGGAGTCTCAGAGTAGCCTGAGCTTCTGGCTTCAGCCTTCCCCGCCCCGTCTTCCAAATCTGAGCAGCTCCACTACACAAGGGTCCCAGAAGTCTTCGTCGTGGGTCCCCAGGCTCGGGGGATGCCAGGCCAAGCCAGTGTTAGCTCTCCACCACTTACCTCTTGCCCACAGGGCCCCGGGCCGCGCCACCGCTGGGCTCGGCTCCTTTGCGGGCGGCAGTAACGCTAGGGGCGGCGGGGTCGCGGTTTTGGGAGGCCATGAGGACTGGGCCCGCTGAGACGCGAACTCGGAGAACAGCACCAAAAGCGCAGGGCAGGAAGCCGCCCGCCCGCGTTTGAATTGTAACTCGCCAGCAGCTTCGGCCAATCAGCGGCTCGCTCGGGTTTAATCCAGCCAATGCGGCGCGCCACAGTGCCTCGTCACCGCACAACTGCTAAACCAACCATCAGGACGCCACTATTGGGCGACCCGGGGAGAGGGTTGGTTCCTAACAGCCGATTGGCAGAAGAGGCTGACACTAACTAACGAACCTGTAGCGGATTGGTGGCCTTTGGAAAACGCCGACCATTAAAGGGCCAGGAAAACGGCCACGTGGGATACTTTAGCCCAACGCCTGCGTCGTCCGCCCAACGCCCCGTATGCAAGACCTTGATTTTTTTTTTCTTGAATGGGGATATCCTCCAACCTTCCCCTGAACCAAAGTCCCTACCCCGTATTACACGAGGGATCCCCAGCGCCTGGAAATCCGGGGATGTGAGGGCTATAACCAGAGAAGCAGAGAGGCTAAAGGCCAGGGCAGCAGCCTATTGGAAAACGTAGGTTCAGTTTGACGGATAGCTCAAGTTGTTTAAAAGCTCTGCTTGGGTAAATGCAGGCAGGCGCAGAGAACCGTGGTTCTATTCCCAGCTCCAGAAGCTGTACCTGCCCTGCCCTTAAGGCAGAAGTGGCCAAAAACAAACAAACAAACAAACAAACACAAAACAAAATAAAACCCCCCACAAAAACTCCTCAAAATTTGGGACCGGTTCAGGAAAAACAAAACAAAACAAAAATGTGGGCCCCGGTAGATAGCTCAGTGGAATAAGCGCTTGCCTGGCAAGCGTAGGGTCCTGAGTTCAATCCCCGGTTTCTGTCCCCCTCCCCCCCAAAAAAGGTTCAGATCATGCCTCTTCTCTGACTGGTTAACTGTTTTGAGCTGGTGGATATTTTACCCTATAAAATGATAATAAAAGCCAACTGCATTTTTTATATGGTCTGTTACCAAACCTCCATGGGTCTAGCCATCATCCTGCCCATTCTTGCACTGGTAGGGGGGCAAACAAAAAACAATACCCCCCCTCAAAAACAGAGGGACAAGGGGTTAGGGAGATAGCAGTGGAATAACTGCTTGCCTGGCAAGTGCAAGGTCCTGACTTCAATCCCTGGTACCTCCTGCCCACCCCCCATGATGTATATAAAAAAAAAAAGAGAAAACGGACAGGGAAGGTTGGCAAGCTGGGTGTGGTGGCACACACCTGTAATCCCAGCAATTGTGAGGCTGAGGCAGGAGGATTACTATGAGTTTAAGGCCAGCCTGAACTATATGAGACCTTGTCTCAAAAAACCAAAACCAACCAACCAAACCCCAACAGAAACAAAATACCAAAAACTAACCAAAACAACACACCAAAAACCAAAAGGTTGGTAAGGCGGGTCTTGCAGCTAGGTCTCCCAAAGCCTGGGTCTGAGATGGGGAAGAAACATCTGATCTTATTTTCTACACTGGTTTCTATAGCCCTTGATATTTTATCAGCCTCCTGCACATAGATGGCACCGCAGGCTTACCACTTGTGTTTATTACAAATAGTTTAATTGCTTATCCTAATAACTGTACAAATACAGACCCACATGCCAGTCTGGGGTGCTCAGCAGTGAGTCCTTACAGACTAGCCCATGCAGGTTAACTCTGCAGCAATCCGGCTAGGAGCACGTGGGGGAAGGGCTCTCGGAGGCAGCTGCCCACTGCAGCCATGATGGGGCTCAGGTCTGCGCAGGTGCTTCCCCAGCACGGTGCTCGTTCTCTGTCCTCAGTGTCTCCATGTACTTGCGCATCTTCTCGACCATCCAGGAGGGTAGGACAAAGGATTTCAGCTCATCTAATTTCAGGTCCAGGCATCCTCTAGAGTAGATACCAAGAGGAAGGTAAAGCAAGGCCAGGATATAGACCCAGCCTCACCCCAGGGACTACTCTGAGGCCAGGAGATCCAATGGTTTACCTGTAGTCATCACTGGCAGCAAGGTCCCGGATATCCTCCTCGATGAGGAGGTAGGCCTGGTGCAGGAGCAAGGGAGAAGGGTAACTGTCAGATTCATTTCACTCCAATTCAATTATCCATTATTAAGTATCTTTTTTTTTGGTTTTTAAAAAAATGTATTTGGCACAGGGCCTCACTATGCCACTCTGATTCACAGTGATCCTCCTGTTTTCAGCCTCCCCAGCACTGGGATTACTGGCATGTGCCACCACACCTGGACTTGGTCGCTGGCTCACTATGTTCTGGGGGTGGGGCCAGCATGGCAAGTGGTGCCTGGGATTGAACCCTGGTCCCTGTGCTAGCCTAAGCAGGCACTTAGTCCACTGAGCTATTTCGCTGGCCTGGAAATGGTTTGAGAAAAACTTCCACTGAAACAAAAACTTTATAGGTGAGAGATTTGACTTGAGACTAGGGTCCAGCCATGTTGCCCACGCCAGCCCTGAATTCCCAGATCCAAGTGATCCTTATGCCTTAGAGTATCTGGGACTACAGGCATGCTATGGTGACTTTATTGCCTTTCCTCTCTTATAAAAAAAAAAAGGAGAGCCAGGCATGGTGGCGCACGCCTGTAATCCCAGCACTTGGGAGGCTGAGGCAGGAGGATCATTGCAAGTTTGAGACCAGCCAGGGTTACATAGTGAGCTCAAAGCCAGCCTGAACTGCATAGCAACACCCTGTTTAAAAAAAAAAAAAAAAAAAAAAAAAAAAAAAAAAAAAAAAAAAGGAAGAGGTTTATGATAAAGTAAGATACACTAGTCCTGGCTAGCACAGCTGCTCTGACTGATGCAGGTCTGCAGCACGAGGCTTCCATGAGCTTACCATGTGGGGAAGTACATTGGATTAGAAAGACTTCTCTGAGTCATTCTAGCCTTAGGGTGAGAATAGTTGTCTTTTTTCCTCTTATGAGTACCTTTTTTTTTTTTT
>NW_004524653.1:11342712-11343229 GCF_000260255.1 Octodon degus
TGTTGATCCTCTTTTTTTCCTTTTTGAGACAGGGTCTCTCTATGCAGTTCAGGCTCACCTTGAGCTCACTTTGTAGCTTGGGCTGGTCTGGAACTCACACCAACCCTCCTACCTCAGCCTGGCAAGTGCTAGGATTACACGCCCTGTCCTTGAAACTGTACAGTTACTGTATTCTCTGCTACAGTCTTCCCTTAACATCTCTTGGGCTTTTATGCATGCAATATTCACTCCCTGCAGTTCCCTTCCCCTTCTTATTAGCTGTCAAATTCATCAACAGACAAGGTCTGTCTCTTCCTTCAATCCCCACTCTCACTACCCATGGAAATAATCCTTATCCTGTTCTCTGCTCCAACCCCCCCATTCTTTTTTTTTTAAATTTGTTTATTTATTTATTTATTTTGTGTGCATGTGGCCAGCTCAGCTCACCAGGGGGCGGGGCTGGCTGGCATGTGGTGCTGGGGGGTTGAACCCCGGTCCCTGTGCTTTGCTTGGCTTAGCTTGTTCTAAGTAGGTGCTT
>NW_004524653.1:11353525-11366701 GCF_000260255.1 Octodon degus
GCTTATTCCACTGAGCCATCTCCCGGGCCCCAGTACTTTGAACTATGTAACACATCAGGTATCCTGAAGAGGGGCATAGAGTTTAATTTACAGATGTCTCCCAGGTCACCATGGGGGGAAAAAAATCAACTTCTTTCTTTTTTTCTACTCTTACTGGTGGCTTAAGTTTTAGGTTCTGCTTCCTCTGCACATCTCTTATTTATGTTATATTGCATTTTATGTTGTCTTTGTTCAGCTCTCTGAATTTTTTTTTTTTTTCTGGAATAAAGTGTTTTGCTTTTTGGAGACAAGATCTACTTATGTAGCCTAGACTGGCCTCAAACTCACAACAATCCTCTTATCTTAGCCTCCCAAGTGCTGGGATTAGAGGCATGCACCACCATGCCCTGCTGAAAGGAAATGGCATACTGAAGTAGCTGAAAGGAAACTGCTAGAAAGGAAATGACACACTGGCTTGCAAGGCCATTAGATTCATTTTGGAAATGGTCCCTGCCGTGGGACCAGGTCCTCAGATGGAGACTGCATTATGGCCAAGCCGTCCATAACAGTTTTAGTAAACATACAACAATGATTTTTTCCTAAGGTTGGTGCTTGACTCAAGCCGAGGACTCCTGAAGGGGAGGAGTGTCTGAAGGAGGGTGTCAGGCACGGTGCAAGTTGCCCTGCAGTGCTGACACCTGTTGACAAGGAGCACTGCCTGGAGAACTATGTTGAGAACAGATTCTATCATTGTGTTTGGAGAAAGAGTGTCAAGATCAAGGAATTAAATCTATTCATGGGACATGTGAAAGAAAATACTGTAATCACCATCCCTATGCAGACATGTAGTCTTGGAGAAATGGGACAGGAGGACAAGGGGAGGGATGGAGCCTTAGAGCCAGGGGTCAGGGGTCAAAAGGAATGGGCTAAGTCTCCCTTTCCACATTCACTGGAATGAGGGAGCCTCCAGATTTGGAGGCAAGTGGGCACCAACGAGCCTGGGCAGGGTGGGTCCTTGGCAGTGGTACTGAACATGACGCTTACCATCTTCCCCCCTGTTGCCCGCATGTGGTGATTCTCGGCCAGCCAGTGCTTGTCCTGCGGGTCAGCTGCATACTGTGAGGGACGAAGTCACACAGTGGGAATCATTAGCCTGATGTGAAGGCCCTTCTCTCACCCCTTAAGCAGTCTTACTAACGAGGCCTCGTCCCAGCCTGGCAGCGGCAGAAGACACGCCAACCATGGCACCTGGGCCAAGCTGAGGGGCTCAGGAGTTGTGAGCTATTTCCTAGAGATTTGGTACATTTCTAACCCCTTCCACATCCTTTCCCAGTGTAGCACCTCTGGCACCTCGCGGGACAGGTGACTAAATGAGCGTCCTCTTAATTTTTTGAGATAGAGCCTCCCCATGCAGCTCAGGTTGGCCTTACACTCGCAGTGCAGCTCAAACTGGCCTCAAACGCAAGTGATCCTCCTGCCTCAAGCTCCCATGTGCTGGGATTACGGGCCTGTGCCACCATGCCAGGAAAGCGCTCCTCTTTAAAAAAAATGGTATGAGGTGGCTTGTAACACCTATAAGTACTATGGTGAACATATTTTCTGTAATAAAAATCTAGATAGTTCATTTCCTGGGACAGAGTGGTTTTGCAGTTAGACAAAAAGGATTTTTCTTTTTCCTCCTCACTGTGTAGTTTCGGCTATCCTTGAGCTCACTATGGAGCCCAGGCTGGCCTCAAACCAGCAGTGAGCCTCCTGCCTCAGCCCTGAGTGCTGCGATTACAGGTGTGCGCCACCATGCCTGCAGGCAAATAAGGGCTAAATACAGGTTTATGCCAGTTTCTATTTTTATTTATTTTTTGCGGTATAAGAGATTGAACTCAGGACCTTGCACGTGCGAGGCAAGCGCTTATTCTGCTGATCTATCTCCCTGGACCTTATGCCAGTTTTTAAATTATGTAAACCTTGAACATAATTTCCCTGAGTTTTTTTTCCATTTGGAAAATGGCAAGTTTTGTCTTTTTTTTTTTTTTGTACTGTGAACTGAATCCAGGATTTTTGCAATGAGCCACACCCCCCGCTATTTTTACCTTTTATTTAATTTTTATTTTTTGTCTTTTTGGTACAAAGTCTCATCTCGCTATGCAGTGCAGGATGGCCTTAAGCTCACTTCGTAGCCCAGGCTGGTCTAAAACTTGAAATGATCTTCCTGCCTCAGCCTCCTGAGTGCTGGGATTACAGGTGTGGGCCACCATGCCTGGCTTTTTTTATATTTTATTTTTTAAGACAAGGTCTTGGGGCTGGGGAGATGGCTCAGTAGAATAAGCGCTTGCCTGGGAAGCACAGGGGTCTGAGTTCAATCCCCGGTTCCACAAAAAACAAAACAAAACAAAACCAAAAGACAACAACAACAACAAAAAACCAACTTAAAAAAAAAAAAAAGAGAAGGTCTTGTTAAGTCACTAAGTTGCCTAGCCTGGACTCAGACTTGTGATCCTCCAGCCTCAGCCTCTCAGAATGCTGGGAATACAAGTATGTACTGCCTGGCTGTAAAATGCCAAGTATTAACGTTTGTCCTATCGGATTTTTTGTTTGGTTTTGAGACAGGGTCTTGCTATAAAGCCCAGGCTAACCTTTAATTTGTGGCAATCTGTTTTGCCTTCTTGAGTACTGGAATTACAGTGGTGTGCCATCATCCCAGTTTAAAGCTGTTAATAGTAAGTGAAGAACTGGTGGTGCATGCCTATAATCTCAGTCCTTGGGAGGCTGAGGCAGGAGGACCACCGTGTATTTGAGGCCGGTCTAGGCTACAAGATGAGACCCTGTCTTAACCCCCTCCCAAGTAACGCAGTGCATAAAAAGTGCTAAATACAGTATTTGATACACAGTAAGTGTGCAAAAAGTAGATTTTACAAAACACGCAGAATATATGAAATTTGGACTACTGTTCATGGTGGCTTTTTTTGTTGTTGTTGTTTGGTGGAATTGGGGATTGAACTGGGGCCCTCGCACTTGCCAGGGAAGCACTTATTCTGCTGAGCCATCTCCGGGCCCTCTCATGGTTGCTTTCCTTTGAGTTTAAGTAATTATTTCTCACTTCTCAAGTATATGAGCATTAGTCAGAACTTAAAAATGTGTTCTTTGAACCAGCAATGCCATTTCAAAGAATTTGCCCTTCATAATCACCCATGCATATACACGAAGAAGCTGGTGTAGCATTACTGATAAGAGCCAAATAGCTCAGTGGGTTAAGGCACCTGCAAGCAGGCACAGGGGTCGGGGGTTTGATTCCTAGGCCTGCCAGGCTTGCCAAGCCGGCCCTGCCCCTGGGGCACAATGAAACACTGATTGAGACTGGGCCTGGTGGAGTGCGCCTGTAATCCTAGCACTTGGGAGGCTGTAAACAGGAGAATCACTATGAGTCTGATCTAGTAGTAAAACCCTGAAAAACCTGTAGACCCTTCTCTAAAATACAAAACAAAAAACAAAAAAATCCAAAAAAAGTCTGCAAGAAAATACCCATCAATAAAGAATGATTAAGTAAATGTATGTAAATTTCATACAGTTGTTAAAATGTGGGGACGTCTTTCCACTAAGATGTGACTCACTAGAGATTTACACTTGACAGCAGACTCTCTGTAAAGGGCCAGTCAATAAATACTTTAGGCCTTGCTTGCCACAGATTTGTTTTCATTTCTTTCTTTTTCTTTTTTTTTAAAAAACCTTTAAGACCATTAACCTCTTGGTGTGTTTTTGACACTGGGTTTTCGGCTGGCCTTGAACTCACAGTGATCCTCCTGCCTCAGCCTCCTGAGTGCTGAAATTACAGGCATGTGTCACCCTCTTGAGTTTTATTTTATTTATTTATTTATTTATTTATTTATTTATTTATTTATTTATTGTGTGTGGCCAGCTCAGCCCACCAGGGGGCGGGGCTGGCTGGCATGTGGTGCTGGGGGATTGAACCGCAGTCCTTGTGCTTTGCTTAGCTTATTCTAAGTAGGTGCTTTAGACCACTGAGCCATCTCCCCAGGCCCCCCCCGCTTGAGTTTTAAGAGCTGGGCTTATCAGTACTCAGGAGGCTAAGGTAGGAAGGTTATAAACTGAAGGCCAGCCTGCTGTAGATAGTGACTTCAAGGCTGGCATGTACTATATTGGAAGTCCTTGTTTAAAAAAAACAAATAAAAAAACTCCAAATAAACCAAGACAGCCAGGCGCCAGGTGTCTGGTAGACCCCTGTAACCCTAGCATGTAGGAGGCTGAAGCAGAAGGATCACCATGATTGAGATCAGCCTGAACGACACAGCAAAAGTGTGTAATAAAAAAACAAAACAAAAAACAAACACAAAACCATCCCAAAATAAAATACAAAACAGACCAGCTTACACTACAAAGTGAAGCTGTTTCCAAAAAAAGCAAAGCAAAATATAACCAAACAAAATCAAGCCGAATCAAATAAAAGCCCTACAACTTTCAGACAAAAACAGGATACAGACTTACTCTCATAGTTTACAGGCTCAGCATGGTATACAAACTTTATAAAGGCAAGGAGGTTTGTGTGACAAGGACAGACACAGACGCAGGCTCCCCAGGCACACAGAAGGAGTGAAGGGGGCACGCTACGCTTCCTTCTCTGTTACCTCTTCTGTATTGAGTCCTTACAAGGACAGAGTAAGCCAGGCATGACAGTGCATGCCTGTAATCTGAGAGCATAATGTTGGTGTAATATACATATATTCGTATGGACAATATGGATTTAGGGTTTTTTTTTTTTTTTTTGCGGAACTGGGGATTGAACTCAGGCTTTTGCGCTTGCCAGGCAAACATTTATTCTACTGAGCCATTTCTCCAGCCCCTGGTTTTAGTTTTTCTTTCTGTGGTACTGTGTATTAAACCCTAGGTCTTTGCACTCAGTCACACCCCAGCCCTTTTAAACATTTTTTGAAAGTTTGAGAGGGTATTAGCTGGTGCTAGTGCATGCCTGTAATCTCAGCAGGACTTAGGAGGCTGAGGCAGGAGGATTATTGTGAGTTTGAGACCAGTCTGGGCTACAAAATGAGCTCAAGTCTAGCCTGAGCTGCACAGTGAGACCTTGTCTCAAAGACACAAAGACACACACACACACAGAGTCTTGCTGAAATTCCTAAACTACCCTGACTAGGCTTGCATTTATAATCTATCTTCCTCAGTGCTGGGATTACAGGTGTACAACACCATGCCCAGCTAGGAATGGCTTTATATTTCTCAATTCACCCAGAGCGAGGGTCTGCTACTCTACTCTAGGCCATGGCTGTCCAGGGACCCCTAGGTGAAGCCACTGTTATCCTGTCCAATCAGGAGGAAAAACCTTCCAGTGAGAAAGAGACTATGACATGGAGAAAAAACATTCTCTCAGGATTTCAGAGAGTACATTGGCCAAGCAATGGTCATGACTCATCCTCATGGCTGACACTGGCAAAGGATCTACAATCTGAGGTACAGGAGGAAAAAAAAAAAAAAGAGAGAGACTATGTTAAACCTGAAGTCACTGCACAGGGCAGCAGTGAGTCACTTCAAAGTGAAAATGAGAGCACAATTCAAGAAAGTCGAAGAGCCATGCTGTCAAAGACAGAATTCCAATGAAGCCTGGAGAGAAACCCTGCTTTCTCTTAGATGCCAGGGAACTGCTGAGAATTATATTTCAAAAGAACTGGGAATGGGGAGCCGGGGAGATGGCTCAGTGGAATAAGCACTTCCCTGGCAAGCGCAAGGGTCTGAGTTCAATCCCCGGTTCTGCCAAAAAAAAAAAAAAAAAAAAAAAACAAAAACTGGGAATGGAGTGAGGTGGGACGGAAGTTTATTAGGTGTCATTCAATGACTCAGGTATTCTTTTTACTTTTTCTGCTCTTTCAGTCTCTTTTTAATTCTTCAAAACAATTCTTTTGATGTTCAAAATGGAACTGAAAACTGGCATCCCATCTCTTCAAAACATCTGGCAATTAAAATTTTTTTTTTTTCCCTGGGAGGAGTTGCTGTTTGGTGAGGCAGGGTCTTGCTATGTTGGCCTTGGGCTCACTACGTAGCCTTCCAGGTGCTGGCATTACAGGTGTGCCTCACCAGGCCCAGTTTGGCAGTTTGAAAAAAGTTCTTTTTGAGACAGGGTCTTGCAACATAGCCCAGGTTGGCCTTGAATTCACCATGGAGCCCAGGTTGGCCTGGAATGTGCAGCTATCCTCCTGCCTCAGCCCCCAAGCGCTGGGATTACAAGTGTGTGCTTCTAGGCTGGCCCAGAGGTTTGAATTCCAGAGCTCATTATTCATCACTTTCATTGTGCTGATTTTTGGGGATCAAATCTCAACTCTCTTCAGATTGCCTGCTTTATGTATTTTTATTTAAAAAAATTCTTTTTGAGACAGGGTCTCGCTATGCCATTTGGGCTGGCCTTGTGTTCAATTTTGTAGTCCCCAAGCTGGGCTTGAACTTGAAGCACAGATTGACTTCTTTAAAAAAAAGAAAATCATGGGCTGGCCAGAGCTCAGCAGACTAAAGCGCTTGCTTAGGCAGAGCACAGCGGCCAGGGTTTGATCCCTGGTGAGCCATGCCGGCCCCCTCCTGGAGTGCCCTGAGATGGTGGCTGAGACTAGGTGTGGTGGCGTGTGCCTGTAATCCCAGGGTTCCATGAGGCTGAAAACAGGAGAATCACTATGAGTATTATCTGTGTAGTGAGACCCTGTACCAAATTAAAAAAAAAAAAAAAATCATAATGCAGACAGGCCACTTTTCATTTATTTATTTTTTAAATTTATTTTTTGATACAGGGTCTACTACGCAGCTCAGACTCATAGTGAGCCTGTCTCAGCCTACCCAGCACCTGGTTCTAGAGCTAGCATCGCATGCAGTACTGGGGATCAAACTCAGGTCTTTGCACTTTCCAGGTAGGTGCTTAGACCCCGAGCTATCTCCCCAGCCCCAGGCCACCTTTCTTAGGACTACATTTTCAGGTTTGTGATCAGTAAGCTAAGGAAAGGTTATTTTTCTTTTTTAAAAAATTTATTTATTTATTTATTTATTTATTTATTTATTTATTTATTGTGTGTGTGTGTGTGGCCAGCTCAGCCCACCGGGGGCGGGGCTGGCTGACATGTGGTGCTGGGGGATTGAACCGCGGTCCCTGTGCTTTTGTTTAGCTTAGCTTGTTCTAAGTAGGTGCTTTAGACCACTGAGCCATCTCACCAGCCCCAGGAAAGGTTATTTTTATACAGTTCAGATCTCTGAAAAATTTTCATCTCCCACTGGGCAGTGGAAAAATAATCTTAACTTGAAGCTAGTTTTAAAATCTGAGGATTTAGTACAAAAGAACAAGAACATTAGCTTTGGAGTCAGGATTACAGATGTGAGCCTCTCTGGTACACATTTGTAATCCCAGCACTTGGGAGGAGGAGCGGGGGGAATCACCACAAGTTCAAGGCCACCCAGACTGCATAGCGAGACCCTGTCTGAAAAAAAAAAAAAAAAAGAAAAAAAAAAAAAAAAAAAAAAGTTACACAGATGTGGTGAGAGCAGTGAGGAAATTTCAAAGATGGCAAGGTAGGGCCAGCCAGATAGCTTAACCGGTTAAAGCGCCTGCCTAGACCAGGGTTCTGTCTCCAGTGTGCTGTGCTCTGCCTCCGGGGTCTGCTGAGACTGATCCGGGTGGTGCACGCCTATAATCCCAGCGCTCAGGAGGCTGAAAACAGGAGGTCACTACGAGTCCGATCTGTGTAGGAGACCCTACAGACCCTGTACTAAATACATTAAAAACAAAAACAAAAAAACCCAAAGATGTCAAGATGGCATCACTGAAGGGAAAACTACGATTGAAACAAAACGCTTGTCAGAAGAGCCCAGAAAAGTTCTAATTTTCATTAGCAATTAATATTTACATTACTGATAAAGAAGTGTATACAAAATAATTTCTAGAGTTAAAAAGTTAAACTGGGCTTGGTGGCACAAAACTATAATCTTAGCACTCTGGGAGGCTGAGGCCAGAGGAAAACAAATTCTAGCCCAACCTGGGCAATTTAGTTAAGACCCTATCTAAAAAAAATTTGTTCAATTTATAGAACAAATATAGATTCTAAATGGCTGAAAAGGTGATTATAATCACAATATAGAACTATGAAGTAAAACAAAAACTTTCCCTCCATTTACCAGGCTGCAAAGAATACAATGTGAGGTAATCCCCACTGGTAAAACTGAGAATGGTGGGAGTTTACTGAGCCCCTACTGTGTGCCGCCATTGTGCTGGGTGCTTTACTGCATTCCTCTTTTTTATTTTTTCAGACAGGGTCTTGCTACTGCAATCCAGGTGAGCTTTGAACTCACTATATAGCCTGGCTAAACCAAGACTTGCCCCAATCCTCCTGCCTGAGCCTCCCAAGTGCTGGTATTAAAGGCTTGCACTCCATGCCCAGCCTCTACTGTATTCTTTTTTAAATGGACCCTACGACATTTATTCTCATTCTTATTTTATATATAGGACAAAACAGACTCAGAAATATGGAGCTATTTGATTAAGGCCACACAGCTCACACAGCTGAGCTAGTAAGGTATGGAACCAGGACAAAGATTATACTTTTTTTTTGGTGCAGAACACTGAGCCCAAGGGTGTTCTGTCACTGAATTACATGCTCAGTGCTTTTAATTTGTTTTTATTTTTAGACAGGGTCTTGTCTGCCCAAGCTAGCTTGGAATTTGCAAACCTCCTGCCTCAGCCTCTAGGGGAGACAAGATTACAGGTATGTGCCATTGTGCCCTTCAGAGGGGTGAATCTTTCTACTTTTATTCTATTGGCACATTTTAGAGACATATAACAGGAACACTTATCATAGAGAATTTGTGTCTGCACAGGACTTATTCCGCTCTTCTTTTTCCCATTGCCCTTGCCTCCTTTTTACCCCTCTTCCCCAGGGAGGCGGATCTTTTAACATTTATTTATTTATTTATTTATTTATTGTGTGTGTGGCCAGCTCAGCCCACCAGGGGGCGGGGCTGGCTGGCATGTGGTGCTGGGGGATCGAACCGCAGTCCCTGTGCTTTGCTAAGCTTGTTCTAAGTAGGTGCTTTAGACCACTGAGCCATCTCACCAGCCCTGGATCTTAAGGAATAGTCAGGCAGATAAAGATGGGGGAGAAAGGCCAGCCAGATAAAGGGAACAGTAGGGGCCAAGACACTAAGGAAGGACAGTGAAGTAGCAAGCGGCCAAACTCTCCAGGCGCTGGGAGTCCTACAAGTAAGGCTGAGAAGGACATGCCAGCAGACTTTTTTTTCGAGTGCACGGAGCGTGCAGACAGCCTGACTCTGGGTTCCCAAAAGGGCAGAGGGCACAAGCCTCGCACACAGGAGCATAGCATGTTGGGGACGCACATGCAGTGATACTTTCCTCTAAGGCATCATAGATGCCTTTGTGACATGAAACACAAATGCAAGGGGGGTGAATTAATTTCAAATTTCCTTCGCTGTTTCTCAAGCAGTGGAGCCAGTGCAAGATACTCTCCAGAGAGGAGGACCACCAGAGCGACTGTACGCCCCCCGCTGTTCTAATCATTTTATGCCACAGACAACTGAATGAATGAGGTGAGGGTTAGAGCTCAGGCTTTACATCAACCAATGAGGGATAAAGGAGTTGATTTTCTTACATAATGGAGTACTCTGGGGGCCAGGAGATGGCTCTGGAATAAGCGCTTGCCTGGCAAGCACAGGGGCCTGAGTTCAATCCCTGGTTCTGACAAAAAACCCCCAAAACCAACCAACCAACCAACCAACCAACCAACCAACCAACCAACCAAACAAACAAACAAACAAACAAAAAGTCCCCCCAAAAACAATGGAGTACTCTGCCATAAAGAAGGATAAGCTTGACATATTTCTACCTAAATTGATGCACACTGAGACCATGCTCTTAAGTCAGACGCAAAATGTAAATACAGTGGTCCCTCACTCATTGAGGTTACATTCCAGATACCCCCGAGATCAGTGAAAATCAGTGAAGTAGCGATGCTGTACTTATTTTAGTATTTATACATATTTTAACACTTTATAACTCTTCCCATTCTCATAAACCTTTCCCACACTTTAAAAAACATTTCTAATGTTAGCCATCTTCTAAACTTGTAAATGTATGTAATTTTATTTTATTTTTTATTTTTTGGCAGAACTGGGGATTGAACTCAGGCCCTTGCACTTGCCAGGCAAATGCTTATTCTACTGAGCCATCTCCCCAGCCCCAACGTATGTAATTTCAATAACATGTATACTGTACAGTACTGCAAAATATCCTATGACATAGTGAAAAATCCGTGATAAATAATTTAGATTAATATTTTCTGAAAACCTGCAGAAGTGAGTCTGTGAAAGTTGAACTGAGAAATAGCAAGAGACTACTGTACACCGTTTTTCTGGTATGAGAAACCGAGAAGTGTAAATAAGACCAGAATGTGTAACAGATATGGTGAAATGGGAAGAAAATGTTCCAGTGGGAAGGGCAACAAAGAAAGGAGTAGGGGGAAAAGAAAAAAAATGATGAAAAAAGCAAAAAGTGGAAGAAAAAGTTTTTGTAAGTAAGGATGAGAAGAGAGGCTGAAAAGACAGTAGGGGAGTGGGGGGAAAAAGAATCAAGTTGTATCATATACAGATTCCTCATGATGAATGTTTTCCTTTTTTTAAAAAAACTTATTTAGTACAGGGTTTACAGGGTCTCACTACACAGACTGGACTTGCAGTGATTCTCCTGTTTTCAGCCTCCCAAGAGCTGGGATTCAATCGCTGTCTCAGCGTCCTCCTGGGGTGGGGCAGGCACGGCACGCCGGGGATCGAACCGAGTTCCTGTGCCTGCCTAAGCAGGAGCTTTACTTTGCTGAGCTATCTGGCCAGCCCTACCATGATGACTGTCATTGTTATGTATATCTACAATGTATCAATAAGATTAATTAAAAAAAAAAAGGGCAGGCCTTAGAGAGGAGAGACCTGAATTTTTTTTTTTTTTTTTGCGGAACCGGGGTTTGAACTCAGGCCCTTGCACTTGCCATGGAAGCACTTATTCCACTGAGCCATCTCCCCGGCCCCCTTTTGTTTGTTTTTTTGACACAGGGTCTTGCTATACAGCTCAGACTGCCTTGAGCTCACTTGGTATCCTAGGCTGGTATTGAACATGCCACGATCCTCCTGCGTCAGCCTCTCGAGTGTTGGGATTACAGGACAGGGCTACCACCATGCCTAGCTGAGACCTGAGTTTTAACCCTGACTCACTAGCTGACTAACTTTAGGTAAGACTTAGCCTCTCCCTCACCCCAAACTTTTGAAAAACTTCTTTCAAAGTAAGGGTAGCAATACCCATCTGCTCTTTTCTCCTTGAGTCAGAGTTCTATTATGTTGCCCAGGCTGGCTTAGCGCTCCTGAGCAGCTCAGATGATGGGCACATACTGCGCCTTAAAGGCTACTTCCATGAGATCATCTAAGTACGACTCCTAAAACTGTGCCTGGTGTACAGTGACCATGCAAGGAAAGCAGCCATTAGTACCAAGGTACCCTAAAGGGTAAAGGTGAAGTTGGGTGAGGTGCCACATACCTGTAACCCCAGCACTCAGGAGGCTGAGGCAGGAGGATCGTCAGGGCTACAGAGCAAGACCCTGTCTCAAACCCCTTGCCCCCAAAAAGGTGAGTCATAACTTGAACCCAGATATTCTGAATCCCAGACCAATGCAATGTGCAGCTGCCGATGTCCCTGTTCCCAGGCAATGGCCTGCCTACTTCCCAGCTCTCACCTACCTTGAAGAGGTGTGGGTGCTTGATGTAGATTCTGCCTCTAGTGCCTCCCATGCCTAGGGCCCTGCGGTTAAAGGACAAGCAGTAAGGATTCCAACAGGTGCAGCCCCAGGAAGGGACCCCTGTGCTACATCCAATCAAACAGCACCAAAGGTTGAGACTCACTTGTTGGCTCGAGATCCCAAAACAAAGGTGGTAGCTTCGTTCAGCCGGGCTGGATCCCACTGTGCAAACGAGAGACTGGTGAGGGTGAGGTTTAATGTGATAGCAAGACAGAAACAGTCCCCCCGTTTTTATCCTTTTTTTTTTTTTTTTTTTTGAGACAGGATCTTGCTATGTAGTTTGAACTGGCCTGGCCTTGCACTTACTATATAGCCCAGCCTGACCTCAAACTTGCAGTGATCCTCTTACTTGAGCCTGCTGGGTGCTGGAATTACAGGTATGTGCCACCACGCCTACCTCTTACCCATTAGTCAATAAAGTGTTCATTCAAGAAACTGAGTACTTATATACTAAGCTCTTTGCCAAAGGCTGGGGATAATGGGTTAAGATACAGTCTCTCTTCTTCAGGAGTAACCGGTATGCAGACCCAGACAACTAGATCACTGTGGAACATGGCAGTGTTACAGATGGGGGTAGGGGGAAGGTACAGCCAGGAAGTCTTCCTTGAATAGATAATCTCCACATTAATGCTTAAAGGGTGAGCTCCAGTTTAGGACAGAGGGAAGGCCATTCCATGCAGAGGGCAGCACGTCCAAAGACAGGCAAGAGCTGGTGTGGCACGCAACAGGGCCTACAAGCACGTCTGTGCTGCCTAGAGAGGAGTTCAAATAAGGGAGTAGCAACTAGGAAGCTGGAAAGAGCTGTACAAAGGAGCAAAGGGTTTCTTGTAGAAGTTTACATTTTCTTTACTCTGTAGGCAGTAGGAGCCACTGAAGGCCTCTAGGCAGGAAATGAAACTCCTGGGGTTTTTTACTCTTATGTTCTTAATGATAGCTTACTCTTCCCACAAAGTGGATAACGGGTTTGAAGGGACAAGACCGCAGGCAGGAAGGGGCCACTGTAATGACCAGAACTGAGGGAAGATAATGGCCTGAGCTACAACGCAGAAAGCAAGGGAGGGAACGGGAACTGCAACATCAGGAGGCAGAATCAGTCACAGCTTGACCAGAAGTCAGGAGGTGAAGGAAACTATACAGCACAGATGATTCAGGCAAAGAATATAAAAGAAGGTCTACGAGGAACAGTTCTAATTTCAGTTTTGGACATGCTGCAATGGAGGAGTCCATGGAACTTCCAGGGAGGAAGGTCTACAAGAGAGAATATCCACATTTTAAAACAAAAAAGAGGCACATGATGAACAAAGAGTTTGGGTAGTTTTAGCACAATGATCCCTGAAAGCTTAAAGCTAGCTGATTT
>NW_004524653.1:11366801-11373679 GCF_000260255.1 Octodon degus
TCCAGGGAGGAAGGTCTACTAGAGAGAATATCCACATTTTAAAACAAAAAAGAGGCACATGATGAACAAAGAGTTTGGGTAGTTTTAGCACAGTGATCCCTGAAAGCTTAAAGCTAGCTGATTTAGAGTTTAGATTATCCACAGACAAAATTTAGGTGAACTGGGCCAAAGAGAGAATTGTAGGGAACACTTATTGATATGGGCCACTGGTGAGGACAAACTCATCAAGACAGAAAGGAGGTTTGGAGAGGGCAGACTGGGGAGAATGCAGGGTCACTAGCCCTACAGGAGTGGACTCTCAGGAGAGAGGTGTGGGGCCAGTGACAGGAAAGACCAGAAAACAAGAGGGGGAGCCTGGACATGGCTCCACAAAGGGCAGGGCACTTATATCTACTTTACTGCATTCCCATAGATGACTACTTGGAAAAAAGATCTGATTGTTAAAGAAGCTTGCAAACGGCTGTTCTGCAGGCAGCAGGAGCTAGTGATGTCAGCAGACTGTGGGTCTGAGACTTACAGCTACATGACTTTGGGCAAGAGTCAGATATATGAAGAATATGAAATACAGGGCCGGTGAGATAGCTCAGTGGATTAAAGTGCCTGCTTAGGCAAGTACAGGGATTGCAGTTCCAACCGGCACATATGCCTTGCCAGCCCTGCCCCCAGGGTGGGCTGAGCCAGCCAGAGTCCAGGTGCAGTGGCGCATGCCTGTAATCCCAGTGCTGGGGAGACTGAAAGCAGGAGGATCACTACGAGTCCAAGCTGCGTAGTGAGACCCTGCAACAACCAAGTACATTTAAAATAAATAAATAAATAAAAATAAAATAACTAGATAAGACAATTTCTGCCTACAGGAGAGTTAGTAGAAAAGGAAGCTCAATTATAAGATGGTAAGAGAATCTACTTCTTAAGTTTGTTACAAAAGTTAACAAAGATAATTGGATCAAAAGATTTTGTACCACACGGTACTAAACCATGAATAAGTGTTAGTGACCATCAGCAAAACAGAAAGAGGGGTTGAGGTTTTGTAATATGTCTCAGTATCTCTTTGGCCTTTAATTCAAGCTTCTATGTGAGATTCTGGAGGCTAGTGCAACTGCAGGGGGTGGTGGACAAGAGGGCCCTCAAGTGGCATGAACATGTCTTGTATCCACCCATCCTTCACAGGGGCCCGAGTTTTGCCTCCATCTCCCTGGCAGACTGGTCACTACCATGCTCAGTCATACCTTGGGGCCTTCCCGGCGAATTGGTTCACAGGACTTTGGCTTCCATCTGCTTGGAGGGGAAGAAGAAGAAGAGTGAATTTCCCAAAGTGAGGCCCAAGACTGGAAGAAAGCTGCCTGGTGGTGGTGACAGCTCTTCATATACTCTCGCTTTAGCTCTGCATGCAAGTCTTCCTGACAGCCCATTGGAAGAGGTTCAAAGGGAAAAAGCACCAGACCAGGAGCCACTCCAGGACTAGCCCTGGTAGGACCCAGGCAAGTCCAGGAACCACTGTGTTGAAGCTTTCTCATCTTCAAGTCTTACCCATCTTGTGTTCATGAGAAATGAAACTGCTTCAGGTTGTGATAAATTTGAGGGACGACAATACTATCTATCTAGACTATCCTTACCCCACTAAAGACCAGTGTGGTTGTATCTCTTTTAGTATTTGCAGGACTGGGGATAGAATGTAGGGACTCATGTATGTCAGGCAAATGCCCCACACTGATTTATACCCCCAGCCCTTTGAAATCTGAGACAGTCTCTTGTTAATTTGCTCAGCCTGGCCTCAAACTTGCAATCCTGCCTCAGCCATCACAGTAGCTGGGATTATAGCATGTACCACCAGGTCTGATTTTATCTGTTTTGTCTAATACGTTTCTATTTTTTAAAAAATGTATTTAGTACAGGGTCTACAGGGTCTCACTATACAGATCGGACTTGTAGTGATTCTCCTGTTTTCAGCCTCCCAAGCGCTGGGATTACAGGTGTGTCACCACGCCCAGTCTCAATTGCTGTCTCAGCATGCCCTGGGTGGGGCACTCACTGTGGAAATTGAACCCCAGCCACTGCACTCTAAGCAGGCACTTTAGTCTGCTGAGCTATCTGACCAGCCCCATGTCTAATGGGTTTCCATGTGAAGTTTTGCTTGGAGGAAAAAAAGATTCTGTTGCTTCAAAAATCTTTAAGCCTGGGGAGGTGGTAGAAAGATGAACAGGTAGAGCACAGGTTTTTTTTTTTTTTCTTTCTTTCTTCTTCTTTAGGTAGAGTTTTTTTTTTTTTTTTTTTTTTTTAGCAGAGTGAAAATACTCCATCTGACACTAACAGTGGATACAGGTCATTGTCCAAACTCACAGAAAGGACAATGCTCTGAGTAAACTCTCATGCGTTCTGTGGACTCAAGTGTGCTAGTGACCTTTTACACAGATGCAACAACTGCAGCAATGAATAAAACAAACAAAACAGAACAACTGTAGCGAATGTACCCCTCTGTAGTCCTGTGTGTGTGTGTGAGGGCAGGGAACACAGGGGTTATCTCCCACTTGATTTCCTGTGAACCTAAAAATACTCTTAAAAAAGTCTCAAGAAAAAGAAGATTTGAGGGCTGAAGAGACAGCTTAGCTGACTAAATGTCTGGTTAGGCAAGTGCAGGGACTGGGATTTGATCCCTGGCACCACATGCCGTGCTGGCCCCACCCCCAGGTGAGCTGAGCTGGTCACTGAGATCGGGTGTGGTGGCACAGGCCTGTAATCTCAGTGCTAGGGAGGCTGAAAACAGGAGGGTCACTACGAGACTAAGCTGCGTAGTAAGACCCTTTTATGTACCAAATATATAAAAGAAAAAGATGGTTTGAAAATGACTGACTACACTTTAGGCAATATAGTATAATCTTACCTTCTACTGTATGATCTTGGCAAATAATTCTTTAGTCTGATTCTTTAACTGCTAAAAGAATTATGCCTTAGAAGGCAGCTGTAAGGACTGAAAGATAAGGTTGGTACGGTATTCAGACCAGCTACAAGCTTTCAATATATACTAACAATGACACACTCTGGTCTTTAATCCAGCTAGACTGCACTGTTTTGGGAAAACAAGACAATGGTTGCCCTTCACCACTCACTCCCTAAGGGGTCACCCTCCTGCTTGGTGACTTGAGCACATGGATCTGATTCTGCCAGGCACAGAGCTGTCCTTTTCCCTCCATGGTCACGCCCTCCCTCTGCCAACTTTGGCTCTTGTCACGCTAGTGGCCCCTACTCACACCATGCCAGCGGCTCCCCGCTCACTTGCCAGGATGTGTCCAGGAGGCCGTCCTTTTCTCTGTCAGGACGAACAGCTGTTAGAGCCCTGACCCTGTGGGAAGTTCCCCACCACCTACTAGGCAGGTCCAGGATCACAGGGTAGAGATGGTTATCAAGTGACCCTTGATAAGGAACTGGGAAAGCATGGGGTCCCGCCTGCCACGGCTAAGAGGTCAAAGATGCACAAGGAAGTCCAGTACCTGCTTCTGGACCGGAGGCCTTTTCCAAGCCAGGAAATAAAATGAGGAAATGGTTTACCTTTTTGGGAATGGGGCTTCCTCGATGAGCACATTCCTCGTCTGCTAGTCGGCCACGCTGGAAGAAGAGAAGTGAGTTAGTGGGAGGCAAGTGCCTGCAAGGCGCAAGTTCCTTGGGGTTGCATCAGGTAGACCCCCGGATTGTACCCCCTCAGCTCCAGGCCTTGAAGGCCCTCTTGCACGGTGCTAGTTAGACCTGGTCTGATGAGCGGGTGGCTTGTGAAGCCTGTCTAGGGCCATACTTCATCTGCCTTCCAGGCTGACTGGCCCCCCTCTTTAAGCCCTCAGGATACAGTGACTCTGACCTTTATCCCTGGAAGCTCGTGGGCCAATCTGGGTATTACTTTTTCTCCATCTGAGAACAGCAGCTTAGCCTGAAAGGAAAAGACCAAATGTTACCGGTCACTATTGTGGTGGGCAAGCCTCCTTTGCCTCCATTTTTGTAGCTGTGACTCCAAGCTGAATTAAAACTTTTCCATAGTCAATACAAAGACACGAATAGGTGTATTTATTTTTAGAAAGTAGATATGGGGCTCCTCAATATGTGTGTTCTTCTTTTGTTTGCTGGTCATGCTTGAGAAAAGGCAATCAGTGGGAGCCTATTTAAAAAAAAAAAAAAAAAAAAAGAAGCTGAACAAACAGTGATCATTGGTAAAGAGTTAGAAAATGTAAATGAGAGAAAAACAAAAAAAAAATCAAACCAGGGCCAGGACTGAGCTCAGTAGCACAGTGTCTGCCTGCTAAGCATGAGGTTGTGAGTTTGATTCCTGGTACCCCCCCCAAAAAAAGACATATTCATTAAAAAAAAATCAAACCTAAATGTCATTACTCACAGAAATCTTAGTATTACCAATTCAATGTAAATTCTTCTTTACATTTTCTTTTTGTTTTTGGAGACAGAGTTTCGTTAAGCAGTTCAGGCATCAACTCATGTTGATTGTCCTGTCTCAGCCTCCATAGTGTTTGGGATTATAGGCAAGTGCTACCATGCCTGGCTCTTTCTCACTCTTTTCATGTAAATATGTACTATATAACTTTCTAGGGCCTGGAGAGATGGCTCAGTGGTCTAAAGCACCTACTTAGAACAAGCTTAGCAAAGCACAGGGACCGCGGTTCAATCCCCCAGCACCACATGCCAGCCCGCCCCGCCCCCTGGTGGGCTGAGCTGGCCACACACACACACACACACACACACACACACACACACCAATAAATGTAAAAAAAAAAAAAAAAAAAGAAATTATAACTTTCTAACTGTATGTTACTGCTGTACATATTCCTGGTAAATTGCTGTTTTAATTTAACAAGTATTGAAAAGCCAGGTGTGGTGGTGGTGCACACGTATAATCTGAGCACTAGGGAGGCTGAGGCAGGATGGTCATCATGAGTTTGGGGCCAGCCTGGCTAAGTTCAAAGCCAGCCTGAATTACAGTGATACTCTGTCTAAAAAGAAAAAGAAAAAAAAAAGAAAAGTAAAAATAAAAAGTATTGAGCACTTAGGTCGTAGGTGCAGGGAAGCAGCAGTGAAGTCAAGCTTCTATGGGGCTCCCGCCTTGTGGGCAGTCTAGACAATGAACAGACACATAAAATAAGGTAATTTTGGTCTTTTTTTTTTTTTCTTCTTCTTTCTTTCTGAGACAACATCTCACTATGTATTCAGGCTGGCATTGAATTCACAGTGATCCTCTTGCCTCAGTCTTCAGAGTGCTGGGATTACAGGCGTGTGCCACCACACCCCAATAAATAAGGTAATTGTAGATCATGAAAGAAGCAATAAGGAAGAAGAAACACCCAGGTAGATGCACCTGAGGGAGGGCTCCTTGAGGGGGTGGCCAGGCAAGGCCTTGCTGAGGCAGCCTCTGAGGAAGAAGGCTGGAGGCAAAGCTAGGCTGAGGTGGCAGAAGTACAAGCTCCCAGTTAGGAAGATGTGGCTCCTACGAGGAAGGGAGGATGGCCTGGCAAGGAAGGGGCAAGGGGCAGCACGGCAGGAGGGCATGAGATGTGAGGACAGGGCCCAGCTGGGGAGGCGCAGAGCGGCCCCACAATCCCTGGAGTGGCTTCTGTCTGCACCAGGGCTCCCCCTGTGGACGCGCCTGAGTTCCTGCCTTCCTCCCTCATCCCTGGCCACTTTGCAGGCTTAGCCTCCTCAATTGGTTCTTTTTACTCTATCCTCTCATTAAATATTCTACCTCTTCCCATTTATGCTCACAGCTTTAATTAACAGCTGTAAACTTATGACTCCCTCTAATTTTTTATTTTAAATCTTCAGCTTGAAACTGGACTTGTGACTTTTTCCTCCAAATTTTGTTCCTTTTCAGTGAACAGTGCACAAGCCTCAACATGTACCTGCCTGGCTCTGTGAGGAGACTTAAGTTGGACTTGTCTGCCGGCTAGGCTGTAAGAGCAGGAAGCTTCCTGTGAGAGCAGGAAGCCCGCTTCTTCATTTGTCATGTGGTTGTTTGTTCATTCATCTACTCTAACTTCATCACACACTGTATATGTAGTGAGAGTTGTATCCCAAGATTGGGAAGATAGTGGTGAACAAGTTCAGTCTTCCACTCTTGTAAAACTCAAGACTTTAGCAGAGATGCGGTGGGCGCGGAAAGGAGGCAGAAACAGATGAAGTGACAGAGAGAGGGTGACGGTGGTGGGAAAGGCGGCAGGGTGAGTGTTCAGGGAAGGCCTCTCCCATGGGGCCATATTTAAACTAAGATCTGAAGAAGAGTTAAGGGTCCACAGGCAGGAAAGATAGTAAGTAAAAGGGCCCTGAACATTGCGTGCTATGAGACAGAAAAAGAGTCCAGCATGGCCACGACCCAGTCAATAAAGGAGTAGGGGTATGAAATTAGGCTAAAGCTATTAAAGAAGCCGGCAGAAGAAGCAGGCAGATGCTGGTGAGGCAGGGCTCTGCGGGTTACTAGGGTTTTATTATGCCTGCAACTGGAAGTCACTGGAGGGCTTTAAGGAGACTGACATGATTTGATTCACCTTTACAAAGGTGCTCTGAGCACCTGCTCTGAGCTGAGTGGATTGGAAGTACATACGGGCAGATGCAGTTCAGGGCTGAGATTAACATTTGTGAACCTCAGTGGTCAAATTGGCTTCAAATAAAAGGATTCAACTGGGAAGACAGGGAACCAGAAAGAGAAGGGGTCTGAGGATTCAACTCAGCACCAACAGAGGTCAGGGAGGAAAGAGAAGCGAGTTGAGGAAGCTGAGGGACCAGCAGAGCTGAGCAGAGTGCAGGCCATGGAGCAGAGACAGCAGTGTTCCCAGGCGCATGAAAGGTGCGAGTGCAACAAATGCCACTGAGGAGCTGACAGGCAGTGGTCACAG
>NW_004524653.1:11373834-11384790 GCF_000260255.1 Octodon degus
TTTAATCCATAGCACTGGGGGAAAAAGAGGCAGTGAGACTACAGCTAAGACAAAGTGAGCAGAAGAATGAGTGGGAGGCACAAAAGTTAGCCAGGATTATTATTATTTTATTTTTTATTTTTTGCGGTACTGGAGATTGAACTCAGGACCCTGCACTTGCCAGGCAAGCACTTAAGCTCCTGAGCTATCTCCCTCGCCCCGAGCCAGGATTATTGACAGACTTTCTTAAGTATGGCTTGAAAAGGAAATGAAGAGTTTCCCACTGAAGGGATCGTGGATCCAGAGTGGTCTGCCTTTGCTCTCTTCCATATTCCCAGTGCCCCAATGTCTGAGCACATGCTATAGACCCACACAGACAAAAGACTGCACAAATACCTGCAAAGAGGTAGCTCAGCAGAGTAGGGAATGTTACTGAGATGGTCCAGATGTGGTGTGGGAAGTGAAAGCAAGCAAACCAAGATTTAACTGAACCAAGACTGGGGAGATAGCTCAGTGGCTTAAGCACCTGCGTGGCAAGCACAAGGTCCTGAGTTCAATCCCTGGTACTAAGAAAAAGAAAAAGAAAGAACTCAACCAAAATAAAAATTCTGTATTAATTCACTGTGAAGGATTTTTTTAGACAGTAAGGAGTTCTGCATGTGGTTCAGTCAAGAGGCCTCTAAAGAGTTTCCAAGTATTCTAATCACCTAAAGGCTGGGCTCAGCTGTGAGGAAGGAATACTATTATTATGAAGATAGCTGCGATGTACTTAATATCTAGCATACTCTGTGTTGTGAGTACCCGTGCTGTGTCACTAGCATGAATCACACCCCACCTAATTCCCACAGCAAACCGCTGGTAATAGGAAGTGGCATTAGCCCCAATTTTCTAGATTAGAAAACTGAAATTCAGAAAAGCTAAAGACTTGTTCTAGGTTTCTTGATTCATTTGGTTTCACACTGGATGAAACTCTATGGGCTTTTTATCTCCCTGTGGTCTGATTCCACGGTGCCCACACAGCCTTCAGTTCCGTACACCAGGTTCTAGCTGTATCAGTACTGGTGAGGGACAGCTAGACGGTGGACATGGCAATTCAGGAGAACGGGAAGGCATAACCATTCCCTGAATGCAGGTCATGCCCACTTAACCTTATCAGCTCCCCCTGGAACTTAACCATCTCCTAAATCCTTTTTTGAACCGAGCTCCTCCAGCAGCCAGAGCCCATCTTTTCAAAATGCAAATCTCATTAGGCCACTCTTCTGGTTACAATCTCTCACCCGTAATCTGGATTGCAGTGCTGTTTGATCTGTCTACCTCTCCAGCCTTTCCAGCCCCTTCACTCTCTGAAAACCAGCAGCCCTGGCTTCTGTTATTCGACATACCATACTCACTTCTGCCCCTGAGTTCTGCAGCCTCTGGTGTGCTCATTGCTTCCTACACTTACAGCATTCCCAGCCACTTGTAATTACACACACTGTATGATTACGTGAGTAATGTCAAGCCCTCTGAGAAGAAGGCATATGTGTACTTTGCACAGCATAGCTGAGCTCTGCAGGGCACAGTAATGGGCACATAGCAGGCTTCAATGTACATCAGCTGAGGAGATAAAATGAACTCAGGAAAGGATCCTGGGATTTAAGTGAGTGAAAGTTTTAAGGTTTTTTTGTGTATGTGCAGGATCTCACTATGAAGCTCGGACTTGTAATGACCCTCCTGATTTGTGCCTCCCTAGTGCTGGGATTACAGGTGTGCACAACCACACCGAGACTCCACTGCCAGGCTCAGCAGGCCTGGGGATGGGGCTGGTGCAGCATGCAGTGCCAGGGATCGAACCCTGGCCCTTGCCCTTACCTAAGCAAATGCTTAGTCTGCTGAGCTATACCACCGGCCCTAAGTGAGTAAAGTTTTATGAATTTAATTTTGATTCAGCTCAAACTTCTAAAAATATTATCAACAAACCTTTTTTTTTATTGTTGTTCTTGTTCGAGACAAGGTCTTGCTCTATAGTTCAGGTTGGCCTTGAAGTCACAATGGAGCCAAGGCTGGCCTCCAACTCACAGTAACCCTCCTGCTTCAGCCTCCTGAGTGCTGGGATTACATATGTGCGCCGCCACCACCACCACCATCACCATGCCTGGCTTCTATTTCATTATCAGCAATTGTTGTAACTGATCATAATGCATTAAAGTCTAGAGTGAATGAATTCCTCTTAGAAATTTGGTTAATTTAAACTCAGTAGTTTATAAGAACTAGACTGGTTTTCACTGCATTGACAGAATGCGGTGCTACCTCTCCAAAGCTGAGGTTCAGGCCCTGGTATTGTGCCTATGTGAGGCTATATCAGAATTGCTAGACAACTTTAAGACATTTTTCACTGGAGATACTGCTCTACAGCACAGCACTTGCCTGGCAAGCACAAGCTCTCGAGTTTGAGTCGTGGTACAAAAAAAAAAATTTTTTTTCCTTTCACCTCACTATAATTTCTCATGGGAGCTTAAATTAGTTCTTGTGGCTCTGATTACGAAGAAATTCCCATTTCTGCCAGCTAATAGTTTCACAGGCAAGCAAAGAATCTGGGTGATGCCGGCAATTCATTAGTAACAGCTGACAAACAGGTTCTCTACTGTCTTGGGACAGTCACTTACAGACATGATGTCATGCTTCTGACCACATTTAGAGGCAGGGATCTTGGGAGCAAAGGTGCTAGTCCCCATGATACCAAAAGGGGCTACAGTATGTGAAGGTGACTCACCAAACACTTGCAGAGGTGAGAACACCTTATTCATCTATTTCTTGTGCGCCTTAAGTCACAACTTCTATTCCTTTTGGGTTGGCTGCCTTAGTAATTTAATTTTTATTTTTTCCAGCTTTATTGAAGTATAATTAATAGAGAGTATATACTGAAAGTGTACAATATGATGATTTGATAGAAACTGTGAATTAATCAAAACAGCTGTCACCAGTTAGCATGGTGTTTGTGCGTACACACACCTGAATTCCATAATCAGCAAATTCTGAGTAAGCAATAGAGTATTATTAGCTATTAACTATAGACACCTATAGTTAGATCCTAGGATGCTGTACATTAGATGCTGTACATTAGATCCTAGGATGTATTTTTTTTTATGTATTTAGTACAGGGTCTATAGGGTCCCACTACACAGATCGGACTCCTAGTGATCCTCCTGATTTCAGCCTCCCAAGCACGGGGATTACAGGCATGCACCACCACGCCCAGTCTTATTGCTCAGTCCCCTAGGGGCAGGGCTGCCATGGCATGCTGGCGATAGAACCCTGGTCCCTGCGCCTGCCTAAGCAGGTGCTTTAGTCCACTGAGTTATCTGGCCAGCCCTCCAGGATGTATTTTTGACATGCAAAGGTATTTGTGATACGACAAATGAAGAAGGCTATAAAACGGAACACTTTTACCCACTGACTGACATTCCCCTACTTTGCTGGTAATCACCATTTTACTCTGCTTCTATAGGTTTGCTAAGCACAGTTTCTGCATTTGTAAAATAGGGATTAAAAAACACCTGTACAGAGTTTCTTGAGCCATACATGAAATAATACACGTCTGATTATGCCTGGCACACAATAGGTACTTCTCTTTCCTTTTGTCAGAAAGTTCTACGCCCTATCTGGATATAAGTGCAAAATACCACTGAGGACGAGACCACGTGTTTTAGCAGAGTCCCAACGGCTGAGTCTCTTGGCCCCTTTGGTCTCACCTGCTCTAGACAGCTCCGACAAGCCTCCTGGATCAGCTGCTCTGTGTCCACCTCGTCTCCCACATTGTCTCGAACATTCATGGCTGCTTTCTGGAAGAACTAGGGACGCACAACAGAGGACAAGGTCAGAAGTCCAGCTGGTTTGCATCAGCTTGAAGGAAACTATTAACGAAACAGAAGCTTCCACTCTATCCTTATACACAAGGGAAAAATGATCACAAACATGGCTTTGGGGTTGGACAGATTTAGATTCATAAACCAGGCTCTACCGCCCTTGTTTCATCACTTCCCTCCCCATTTCTTTTTCAAATCCAGGGCCTCACACTTAGCAAGCCAAGTGCTCTAGTGCTGAGCTGCATCCTGAGCTCTTTTTATTTTCTCTTGAGACAAGGTCTTGCTAAGTTACCCAGGCTGGGCTCCTACTTGCGACCCTTCTGCCTCAGCCTCCTTGACTAGCTCTGGGATTATAGGTTTTGTGCCACTATGCCTGTTCTGGGGATGTACTTTTGACATAAAGAGGCATTCATGATGTAATAACAAATGAAACAAACAGGTTACAAAATAGGTTAGTATAGAATAAGCCTATTTATATAAAATAGCAAAAAGTAAAGATATAGAGGCAAAAGAACTATAAGGGCATATATCACAATTACATATATATATTATATAAAGGAACAGTGGTGGTATTATGGATATTTTCTTCTCTTTGCTTATCTGTAGCCTCCCAGTTTTTTAAACGTATATGTACTATTAAATAAACAAATGCCTGTGTTGGGGCTGGTGAGATAGCTCAGTGGTCTAAAGTGCCTGCTTAGGCAATCGCAGGGACAGAAGTTCGATCCCCTGCACCACAAGCCATGCTAGCCCTGCCCCCAGGGTGGGCTGGCCACACACACACACACACACACACACACACACACACACACACGAATGCCTGTGCTTGAAGTGAATAGGCCAGGGGAGGCCAGAAAAAGATCAAGACAATACCAAAGTCCTAACCGGATTCACACTGTCCAATCCACAATCTGTTGAATGGGAGAAGACCCACATGGGCCCCAGGAAACCACAGCCCAACTGGCAAGGACTGGAAAGGCAGGTTATTCTATTGGGTGAGAGGGACAGTTAGAGCCTGAAAATCCTGGGGGAGCCTGAAAACACATTTGGGAGGCTCCTGGGAACATCTGTTAAAGTTAAATGTCTCTAAAATAAAGTGTCAGACCTGTCCAGTGTATAAGAAAATTCAGGAAACCATAACAAGGCTCCTTACCTTGGGAGACATGATAGGAATGTACTGCCACTGTATGTTTAGCATAGATACATGCTTCTGTTAATATCAAACCAAAGAGAACAGTGTGAAAAGACTGGAGTAGAGACCTGAAGAATTTAGGAGAAATTCTACAGAACAAATTAAATGGCTGGATGAGCTCGACTTCATGTTTGCTAGGCAAGTGCTCTACCACCGGGCTGTATCCCTTACCCAGTTACATTTGTCTTCAAAAACAACTAAAAAACTGGAGATAAAGGGTTGGTGGTGCATTACTATAATCCTAGCAGTTTGTGAGGCTGAGACAGAAAGATTATAAATTCTAGCCCAGCCTGGACAACTTAGACCCTGTCTCAAAATAAAGAAGATCTGGCAATGAAGCTTAGTGTGAAGGCCCTGGCTTAATCTCCAGTATTGCAAACAAAAAGCAAAACCACTAAATACATTGGACATAAGTACTAGTTAAGTGAAAGTCAGTTAAAAGCTAAAGTAACTTGGATACTTTTTAAGTAGCTTATGGGAAGGAAGTGTAAAAAATGTATGGGAGCTGGGTGTGGGGGCACAGGCCTGTAACCCCAGCACTCTGGAGCTGAGGCAGGAGGACTGTTACCAGCAGGAGGCCAGCCTGTACTACAGATGTGAGACCCCCATCTCAAAAAACTAGCAAGCGGAAAGCATGATGGTACATTCCTGTAAGCCCAGATTCCAGAGGCTGAGACAGGAGCATGAGGCCAAGTTCGAGGCCAGATTACACAGTGAGTGCAAGGCCAGCCTGGAATACATAGTGAGGCCTGTCTCAAAGAAAAAACAAAGATATCTGGGGTGAGCGTAAGCACCTCTGGATCTGAGAATGAAATGAGACCATCAACACTGCTGGTAGAAATGCAAACTTGCACAACTTTTCTGGAAAACAATTTTTTCTTTCCTTAATACTCACTGAATCCATCCTTAGGAATGCACTCCTCAGAAATACTCTCACAACTGAACAAACATACATATCACAATGTTCGTTATAATATTGTTTGTTTGTTTTTTTTAAATTTTTTTAAATTAATTAATTTTATTTATTTTTTGTGTGTGGCCAGCTCAGCCCACCTGGGGGCGGGGCTGGCTGGCATGCGGTGCTGGGGGATTGAACCGCGGTCCCTGTGCTTTGCTGAGCTTGTTCCAAGTAGGTGCTTTAGACCACTGAGCCATCTCACCAGCCCTATAATATTGTTTGTAATAAAGAAAAATTGGAAACAACCTGAATTTTCTAGGGATTATCAGTTAAATTTGGGATAGACTATGCAACTGTTAAAGCTACTATGGTCAAAATATCAGGTGAAATAAGGTGCAGAATAGTGTGTGTAAAGTAAGTTTTTAAAAAATATCATGGTCAGTCGGGGAGATGGCTCAGTGGAATAAGTGCTTCCCTGGCAAGTGCAAGGGCCTGAGTTTGATCCCCAGTTCTGCCAAAAAAATAAAAAAATAAACTCTACCTTTGGGCTGGGGAGATGGCTCAGTAGAATAAGCGCTCACCTGGCAAGCGCAAGGGCCTGAATTCAATCCCTGGTTCCACAAAAAAACAAAAAACAAAACAAAAAAAAAAAAACATGGTCAGATGTGGTGGTGTATGTCTGTCTATAATTCCAGTACTCAGAGGCTGAGGCAGGTGGACTGCCACAAGTTCGAGGTCAGCCTGGGCTACATAGTAACTTCAAGGCCAACTTAAAACGTAAAGTGAGACACTTCAAAAAACCAAGGGGGAGAAAACATAAACATACACATATACACATAAATGAAGCTGAGAGACTATATAGTTACTGTCAGTCTATATTTTTTATTGGTATTTTTGGGAAGAGGAGGAGGAGAAAGGAGGGAGAGAGAGAGCGAGTAAGCAAGCATGAAAGAGCAAGTGAGCGTGAAAGAACGAGCAAGAGCACACATAAATTAGCATCTGTATTTTTTTTAGGGGCTGGGGATTTAGCTCAGCGGTAGAATGCTTGCCTAGCAAGCTGGAAGCCCTGGGTTCAGTCCTCAGCACCAAAAATTAAATATAAACCTCAAGTAAAAAACAATTACAACCAAAACACACACACACACACACACACACACACACACACATAAACCCTCAAAAAACTCAAAAAAGTAAAAAACAAGGCAACTGTACTTTTTAAATAACTACTTTTGTGATGTGTGTGTGCTTTACGGTGCTGAGGACTGAGTAAAGGCCTCACACGTCATGTAAGTGCTCTAACACTGAGCTACATTCCTAACCATTTTATTTAATGTATTTAGTACAGGGTCTACAGGGTCTCACTACAGATTGGATTCATAGGGATCCACCTGTTTTCAGCTTTCCAAGCACTGGGATTACAGGTGTGCATCACCGCGTCCAGCCTCAAGCGTTGTTTCAGGGGGGCGGGGCTGGTACAGCATGCTGGGGATCAAACCTGGTCCCTGAGTTTGCTTAAGCAGGCACTTTAATCTGCTGAGCTATCTGGCCAGTCCTCTTATTGATAAATTTTGGAACAGAATTTGGCTAATCTAGTCAGTCTGATCCGGACTTGTTCTTCTCCTGCATTAGCCTCCCAATAACCAAGATTTTCATATTAAAAATTTCATGGGGCCAGGGGTATAGCTCAGTGGCATAGTGCCAGCCTGGTAAGCTCAAGGTCCTGAGTTTGTTTCTTGGTTAAAAACAACAACAACTACCACCAACCAACCAACCAACCAACCAACCTTCATTTGGACCTGCGAGTTAGCTCAGTGGACTAAGTACCTGCTTTGGCAAGTGCAGGGACAGGGTTAAATCCCTGACACCATATGTGGGCCGGCCCCACCCTGGCTAGGGCCAGTGAGTCTGGGCGTGGTGGCACAGCTTATAATCCCAGCGCTGGGGAGGCTGAAAACAGGAGGATCACTACAAATCTGAGCTGTGTAGTGAGACTGTACCAAATACATTAAAAAAAAAAAAAGCACAAAACCCCATTCAAACATACAGAAACATAGACTTGTTCAACATCTAATACCCATTACCTAGAATATTAACATTTTACTATATTTGTTTTATTTATCACATATGTAGTCATTTTTTTCATCAATCTGTTTTATGATTTATATTCTCTCTCTTTTTTTTCTGCTTCAAAACTGGGCTCCTGATCTTATTGGTAAAATGATGCTGGAATTACCCCTAAGGAGGGAAAATATTCTTAAGGGAGAGTGCAAAATTGATAAACTTGAGACATCTGTGTGTGCCATATACATCAGTGGTATTGGGAGAAATGAGGCTGCCCAGGCATCTTTTTCCTGTAAGCTTTTAAGGCTTTTTCTCCTTCTCACCTTCATGTACTTGTTGAAGACTGTCTGGATCTCTTCATTGATGCTAGGCTGCAGGACAGCTCGGAGGAGATCCATAGAGATGGCAGGATCTGTAAAGCTGCATTCAGGAGGGCCATGGAATCAGACATTCCATATCCTTTTCCAATCTGCCCAGCCAGCTGCTCATACAAGATCCTTTAACAATGATACTAGAGAGCCTTCAATGAACATAGCTATGTCCTAAAAATCTGGGCCAATACATAAGCAGCATGATTTTGTTCCACTCTCATAACTATGAAGCAGGTGATTTTCAAAGTATTTTATGAACATAAAAGTATTTCAATGTATTTATGCAGAAAATCTATACGCTTTAATAATTATAGTGACTACCTATTTAATCACCAACCAGGTTAAAAACAAACAAACAAACAAACAACCAGTCACCAAAGGCCCATCTAGTGCTCTCTTTTTCCTGGGCTGGATGCTATTTGTAGCCCCACTGTACAGTTGAGAAAACAGACACAGGGAGGCCAAGTGGCCTGTCTCAGGTTATCTGGTTAATAAATGCCAAACTGTACCGGAATGCAGTTGACTGACCCTAGAGTGTGTGCTCTTTGACTTTGGAAGTTAGCCTCCGGGGGAAAAAAAAATCATTTTCTCACTTTGGGGCCAGGGAGATCGCTCAGCAGAGGCAAGCGCAACGGCCTGAGTTCAATCCCTGGTTCCTCAAAAAAAAAAAAAAAAAAAAAGTTAACCTCAGAGCCAGTCAGTCTTAGAGTGTTAACGCCCCTCCCCCAAGTTTGCTGATGAGTTTACAGAGGGAAGTGACCTGCTCGAGATCACACACAGAATCTTAAGTCTTTTCTTTTCCTGTGCAGTGCCCTTTCTACTAACTGTAGATCTCTCTCAGCTTTGTGCATTGCGGATCCCAAACCTCCTATCCAAGTCCGTGCCTGCGATATAAGCCCAGCCCGGTCAGCCTTACCTTGTAGTCATCTGGGAGCGGCGGCCTCTTCGCTGCACCTGCCGGTGCTTTATCATTATGTTCCAAGGGTTCTGTGAAGATGAAGGGGGCAAATGCCACTGATCCCAGAGACACTGGGATAGGATGCAGAAGGGACAGGAAGCTAACTCTAGACATTGCTGCTTTTCAGAGTCTTTTACCACCTCCGCCACCTTGGGGAATGTGGGAGAATGAGGCACTGCCAAGGAAGAGAACTGAAGAAAAGTCTCCTGCTTTAAAAGTACCGACCTTTTGCAGAAAGGAGGCAGGAAGGGGGTGTAGTGCTTACCGAGGGGTCTACTCTACGGCAGGTGAGGTGCAGGGCACTTTACCCGCCTTCACCATCCCATCCCTACAACTTTACGAGGTTGGTACTAATTTCCACTTTAAAAGAAGCGGAACCTAGAGCTTAAGGGGTTGTCAGACAGGCCCAAGGCACCAGAATCTGAACCCAGGTCGTCGGACTGTGAAAACGGCAAGCCCTCGGCAGCACCAGTCGCCGCGTTCTCTGCCCGCGGGCCAGGGTCCCGGGAGCCCGAGGCCCTGCCCAGCCCGAGCCCGGGCTTCAGTGGGGGCGCCCTCACCGTCAGAACCAGCTGCCCTGCTGCGCCTGCATCACCCAGTTCGGGGCCGCCCCGTTCTGCTCCGGCGGGACCCCGCGGCTGTTCGACGTCGCCAGTAGCCCCCATGGCGTCCCGGACCCCGACAACCTCAACCCGACTGTGCCACCGGCCGGAAAATGATACCGTGACGTCACGACGGCGCGCGGCTCGCTGGCCCGGAAATGCTTCACGATAGCTGCGTGGTTGCTATGGTAACCAACCCCTGCCTTTTGCGTAAGTCCCGGACTTTTACCAAGGTGGTGTTGGTTTTCTCGCTGGAGGCCTACGCTTTAGGGTGGAGTGTGGGAGTTCTGGGACCTTTCAGTGCAGGGAGGTTCCCAGTGAGGCCAAGGCCAGAGGGATGAGTGCGGGGTGGGAAGGGCGGGGCCGAGTTTCCACGGGCTGGGGTTTCCGAAGAGTGGAGCCCTGTAGTTGGGGTTTTGAAAAACTGCGGTTTCTGCTTATGCCTGGCGCCGCGCTCTAGAATTGGAGCCAGGCTAATACGGCGACCAGGAAACCCAGCAAGGTGAGCTGCGGTCTGTGCCATCCTAGACACTCACCGCATCTCGCCAGCTTTTGACCTCAGGGCCTGACTTTGGTGTCTGAAAGCATCAGAATGAAAGTTGGGTCTTGACAGTAGGCTTTTGGCCAGGGGAGCTGCGCTTTTCTCTGTAGATGTATGACTTTTGTGATCGTCTGGGGATCAGTGGCGTAATAGCTCTCTTGTTCCCCCCAGAAATCCTTTCCGTTCTATCTTTAGAGGTGAGATGCTCCTGAATAGAATTGGATTCCTAGCTGGGCGTGGTGGCACATGCCTGTAATCCCAGCACTCAGGGAGGCTGAAGCAGAAGTATTGGTGTGCATTTGAGGCCCACCTGTGCTACACAGTGAGTTTAGAGTTAGCCTGAACTACATAGCGAGACTGTCGTAAAAAGAATTGGATCCATTTATGGATGCTAGAGAAAGTTATTCTTACCAGGTCATGATACTGGGTAGTAGAAAGTCATGAATATTGCTTTTGGAATGTTATGGGCTCAAATCAGATATAGGATGGTGTTTAGGAATACTGGCTGT
>NW_004524653.1:11386150-11387170 GCF_000260255.1 Octodon degus
GGACTGGACTTAGGGCAATTCCCTCGGCCTCCTCTTTGCTCCGTTGATACTCTGGGGAAGTTGTCTCCAGCCTGAAGCGAGATCTTACCTCAACTCTCAGCATCGTCAGGATGTTAAGCGGCTTCTTCCTTCTGAAGGTGCTTCTTGCTCTTGGGTCTCTGGCAGCCTGGGTGACTGCAGCTGCGTATGGTGAGCTATCACACGGGATACTGTGCTAACACTAACAGAGTGTCTGGGGAAAAGCCATCTCCTCATTTGAGAGAGAGGTTCCTCATTTGTGGAGATGATCATCTCCGTAAGCCAGGACTGGATGAATAAATTCACAGGACAGCTAGGGTAAGTCGTCTTCTTTCTTCTTCTTCTTTCTTCTTCTTCTTCTTTAGGGTAAGTCTTCTTGGCTTTCTATACCCTCTTTAGATAAGGAGATGGGACCGAGTAGGGGGTCCAGCTATTCTCTGGAGACAGAGCTTATGAAATGAGAACAGGATCATCCCAGTTTTCCTCCCTATGCTGGCAGCATGGCTGTTTCTTTAGTAATGGGGAGCTGGGTGTTCATAGTTGTATGGCAGAGGAGAAGGTAGTTGCAGTGATATTTTGGGGTAAGGATGCTTGAAAATGCTTGAAGTACACTTGACCTCTATTTCCTATTTCTCAAGGCCTAGCCTATTAGCCTAACCTCCCATGGTATCTTTTGCAGTGAAAGAAGGAGAATGCCCCCTTGATAAGAATCCATGCAAAGAGCTATGCCAGGGTGATGAGTCATGCCCAGCTGGGCAGAAGTGTTGCAGCACAGGCTGTGGACGGGTCTGCCAAGGAGACATTCCCAAGGGTATGTTGGCCAGAGAGGTAAAATGCTGTGCTTTCTGGCCTTGCCTCTGGGATGGACAGAACCGGAGGCCATCCTACCTCTTGGATTGGCTCTTGAAATCTAGCTTCCCTGTAGTTACTCTTTACTTTTGGGGGTCTCTACTCAGCACCCTTAGTTCTTTGCGGTCAGGAAAGAGTGTACCAGTGTTTGCT
>NW_004524653.1:11395192-11396346 GCF_000260255.1 Octodon degus
TGTAAAATAAAGGGTACCCAAGTGATGGCAATTTGTGGGATGTGGCCTAGTCAGGTGGAGGAAGATGCCAGAAGGGCAATGTCTGCATATCTCTGTAGACAGACTTGAAAGCTCTTGGGTAATTGCCACTTGCAGTTGTGACACCCTCTAGTAAAGTCCCAAGAATCTGCAAAGAAACACAAAACAAAATCTTCATGTATGCAGAAGGCAGCACACATTGGCCCTCCTGCTGCTTCCTGTGAGCTCTGTATACACACAGAATGGCCGTGTCCCGCTGGAAACAGATCCTGATTTATTCTGGTTCTGGTGGAGAGGTATTTGAAATAAGTTCCTCCTCACTCTCACAGGGTCTTCATGATTTAACTCTCCATTTGTGCATTCATTCCTTCAGCAAGTATGTTTTGAATTTGCTGTTTGCCAGGCTCAGTATGAGTTCTGGGTGTATTGTGGTGAAGGAAATAGTTCCTATCCCTGACTTTCTGGAGTGTATAGGATGGCGGGCGGTGTTAACAAATAAGCACATAAGTAAATAAATAATTTCAAATTGTGATAGGGATGACAAGAACATGAGACAGAATAGTGAGGGGTTCCCTTCAGGTTAGGTGGTCAAGGAAAACATGGCTGAGGTAGTAACATTTAAACAGCAACTCGGAGGAGGAGTTGAAGGTAGCCAAGGGAGGGGTGTCATGTGATGGATATTGTAGGAGGAGGGAGAAGTCTTTAGGTAACAGGAGCTTGCGGTGTTCAGGAAAGAGAAAGCTAGGATAGAGGCAGAGAAGGGGAGTGATGGTAGCTGACTGAAGATGGATACCTTTGACACTGGGGAGGTGACAATGGGGGTGGAGAAAGGTGACACAGGTGAGAGAATTTTGAGTTTGAAGCTGTAGTTTTCTGCTGCATGCCTTGCCTGCTTTGTGACCCCCTGAGAGTCCCTAAAAGGTGTTAGATGTTGACGAGCTTCTATGATTAGGCCCCCTTAAGACTCTAAACTACACTGTGTCTAGTTTCCTGTTGTTTTAGGATTTTCATGGCTGCTCTCACTTGGTTGTGGCTCCCCTATCACACTTTATCATGTGATAAAATATCATGTGATATTTTATCATCATGTTGATTACCCACCACTTCAACCTAGGTAAAGAGGTTGCTTTTTAAAA
>NW_004524653.1:11397085-11411616 GCF_000260255.1 Octodon degus
CTTATTCTACTGAGCCATTTCCCCGGCCCTCTAACTGGCTTTTTTAAAAATCCAGAATCGGTATCATTTTCTTCCCACTGTTCAGCTACTCTGTGAGACCCTGAAACTCTGCTTCCAGCCAGGTCTCCGTAGGAAGCGGCCCCCTTCTCTCTACCTACCAGGCCACTGTGGCTGGCTTTGGCAGCAATCTTGGGCAGCCTGCCCATAAGAGAGAATAGAGGATTGTATTCCTTGCCAGGACTCTTGAGGCCCAGCTCTGGAACAAAAGCCTGGGAATCTGTCTCAGGCAAGTCATCCACTGCCAGCTTGCAGGACCTGCTGAGACCTCCAGGATTTGTTCTCCTTGGAGTTCAGTGCTTGATTCCATCTTTGCAGACTTCCAGGAGCCAGCCAGATGGCAATCATCCTCACCTGTTGTTACCCAGAGGCTCTGGAGCCCTCCCGTTTCAGTTTTCTATAAAACCTTTAATTGCCTGTCACTTCTCTCTTCATTTAAAAGCTTGAAATAAACACTGAGATGAGTGAGTCATGTTGGGTTGGATGCAGCCTGCTTGGGTGTGCCTGTTCCTGAGCACCTGGCTGAGTTGCCTGGAAGTCTCCCCCACTGCCCGTCCAGAGGCTGCGTTTGTCCTGTTCAGCTGTTGACTCATTCTGTAGTTCTTGGCCAACCCCATTCCCTCCTCTGGGGTTTATTGTCTTCACAGGAACACGAAGGGGCCATGTCTCAAATGTGTTTTGCTTCCCACACCAGAAAAGTAACCAACCAGGGGTTTGTTGTTCCTACCTAGCAAGAAATCCTGAAGGAAATGCTAGGGCTCATGTGGTGGCTCTAAATAGAAAGCCATTTCTCACTTTCTCCTTGGCAATCTAATTTTGTCCTTATTTCTTGTTGCTTCCTGATTGGAGAAGGCTGATCTTTGCTCTCTAGCGAGGGGACAGCTTGTATCAGGAGTGCAAATGTTTCCCCAGTTTATGTCATCATTTGTGGTCACTCCTAGTTGCAAGAGAATATAGCAAATAAACCATTTAAGCTGGATTCATTGCCTTTTAGAACAAACATGGGTTCTATTAATAAGTGTCTTACTTGACTGTTGCTGGGCAGTGTTTACACAGACATTTACCCGTGTAGGAAAAAAGGAAGAATGAATATAGTGTTGGCAATTAGTGTGTTTACTGCAGGGGATTAGAGCTGAACTGTGAGTGCCAGAATCAGCTTATTCATTTATAATCAACATTAAAAATAGGGGTCATTGTGTATAAATGCTGCACATAAATATGTATACACATACACAAGGGGCACAGTGAAAAAGTTGTGTTGTTCTCTGGGCTCGGAAACTTCTGGGCCTCAGTGCTTTCATTCTTTGACAGGGTTTGGTGGTGAGTGTCCTGCTGACCCCCTTCCATGTGAGGAGCTGTGTGATGGGGACGCATCTTGTCCCCAGGGGCAGAAGTGCTGTAGCACTGGCTGTGGCCACACCTGCCGTGGAGACATCAAGGGAGGTAGGTGCCAGCCTCCTCAATCCCCCAGTCGTGGTGAACCAGGGCACTTTACCATTGAGCTATGTCTCTAGTCCTTTTTATTTTTTATTTTGACATAGGGTTTTGCTAAGTTCTTGCTAACTTGCCCAGGTGGCCTCGAGCTTGTGCTCCTGCTGCTGCAGCCTCCTGAGTAGCTGGGATCACAGGTGTGTGCCACTGCCTGGCTGGTGTGCTGGCTCTTTTGGGAAGCAGTACTTAAGTGCTCCCTGAGTTCCAGAGTCAACTTGAGAGGGCACCAGTTGTCAGTTTTCTTCTTACCCTAACCTTTCATCCAAAGTAATCCTTCCTTTTAGGCTCGAGGAGCCCATGTTGGCCTGAAAAGAGCTAGAGGGAAGGCAGTGTGCAGGGGTAGGAATAACTTCTCTTAATACTGGCAGCTTGCTTCTGGTCTTGGTTCTGCTGTGGATTTGTCCGGAGACCTTGGTAAACAAACATCTCTCTTTTTTTTTAAAAATTATTTATTTATTTTTATTACATTTATTTATTGTGTGTGTGTGTGTGGCCAGCTCAGCCCACCAGGGGTGCGGGGCTGGCTGGCATGTGGTGCTGGGGGATTGAACTGCGGTCCCTGTGTTTTGCCAAGCTTGTTTCAAGTAGGTGCTTTAGACCACTGAGCCATCTCTCCAGCCCAAACATCTCTTTTTGAGCTCAGTTTCCTCATCTTGCAAATGAGTGCCAAAGATCACTGATTTCCTCAATTGCAGCCCAGAGTTTCCTTGTGTCTTGAATGAAATCTTGGGTGGAAGCTGGACATCTATATTTGATGACAAATAAATGAAGTTTTCCTGTTTCAATTTTTTTTGTTGTTTAATTTTTTTAAAATAAATTTTTGAACATTACTTTTGTGCCAGGCACTATAAAACTGTTTTAGAATCATCGTTCCAGATTCTTAGTCCCTTTAATATTCCCAGGCAATGTTTAAAGTGTTGAGGATGGTCTCTTAGCCTGGAGCCTTAGCCAAAGGATAGCCTATTAGGGAAGACATAATTAAATAAGGAATTATAGATGCTTCTTCACTTATGATGGGTCACTCCTGATTAAACACTTTGTCAACTGAAAGTCCCCTAAGTTGAAAGTGCATTTAGTGCACCACCCTACCAAACAGCCTAGCTTAGCTAACAGCTGGCACACTGTAGGGTATCATTTGTGTACACTGTGGTCATGTGACTGGGAACTGTCTCCTGTTGATGCAGAAGTTTGGGAGAAGATCAAAATTCAAAATTGGAAGTATAGTTTTTGTTGAATATGTATCACTTTCGTATCATTGTAAAATTGACGAATTGTAATTTGAATCATTCATAAGCCAACAACCACCTATAAACTAAAGTCTGAAGAGAGGAGGCACATATAGGATATTACAGGAGCACAGAGCAGGGACACCAAATCTTGTCCAGGGCATGGACAAGGACACGACACTGTGAAGCTCAAGCACAGGAGAGAAAGGGCCATTTTCCTTTGTGTACTCTACTTTGTCCTCCCTACAACCTGCATAGCTGTCAATCATGAGTCACTTTTTTGTTTATTTATGTATTTTTTTAGTATAGAGTTTACAGGGTCTTACTACACAGATCAGACTCATAGTGATCCTCCTGTTTTCAGCCTCCCAAGGGCTGGGATTACAGCTGCGCACCAACAGGCCCAGTCTCAGTGCGCCCTGGTGGTGGGGCTGGCACAGCATGCCGGGGTTCAAACCCCAGTCCCTGTGCCTGCCTAAGCAGGCTATTTAGTCTGCTGAGCTATTGGCCGGCCCAATCGTGAGTCACTTTTATAGGGAACTCTCTCTAGAGCACCATTTGAAGGCTCTTATTAGCTCAGAGGTCTTTGGATATCTGTAGATTCCCAGATTCTTCAGCTTCCCTTTCTCAGACAAATTGGTTAAGATCTCACTAGGGTTCTGGGTTTAATTCACCTGGAGATTTTAATTCACCTTAAGATTTAGATGGGAAGTTTGGGACAGTGAAGTCAATGTTCTGTCCCTTTTCTGTTCCTTTCCCCTTCTACAGGGCGGGGTGGTACTTGTCCGGACATTCTGGTGGGCCTGTGTATTGTTGATTGCATGGTGGATGAAAACTGTCCAGCTGGGCAAAAGTGTTGCAAGTCAGGGTGCGGACATTTCTGTGTCCCACTAACCACGCCTCCCAAACAGACTATAAACTCCAACTGGACAATCACTTCCAATTTGGAAATAGGTGAGTATAGTCTATGGTTGCCATCAACCAATTAAGTTAATAGACTTAACTGCTCTATGTCAAGTCTGTTTTAGATATTGGGAAGAGGACTTTTGAAGGCCAGGAAATGTCACTGGAGAGAAACATTCCATGTCATAGACCAGAATACTAGTATGGAAAGTATTAGCTTATAGGTATTGAGTTGGTGTGGTTCCCGGGACTGGTGTTTCTGGGAGAGGAGGGATTTGATCTCGTTCTCTAAAGGTGAGGTACATGTGACAAAATGGAACTAGCACAGAGAAAATGCCGGACTTACAATGTGATTGCTAGCAAAGGCACAGAGGAAGGGAATGTATGTCACACGTTTGGACAATGGGGGCTAGAGAGAGGGTGGGTAAAGGAATATGCTTTAACTTCTGAATGGCAAGAGTTGTCATTAGGAAGCAGGCAGCCAAAATACAAGACTCTTCTATGTGGAGGGACAAACATATTGAGTAGCCAGAGTCGGGAGACTGAGTTGTGATTTGATATTTTTTCTATTTGCAGAAACTCCAGTGCCCTAGTTGCCTGATTTGTCCAGATATCTTTAGTGAATCCAGAAGGCTTGTTGTGGCAGTGAGGAGAGGGTAATGCCTTGGGGCTTGTAACAGTCCCAGCCTTCTCTGCTCTGCTTCTCTCCCTGCTGCACCCTGGAGCATAGGAAACAGTCCAGACTGGGGAGTGGATGTTGTTGATTCTCTCCTTTAATAAAGGCTTTGCTAACCCTTGTGTCTATGCTGTCTAAGGTCAGATGAGAAGGGGATCTGAGGGTCTGAATGTGGCTATGTAACAGTAAGACACACTGAGCATGTAAGGACATATTGAGGACATATTGAGGATGGGTGATCATTCTGAGAAGACTGGAAATGAGTGATGGTTGGGTTTGGTTAGGAATAGAAAGGCTGGAAACTAGAATCAGGCTCACTAGCCATAGACGTCTCTTGCAAACCCAGGGGTATGAGTAGAGTTCCTCTTTTTTTCAGAACTGTTGACTTTATTTCTCTTATTGGAGGATGTGGGTTGGGGATACAATAGGGGTAGATGGTTAATTTATTGTAGTTGTTTGAATATTGCCTGCTTGGGCCTCCTTCCTTGAAGGCCAGACGATAGTTCCAAGACAGGCAGTTTATCTCTCCAATTACTTTAACCTAGGAGGGGATGACCCTGTGTTTTTGGGGACAAGTTAACTTTGAAAAATTATCTTTTATATGCCAAAAATAAATCATATTCTATAATTGGGACATCTTTTATATTCTTTAACATTTTTCATTTTCATTTTTTTTGCCAGTTGGCAAAGATATTATCTCACACACCGTATAAGGGTAGTGCATTATTTCTAGAATGGTTAAACATAGCCATGATAGATTGCATTATTACATATATTATTTTAATAAAACTCTGAAGTGGCTAATTGACTTAAATGACCATTTCTTGTTGTATATTAATATCCTTGTACATATACATCTTGCACTATTTTTATAGGAAAATCTAGATAAATTATTAGTATAATTCCAGCTTTTTAAATGGAGTGCCTTCCCTAGGGATGGGTATCAGAGATTGATACTCTAAATAGGTATCAATCACCTTGAAAGAGCCCAAATGAGTACTAACCCAACACTCAACAGGAAGAAACCCTGTCCCGTATTCATGCCCACTTGCTACATGACTCACTTCCCCATTTGGTGCTGGATCTAATTTTACCTGAGCAATGGTGCTTGTAATCTCATTGGTTAGTATTGTCCCACCTCATGCCCACCTACACGAGTTCCCATGTTCTCCACCACCTTAGATCTGGCTCACTGCATGGTTTTACTATATAAAAGTCCTTGGAAGGGACAGCTTCCCAGGGCCACTTGCTCTGGGACACCCTTGTGTTCCTCAGACAGGAGCTTTCTGTCCCCCAATAAATATATTCTGCTCATGACAACAACAGCAACAAAAAAATTCTTGCAAGCTCTCAATAAATATTTGTTGAGTAAATGATTGAATGAATATAGATTCCTAATATATCAATTAAGAATTTTTTGGAGGGGAACATGAAAAATCAGTCCAACAGTTACAAGATTATGCAAAGAATAACAACATAGTATTGAGCAGAGTCAATGAAGAAGCAAGAGTCAATGCAAATGTCAAAAAACCCTTCCACAGATGTCATAGCAGAAAATGTCTCTGGTAGGGAAAAATAATTTGACATATAGAGAAGTAAGGCATGTACAACTCCAATTAGCCATGATCAAAATTAATTTATACCAAGGCATATAATAAGATTCCAGAAATTCAGCACAAGAACAGAATATTAAATGTTGTTAAACAAATCATTTATAGAGGAAAGCCCATCTAAATCACAAACCCTTAAGTCTAGGAGAGCTAGGAGTGAAGTATTTCAAGTCCTGGAAGAAAACAACTGCCCACCCAGATTGATATACCCTGCCAAACTATCTTTCAGAATCAATGCAAAAATAAAGATACTTCCAGGAGAAAGACCAATTAAAGAAATTCATGATCATTGAACTAGCTTTACAAAATGTCCTGAAGGATAATTAACTTAATTTTTTTGAAGGATATTTTAAAAGGGGTAGTGCTGGGATAATGAAGAGCACAGTTCCAAGAACAAAGAAGTCACCAGGTAAGGCAAGCATTTAAACAGAGGGGAAAGACAGGGAACCAACAACAGGAAAATAATCTGAGAAGGACAAGGCAATACATATCAATTATAGCCATCAGTGTAAATGGTCTCGATTCACCACTCAGAAGAAACAGACTGGCAGAATGGGTCAAGAAGCAAAATCCAAAAGTTTATTGCCTAAAGGAAACACATTTAACTCAAAAAAGAATGTATAGAGTGAAAGTCAAAGAATGGAAAACAATATTCCATGTGTCAGGAACCCAGAAAAGAGCAAGGGTACCTATTATATTTGAAGACAATGTGAACTTCAAGGCAAGACTGATCAAAAGAGACAAAGATTACTACATTTAAAAATAACTTTAGGGGCCGGGGAGATGGCTCAGTAGGATAAGCGCTTGACTGGCAAACGCAAGGATCTGAGTTCAATCCCCAGTTCCACAAAAAACAAAAAAACAAAAAACTTTAAAAATGTATTTGGTATAGGGTCTCACTACACAGCTCAGACTCGTAGTAATCCTCCTGTTTTCAGCCTCACCAGTGCTGGGATTACAGGTGTGCACCACCACTCCAGGTCTTGGTGGCCAGCTCAGTGTGCTTGGGGGCAGAGCCAATGAGGCATGCAGTACCAGGGATTGAACCCTGGTCCTTGTGCTTGTCTAAGTAGGCACTTAGTCTGCTGAGCTATCTTGCTGGCCCTCACTACCTACTTGTTAAGGGAAAACCTGAAGAAGAAGGAGAAGGAGAAGGAGAAGGAGAAAGAGGAGTAGGAATATGAGTAGGAGGAGAAGTAGAAAAGGAGATAACAATTATAAATATACATGAATCAAATACACCAATTTTATAAAACATATTAATGGATGTGAAAAATCAGATAAACACTAATTCAATTGTAATGGAGTATATCAGTACCCTACTCTCACAAATGGACAGATCAGCTAGACCAAAAAAAAAAAAAAAATTCCAAAGGAATATCAGAATGGAATCAAGCTTGTGAACAAACTTAGTAGATGTCTACAGTGTTCCCCCCACGTCAGAATACACATTCTTCTCAGCTACACATGGGATGTTCTCCAAAGTAGACCCCATACTAGCTAATAGAACATGCTTAAAATAAATGCAAAGGAATCAAAGTGATCCCATGCATGTTACAAGACTATTGTGCAATGAAATTGCAAATCAATGGCAAAAGAAACCTCAAAAACTACATAAAGGGCTGGGGAAGTAAGCACTTGCTTGGCAAGCACAAGGACCTGAGTTCGATCCCCAGTTCCACAAAAAAAAAAAAAAAAAAAAAAAAAAAAAAGGGGGAAAAGGTTTTTTTGGGGAAAAAAAAGACGCGGTGTCTTCCCCCCCCCCCAAAAAAAAAAAAAAAAAAAAAAAAAAAAAAAAAAAAAAGGGCTGGGGAGATGGCTCAGTAAAATAGGCACTTGCCTGGAAGGCACAAGAACCTGAGCTCAATCCCCAGTTCCGAAAAAAAAAAAAAAAAAAAAGCTTTAGTTTAAAAGCTACACGAATGCCAGGCACGATAGCACAGGCTTGTAATCCCAGCACTCAGGAGGCGGAGGCAAGAGGATTATTTTGAATTCCAGCTTGGGCTACAAAGTGAGCTCAACGTTGACCTGAACTGCATAGTGAGATGCTGTCTCGCTACATAGACACAGAAAAATTCAAAAACACCCTCCCAAACAACCAATGGGTAACAGATAAAATTAAAGAAGAAATTAGTTTCTACAATTAAATGATAATTCCAACACAAGGTATTAGAATTTATGGAATGCAATGAAAGCAGACTATGAGGGAAATTTATACCAGTGATCTTCTACACATCAGGAAAACAGAGCTCAAATAATTTAAGGTTGAACCTCAAACTTCTAGAAAAAGAAGTCAAGCTCAAAGCTCACATGAGGGGGGAAATTATAAAGATTAAAGCAGAAGTTAATGCAACCAAGACTAAGAAAACAATACGAAGAATCAATAAACCTAAAAGTTGTTTTTTTGAGAGATTAAATAAAATTGATCAACACTTAGACAACGTTATCAAGAAGAGGAAAGAAAAGACTCAAATACATGCAATTAGGAATGATAATGATGAAATTACAATAGATCTTTCAGGAATCCAGAAGGTCACAAATACCTACTTCGAGACTCTTAATTCTAATAAGATGGAAAATACAGAAGAAATGGTCATATTCTTAGATCATATGAATTACTAAAGCTGAATTATTAAGATATAAGAAAATTCTAAACAAATCAGCACCAGTCAAATTAAACATGTAATTAAAAATCTACCAACAAAGAAAATCCTAGGTCCCCATGGCATTGCTCATGAATTCTGCAAGAAATTTAGAGATCTAATGTCATTACTTTTCAAACTTTAATGAAATTGAAAAGGAAGCAGGACTCCCAAAGTCATTCCTGGGAGCAGGTACTAATTACCCTGATACTCAAACCACAGATACAACCAAGAAAGAACTATAGGCCAATCTCCCTAATGGACATAGATACACCAATCATAAGATACTGGAGAACAGAATGTAGCAAACTATCAAAAAGATTATGGGCTGGGGAAATAGTTGGGTGGTCTAAGTGCCTGCCTGGCAAGGGCAAGGACCTGAGTTTGATCCCTGGTACCACATGCTGTGCTGCCCTGAAACTGGGCATAGTGGCACATTCCTGTAATTCCAGGGCTGGGGAGGCTAAGACAGGGAGGATCACTGTGGGTCTGAGCCACATAGTGAGACCCTGTGTCAAAAAAAAAAAAAAAAAAAGATTATACTTCATGATCAAGTAGGATTCACCCTAGGAATTTAGAGATGGTTCAACACATGCAAATCAATGATTGTAATATACCATTTTAGCAGATCCAAGGACAAAGATGTGGTATCTTAATAGATGCAGAAAAAGCATTTGACAAAGCCCAACACTCATTTATGGTAAAAGCCCCAGAGAAAATTGTGATAGGTGGTTTTTATCTAAATCTGCTAAAGCTGTCTGTTATGGTTTGTATCTAGGTGTCCCCTCAAAGCATCACGTGGTCACTGGGATGGGCTTCTAGACATTGTGATTAATTCATGATCCAGTGCTGGGACTGTGTGTGTGTGAATGCTGCTGGGATTGTGGGTGTGAGTGCTACACCTGACCTGGGGCAGATAGCCTGAATGCAACATAAGGGAGGCAGACTTGCTCTCTGTTGCCATTGTTGCTGCTACTCCTCCCTTTTTTTTTTTTTTTTTTTTGCGGAACCAGTGATTGAACTCAGGCCCTTGCACTTGCCAGGGAAGCCCTTATTCTACCCATTTGCTCTTGCTGCCTTTCTGTTTTCTGCCGCCATGGACTGCTGCCCTCTGCCATGTGCCACTCTGCCTTGGAGCCAGCTGTGTATGGATTGAAACCTTCAGTAACTGTGAGCTAAATAAACCTTTCCTTCCTTCCTTTTGAGTGTTGGGTATTTTGTCCCAGCAATGAGAGAAAAGTAACTAAGATACCACCTAGGACAAACCAGTAGTTAACATTATACTAAATGGACAAAAGTTGTGTAGCTGGACCCAAGTAATAGCATTCCTGTACTAAAATAACAAACAATTAGAAAGAAATGAGTGAGACCTTTCATAATAGTATTGAAAAAAAATTTTTTTTCTGTACCGGGAATTGAACTCAGGACTTTGCTCTTCCCAGGCACTGTGCCACTGAGCTATATCCCCAGGCCCATCCCCCCAGAATGAAATTCTTAGGAATTACTCTAACATGAAATAAAAGCTCTTTACATTAAAGTTACAGTACTCTGAAAAAGGAAATCAAGGAGAATAGGAGAATATCAGAAAATGGAAAGATATCTTTTGCTGTTGGGTAGGAAGAACCACAATAGTAAAAATGACCATACTCTCAAAATTGTTGTGCAGATTTAATGTAATCCCAATCAAAATACCATTTGCATACCTCACAGAACTAGAGAAAGCATTCCTAAAATTAATTTGGAGTTAGAAGAAGACCTAAAAGAGCAAAAGCAGTTCTGGACAACAAAGGCAAGGGAGGGGGCATCACAATCCCAGGCTTGAAATTGTTTTACCAAGTTACTAATAAAATCAGCATGTTACTGGCAAAATAGACCCCAGGATCAAGAACAGATTAGGAGACACAACTCCCACCACACCCAGCCATCCTATCTTTGACAAGGGGCTCAACACCCTCACTGGAAGAAAGCTTTTTTTGGATACAGGGTTTTAGGCTAGCCCTAAACTCTTTAGTTAGTCCGGGTCTGCCTCCAACTCATGGTGATCCTTCTGCTTCAGCCTCCGCGTGCTGGGATTACAGGTGTGTGTGTCTCCAGACCCTCTTTAATAAACTGTGCTGCAAAAACCGACTTTCCGCATAACTGGACCCATGTCTCTCACCGTGCACTAACCTAAAATCAAAATGGATCAAAGATCTAATATTAAAACAGAAACATTAAATGTCCTGGAGGAGAGAACAGGTAGAACACTTGAAAGACTTAGTTGATGTCCCAGAAGAAGGACGCCTACCTCAAGAAGAGCTACCAGAAAAAAGAAAGGTTATGAGGTGGAGCTGCTGGGCTTCCTGGAGAGCCTGTCTGAGGAGCAGCAGCAGCGGGTGCTGGGCGAAGAGAAGATGCTGAACATCAGTAAGAAGCAGGCTGCCAGCCCAGCCGCCAAGAAGCAGGCGCCGGAAGGCCGAGCAGCCCAAACGTCTCGTGTGGGCCATCTTTTCCTAGGAGAAGCTGCGGTAGCTGCAGGAAGAGCGGTCCAAGCTATGAGCTAATCCGCCTGCCGGCGCTCCTGTGGAACGACCTGTCCGAAAAGAAGGCCAAGTACAAAGTGTGAGGCTGCCCAGAAGGCGCAGTTGGAGAGGAAGCCCGGCGCCGAACGCTAGGAGCGGTGCAAGTTGCCAGAGTCCTCCAAGCGGACCGAGGAGATCGGGCGACAGAGTGCCACCCGCGACTACCTGGCGCGCTTCAAGAATGACGGGGTGAAGGCCCGCAAGGCCATGGAGATGACCTGGGGAAGCCCCGGATGCACGGTTACCAGTTTTCCCGGGAGCTGCTGTCCAGCGGGGAGCCGAACCCCCTGGAGCTGAAGGAGCGCATGGTGGAGAACCGCAGCCACTGGCAGCGCACAAGCCGTGCACTTGGACCTGCGAGCCTGTCTCCCCAGGACCAACGAGTGCAAGAGCATGACCAAGATGCAGGTCCCGAACCCCAACTCCAGCCGGACCACCCTGCAGTCCAAGTGGGAGTCGGAGGAGGACCACAAGAACGGCGACTCCTCACTCCTCGGAGCACATCGGCGACTCGTTCAGAGTCCAGCAGCGAGGACGAGAGCAAGGACGAGGACTGCGAGACCAACGGCAGCATCTCCAGCTCCTCGTCCCCGGGGGACTCGGACTCAGTCTCCAACTGAGGCCCGGCTGGGGTGGCCGCGAGTCTGTGCTCCAGCAGCCCGCCTTCGCCTCGCCCGTGTTCGGTCCCCTGCTCTGGCCTCCCCACTTTTTTTCTTTTTCTTTTTTAGACAAAACAAGGTGCGGGTAGGGGACAGTAGGGGCTTGCAGTGCAGGCCCACGCTCCCAAGGAACCGCTGCCACCAGACTGAGCCAGGAGGGGACGCCGCCCACCACCCGCCTTGCGAGTGTGGTTCGCCACTGGACAATGGATCTGGTGGGATGGGGCTCCGGATCAGAGCCTCCGCACCAGCAGTCCCTGGAGGTGGCAGGCGACCGACCGGGAGGAATGGTCCTTCTGGAGGGAGTGCCGCCCAGGGCTCTGGAACTGGAGGCGGGAGGGGGGAAGGAGGGTGGCCAGGCAGTGCCGCTCCCCCGACTGCCACGGAGGCAGTGGGCACCACCCAGGCCCACCTGTGGAGGGGCAGAAGTAAATCTATATCTATATCTATATCTATATCTATATCTATATCTATATCTATATCTATATCTATATCTATATCTATATCTATTATATCTAAATATCTATTATATGTTCTGAGCTGTCAATGAGGTGTTTCCTAATGGAACAAAAAGCAGAAACATTAAATCTCCTGGAGGAGAGAAAAGACATAGGTGTAGGTAATGACTTTATGAACAGAACACCAGTTGCATAGAAAATACGACAAAGAATCCACAATTGGGATCTTATCTTATTAAAAAGCTTTTGCACAACAAAAGAAATCATCGGCAGGCAGAGTGAAGGAACAATTCAGAGTGGTTAAATTTTTTTCTAGCTATTCCTCAGATAAAGGAATGATATCTAGAAAGCATAAAGAACTGAAAAGAATCCCTCTCCAAATTCAAAGACCCAATCGAAAAACGGGCTTCTGAGATGAATACACACTTCTCAAATGAATAAATACAAACAGCAAGTAAATATATGAAAAAAAAAACCACATTCAACATCACTGGTCATTCAAGAAATTAAAATTAAAACAATGCTGAGATTCCATATCACTGCAGGTAGAATGGCTATTATTAAGAAATCAACCAATATCAAACATTGGCCAGGCTCTGCTATGGGGAAAGGAAACCCATCTCTCCTGTTGGTGGGAGTGTAGGCTGGTACCACCACTGTGGAAATCAGTGTGGAGATTCCTCAAAAAACTAGGACTAGACATTCCATTTGACCCAGCTCTTCCCTTTTGTGGAATCTTGCCAAAAGAAAAGCATTATGCCACAGTGTTAGGTGCACAACCATGTTCACAGCAGCATAATTTATAGTAGTTAAATCATGGAAACAGCCCAAATGCCCATCTACTAATGAATGGATAAAGAAATTTTCTTTTATACAATGGAGTACTTACTATTCAGCCACAGAGAAGGAGAAACTTGAGACATTTGTAGGTAAATGGATGCACCTAAAGACTGTACGCTAAGTGAATTTTATTAATTTTTTGGCAGAACCAGGGATTGAACTCAGGCCCTTGCGCTTACCAGGGAAGCACTGTTTCCACTGAGCCATCTCCCCGGACCTAAGTGAAATAAATTGAACACACATGTAGATATCACATTGCTTCTCTGTTGTGAGAAATTGCAAGTGTAAATATGGTTTTATTTGTAATTCTAGAATCAGGCAGAACCTCACTCCGTAAGAGAGTACAAACATTCCCCCAACTTTTTTTTTCTATTTAATGAAGATCATTTATTGTCTCATTAAAATATCACAGATTGGCTTTCCAATCCAGAGGCCTGTTTCTGTGGCTGGATTAACTTTTTTTTTCCCTCTGTTAGTTTTATTTATATCTTTATTTTTTCACTAAGAGGTATCTAAAAAGATCTAAATATAGGGAACAATGAAAGGATATACCATGTTCATGGATAGATTGGAAGATGCAAGCACATTCACAGTGGCACTACTCTACCATTTCTTTTTCTTTCTTTTTGGTGGAACTGGGGATTGAACTCAGGCCCTTGCACTTGCCAGGGAAGTGCTTATTCTACTGAGCCATCTCCCCGGCCCCAGCACTACTCTAAAGAGCCTAAAAATTGGACATTACCCAAATGTCTTTTACCTGTTGAATTCACTGATAGAATACCAACATTCATGAGCATACATGACTATTACATGAAGAAAAATGAATGAATTCTGTCAGTACAATATGGGGAAAAAAAAGCTAAACAGAGAATAGCATTATACATGACTCATTGTTTCATTCACAAAACACTTAACAGACAAAAGGCTGCTAACATCAAGATCAGTACAGTGGTTAACCCCGCTGGGGTACAATGTCTGAGAGGGGCTAGAGGAAGATTTCTGGGTGCTAATCACGTTCCATTTCCTGATCTGGGTGGGGTTTCACAACTGTGTCGCTTTATAAGAACTAAGCCATACATTTATGGTCTGCTTTCATACTTCTCCGAAGGTATGTTGTAACTTAGCAAAACTGAATGAAAGAAATAATTTAGGAACTAGAAAACTGGTACACAGTCTTCTGAAGCTAGTGGCTGTAAATAGGATATCATGTCTGCATCTTGTACAGCAAATAACCACTAGGAAGAGAGTATGCAATGTGTTAATTATTGAAACGGTCCTACCAATTTGATTTGAAACTGTCTCATTGCTATTTGTTTCTCAATAAAATTATGGGAAAAAGAACAATATTCTATGTATTAATTGTTGTAACTGTCCTACTAACCTGTTTTGAAACTGTCTCATTGCTATT
>NW_004524653.1:11420696-11425760 GCF_000260255.1 Octodon degus
TTTATACATACTTTAAATAATTATGTCATAAATACTATTGAATAACCATGATTTTTCCTTTTATCCAAAGGAATTTACAGGGCTGAGACATGTTAACATATCCAACGATCTTAGTATGGAATTTTCACTATTATCTTTTTCTTTCTTTTTTTTTCCCATAATTTTATCCACAGCTTCTTAATCCATTCACCAGTTTATGGCATGTGGGCTGTTCCCAAGATCTGGTTATTATAAACTGTGCTGCTACATTCATGGGAACACATATATCACTGTGGTTTAAATCTTTCAGGAAGATACCAAGAAGGAGAAGAGCTGGGTCAAATGGAACATCTAGCCCTAGTTTTCTGAGGAATGTTCACACTGATTTCTACTATGGTTGCACCAGTGTACACTCCCACCAACCATGGAGAAGGGCTCCTTCTTCCTCACAGCCTTGCCAGCGCTTGTTATTGATTGATTTCTTGATAATGGCTATGCTTTCTGGGTGAGATGGAGTATCAGTATTGTTTTATATTTATTTATTTATTTTGGCAGAACTGGGGATTGAACTCAGGCCCTTGTGCTTGCCAGGAAAGCACTTATTCCACTGAGCCATCTCCCCAGCCCCTCAGTATTGCTTTAATTTGCATCTCTCAAACAATCAGTGATGTTGAACTTTTTTTTTTTTTGTTTTGTATTTTGGGGAACGGTTTTCAGGGTCTCACTACTGGATTGGATTTGTGGTGATCTGCCTGTTTACAGCAGCTTAAGTGCTGGGATTACAGGCATGCGCCACCACCCCCAGTCTCAATTGCCATCTCAGCACGCCCCCGGGGATGGGACCGGCACGGCAGGCCCAGGGATTGAACCCCGAGCCCCTGTGCCTGCTTGCAGCCACTTTAATCTGCTGAGCTATTTGGCTGGCCTGAGTTTTCTTATATTTACTTGCAATTTTTTTTTTCTGGAATTTGGGATTGAACTTAGACCCTTGTGCTTGCCAGGGAAGTGCTTGTTCTACTGGGCCATCTCCCCAGCCCCTTACCACAATTTTTATTCTCGTTTTGAGAAGTGTATAATCATCACAGATGCCCATTTTTTTAAAAATTATTTTTTAAAGAGAGTGCAAAATAGTATTAAAACAAAATTACAAGTAACACAGAATTTCACTTAACAAAATAATATGAATTTCACAGTATTTGCTGTAATACATACTGCTGTCTTCCAACTAGTTACCAGATATATGCATGCAAAAATGGAAGAAGAAAGAAAAAAAAAAAGAAAAAAATATATAAGGAATTAAGAAAAGGAGGTTATAACATAAAGGAGCAAGTTTGTAGAGCATTTAAGTAGAACTTAGCCTGTATTCCACAGCAATGTTCTACAAATCTGGCAGCAAAAATAAGCAGGTAATCTTGTAAATACTTGCTTTGGACTCATCCCAAAGCCCTGCTAACAGATGCTATGTGCGTGAGAAGCAGCCATCAATACTTTTTACAGTCTTTACAATTAATCCCAATGTGTATCCAGATTTAAGAATATTGTAAGAAGAAAAAAATTTAATCATTAAAGTAACATTTAATGCTGAAAAAAAAAAAGAAGAGGAGGTTAAAGAATTGAAAAAAAAGAGACAAAACAAATTAAGCATTAAATGCTCCTTTAAATTTGGGGGGATCCTAATTTTATTGAGTTTTTAAAATATATTCTAGATAGTAATCGCTTATCTGAAGAACATCTGGAAAATTTATTCTCCCCTCCATAGTGTGAGTTGTTGCTTCACTCTGTTGGTGACTTCCCTCGCTATTCCAAAGCTTTTTTTTTACAATGAGATCCCAGTTGTTGATTCTTTTTGATAGTTCCTGGGCAGTTGGGGTTTTGTTTGCAAAGTCTTTGCTTACACTACTGGTTTCAAGAGTCCTCAACTTATTCTATCTTTCAGAAGATTTAATATTTCTGTTTTAATATTTAGATATTCTATCCATCTGAATTTTAGGTTAGTGTATGGTAAGAGATATGGGTCTAATTTTAATCTTTGGCATGTGGAAAACCAGTTTTTCTAGCACCATTTTTCTGTTTTTTTGCAGAACCGGGGATTGAACTCAGGCCCTTGCACTTGCCAGGCAAGCACTTATTCTACTGAGCCATCTCCCTGGCCCCTCTAGCACCATTTATTAAAGAGACTGTCTTTCTTCCAGTGAATGTACTTGGTACCTTTGTCAAAGATAAAATGACTGAATGTGGTTGAAGCTGTTTCTGCATCTTCTACTGTGTTCCATTGATCCTTGGGTCTGTTTTTCTTGCCAGCACCATGCTGATTTTATTATAGCTGCTTGGTGAAGTAATTTCACATCTAGGATTGTGCTACCCTTTGCCTTGTCTTTGTTGCTCAGAATTGCTTTTGCTATTTCTAGGTCTCTTCTGGTTGAATTTAGGATTGTTTTCTCTAATTCTGTGAGATATTCTGTTGGAAATTTGATTGAAATTGCATTAAATCTATATAAAAATTTTGGAAGTATGGCCATTTTCACCACATTGCTTCTTTCTACCAATGAGCAAGAGCTAGCTTTCAATTTTTTGATATCCTTTTTCAGAGTACTATAGTTTACACTGTATAAATCTTTTACTTCCATTGTTAGATTGATACCTGAGTATTTCATTTTTGTATGCTGTTATAAAGGATGTGGTTTCCCTAATTTCTCTCCCTGTGAATTTGTTGCTTGTATATAGGAATGCTATTGATTTTTGAATGCTGACATTGCATCAAGCTACGCTATTGAATTTGGTTATTAAATCTACAGGTCTTTTAGCACAGGGTTTTCATTCTTCTACGTATATATTATGTCATTCATGAATAATGATTGTGTAACTTCTTCCTTTACTATCCTTATTCCTTTTATTTTTCTCTCTTTTAAATTTCTCTGATTGGGCTGGCCAAATAGCTCAGTGGATTAAAGTGTCTGCAAGCAGGTGCAGGGGCAGACGGTTCAATCCCTGGGCCTTCCATGCCAGCCCCACCCCTAGAGCATGCTGAAATGGCAATTGAGACTGGACATGGTGATGCATGCCTGTAATCCCAGCTCTTGGGAGGCTGTAAACAGGCAGATCACTAGGAGTCCAATCTAGCAGTGAGACCCTGAGCACCCTGTAGATACTTGCCTAAAATTAAAAAAAAAATTGCTCTGGTCAATGTTTCTAAAATTATAATGAACAGATATGGTGACAGTGGACATTCTTATCTTACTCCTGATTTTAGAGTAAAAAACTTTCAGTTTTTGACTAGTATGATGTTAGCTGTTGGCTAAGCTGTTGGCTAAGCTATGATGTTAGCATGTTAGCTGTTGGCTAAGCTGTTGTAGATGGCTTTTATAAGATTGAGGCAGAGGCCATCTATTTCAATTTTCCGTAGGGTTTTTGTCATGAATGTGATCCTATTTACTACTAATTGCATATATTTGAGTATTTACTTTCCTCTTTTTGATAGGGTTCACTGATGGAGACCACTACAAATCAGCTCTGAGTAGGATTTGATATTAACCAATTGGCTTTTCACATTTACTTGTGAGTCTGCCCAAGGTGTAGGCCCCTTTTCTGGAAATGGGCAGTGAATCTGGGATACCTCAAAGGACAAGACATGACCACAGCCAAGGACACCTGGATCCAACCTCAGTTAACTAGATAAAGACTGTAGCTGCAGACATCTCACTCCTGGGTGGAGACCTTCCTGGAGATAACATAGTTCATCTAAATTAGCGTAATGCCTTACATGGACAAGCACTTGAGGGGACTGCCAAGGTCCTTTAAGAGTCCTGTGCTGATTCCTGTCTTTCTTTAGTGTTTCCCTCCTTTGTTTGATAATTAAATAAATAGGAGCTTCCCAGAGAAGATCTTTTTCTTAGCCTTCAGAGAATCTCAAATTCTATGAGAGGGTTTTGATCTTCTTAGAGTCTTAAAGTCATATCACTTGATTCATTTATTTGAGCCTTTACCGTACACTCATTTGGGAATTTGTATGCCTGTTTAGTCTAACAACTAAGGAATAATATTAGTGTGTTAGTTAGCTAAGGATTTATCAATTTTATATAGTCTTTCAAAGAACCAGCTCTTGGATTCATTGATTCTTTGTATTGTTTTCTTAGCCTCAGTTGCATAGCTTTGGGTTTGACTTCTTTTTCTTGAAGTTTGAGGTTCAATCTTAGGTTATTTACTTGTGATCACTCTACTTTCCTGATGTGAGAAAGTTCACTGCTATAAAATTCCCTCATAGACTGTTTTCATTGCATTCCATAAGTTTCAGTATGTTGTGTTGGGATTGTTTTATTTTAGATACTGTCTACTGTCTATTTTTTTCTTTGATTTCATTTGTTACCCACTGGTTTGGGAGAATGTTATTTATTTATTTTTCTTATGTATTTAATACAGGGTCTACAAAGTCTCACTACAAATCCAACTCGTAGGGATTCTCCTGTTTTCAGTCTCCCAAGAGCTGGGATTACAGGCACACATCACTACACCTAGTCTCAATCTCAGTCTCAGTACATCCCAGGGGTGGACCCAGCACAGCAGGCTGGGGATCAAACCCCTGGCTCCTGCGTCTGCCTAAGCAGGTGCTTAAATCTTCTGAGCTATCTGGCTAGCCCAGGAGGATGTTGTTTAATTTCTCTGTGTTTATGTAGTTTTGAGGTTTCTTTTGTTCTTGATTTCCAATTGTATCTCACTATAGTCTGGTAATATGCATGGTATGGTTTCAATTCCTTTGCAGTTACTTTAAGCATGTTCTGTGAGCTAAGATGTGGTCCCACATGCAGTTGAGAAGAATGTGTGTTCTGATGTCGCAGGATGGAACATTGTAGATATCTACTAAGTCCTTTTGTTCAAAAGTTTGGTTCAGTTCTATTTCATTGTTGACTTTTTGTTTAGTTGATCTTTTTTTTGTGGAATCAGGGATTGAACTCAGGTCCTGTGTTTGTGAGGCAAGTGCTTATTCTACTGAGCTATCTCCCAGCCCCAATCTGTCTGTTTTTGATAGTGTATAATATATATCCAAGTACAGTTTAACTACGTTAATACTTACTTGATCTTTCTTTTTTT
>NW_004524653.1:11425860-11428672 GCF_000260255.1 Octodon degus
AACACAGTGCACTTATCTACTCATTTACTTGTCTCTGATTAGTACTGTATGAGAGCTGGGCACGACAGCCCACACCTGTAAGCCTTGTGCTCAGGCGGCTGAGGCAAGAGGATTGAGGTGAATTTAAGGCCAGCTCAAGTGTTATTTCTTATTTTACAGGTGAGGAAACTGAGGGCCAGAGAGTTTAGCTAACTCGGCCAAGGTCACAAAGCAATGCCACCTATCAACTGGTCTCAAGCCTTACATTCTCTCTCTTTTTTAAAATTGTTTAGTTCTTTTATTTTTTATTTGTTTTTTAAAAAATTTTAATTTTATTGAGAAACAAATATGAATGAGGCAGTTTCAAAGCTGATAATAGGACAGTTTCGATAATCAATACATTGTACATTGTTATCTTCTCAGTGGTTATCCATAGTACAAGATGCAGACAGGATATCCTGTCCAAACACTATTGGTACACTTCTTTCTTCTCATTGAATTAAGTGAAAGTAGCTGTATATCTATCCTAACTATTTTGTATATATAAATACAAAATGGTCTTTCCTTTGTATCCCCCTTTTTTTGTTTAGTCCTGCCAGAGGTGGATATTCTATTGGCATCTAAATACTATAGGTGTTTGAATTCAGCAAAACAATCCAACACTGTCTAGCAGTCTATAATATTAGTGGTGGATTAGCCCTCGGGTCTTACTCATCTGGCTGCTGAACTGTTCCCTTTTCAGAAACATAGAAACCCTCCAAATATTTTCTGATATGTTTGCTTTTGACTGTTGTGGCTTGCTGAAGCAAAGCAGCTGAATTTGAAACGAGCTCAACGTCATTTCCTTCAAGGATTAGCTCATCTTTCTGGGCTTGAGATACTGTGCAAGCAACATCTGCCCTCATATGAACTCGGCGAATGTATTTTTCACTGAAAAAATTCCGAATTTCGACAAGAGACCCATTTTCCTGAATAATGACGCTGATGGGCATGTGAGCACACACAGACCTCATCTTGTAACGGAAGCCCAGCATGACCCCCCTGGATCATGTTCTGTACATGGATGGCTACAGATAGTGGGGACAGTTGCCAACTCCTTTCTGTTTCCCCACCATTTGTCAACCCGGAGCCTCCTCTTTTTCGTCCCAAGGAGACTGAGTTCCACAGTGATGTGGTTGAAGTCCCACTGGAGGGTTCCTCTGGGGCCCTTCACAATAACTGTGTGTCCTTTCAGAGTGATGTCGACATTTTCTGGAATGTCGGCAGTCTGATTGCTAAGAATGGTCTTCATTCTTGCGGGAGATGCGGCAAAGACCTCCCCTAACTTTAAAATAGTAATAAAAATCTGTTTATGGTCACTGCTGTGTATTGCTTCCTTTTCTCTCCTGTTTTCACACAAATCTATGCAGTTCTAGTGTTTACTGGGTTTGGAACGATGATGTCATTGAGCAGGCACATGTTAGTGCTGTCTGATTGGCAAGTAAGTGGCTGGCATACTCTGCAGTGGCCATTCCAGGACACCTGTGGCTGCAGGCAAATGCAAAGGGCAGGTGTCCATGGGATAGGTGGCTGACCATTTTGTCAGATCTGGATTTCTTCTTTTTATTGTTTATTAAAATGACAAAATAGCATATGCATATAATTTTTCTTTTTGACATGGGGATCTCTGTGTTGTCCAAGCTGTTGTCAAACTAAACTCCTGGGCAAGTGATCCTCCTAAATCCCTAAGACCTGGGGCCAAAGTGGCCTGGTTTTTATGTATGTATATATGTATGTATGTATGTATGTACGCATTTGGTACAGGGTTTACAGGGTGTTCAGGCTCTTACTACGTAGATCGGACTCATAGTGATTCTCCTGTTTTCAGCCTCCCAAGTGCTGGGATTACAGGTGCATACCATACCCAGTCTCAATCGCCTCACCCAGTCTCAGCGTGCCCCAAACATGGAGCCGGCATGGCATGCTAGGGATTGAACCCTGGCCGTCACATTGTGCCTAAGCAGGCACTTTAGTCTACTGAGCTATCTGGCTGGCCCATTGGCCTGGTTTTATGCACATAATTTAAAAAAATCATCAGGTTAGATCTTACTGAAACAACAACAGTGGTCCATTGCAGAACTGTCCTCAACTGGACTGCCTGCTGACAGGTAGCAGTGGGGGGTGAGGGTGGTGGATAGTGCGTGCTGCAGTTTCCCCAACTCCTGGCCTTTTTGAACAGCTTTCCTCATGTTGTGCGCTAAGCCAATGAAGCTTTCAGGAACTTTCCTTCCATGGTTTAAATCTATTTTAGCCTTGTTTCTGGGAAACAGGTCCAAGTTAACTCTGATCCTGTCCTCAACCATTATCCTTGCATTCTGCAATTAGCTTTGATCAGATTGAAAAGTGCTCCCCCCCTTCCCATCTCTCGTTTCCTCACGGTGGACAGGAATTTCTGGGCCTCTGATACTTGCCATTCTGTAAGCTAGGTTGACAATGACTTTTGGCCAGAGTCAGTGGGTCTTGTGTCCCTGGCCTCTCTCCCCTTTCCCTTGCCACCTGTGCACTGCGCCTCAGCAATATCATGGCCCCAGCACCTTGCTCACAGTTGGGACTGCGCTGTCTCAGGGTTGGATATTATGCCATTATGAAGATGAGGGTGGGATTTCTTCTCTTTTCTACTGTAGTTAAGCCCTCTTATCAAGGAGATGGATGTGTAAAAACCAGCTTAATATGTGGATTCACAAATACTACAAGAATGAAGAAGGCCCCACGTAGAGTGGAAAGTATTCTTCTTTTTGTTTGTTTGTTTTGAGACAAGGTCTCACTGTGTAGTTCAGGATGGTCTTTTTTTTTT
>NW_004524653.1:11428858-11433074 GCF_000260255.1 Octodon degus
GGCCAGCTCAGCCCACCAGGGGGCGGGGCAGGCTGGCATGTGGTGCTGGGGGATCTAACCGCAGTCCCTGTGCTTTGCTAAGCTTGTTTCAAGTAGGTGCTTTAGACCACTGAGCCATCTCGCCAGCCCTCAGGATGGTCTTGAACTCACTATGTAGCCCAGGCTGCCATTGAATTCACAGGGATCCTCCTGCCTCAGCCTGTCGAGTGTTGGAGTTACAGGTGCGTGCTACCGTTGGGGGCTGAAAAGAATTTTTTGCGAGGTGCATTAACCTTACAACCACCAGAGGGCAGCAGAAGCCTAAGTCATAGACAATGACATTTTGGAAGCCTGGTTAAAGGAAATGCTTACTTCCTGTCTGAATTTCTGGGTCCCTACTGAATTACACTTCATAAATTAAAGCCTAGAGTTATACTCTTCCTTTTCATAGAAATGTGGCATAGAAATGTGTCTTCATTTTGAGCAATATTTTTCTTTGTCGTGCTGTGCTAGTCTTCCTTTCTTTTCTTTGAGACAGGGTCTTGCTATGTAGTTAAGACTGATCCTGAACTCACTGTATGGACCACGCTGGCCTTGAACTCCTGACCATTCCTTGAACTTGATCATTCAGTGTCAGCCTCCCTAGTGCTGGGATTCCAAGTATGCACTACCACACTGGGCTCAATGTATTAGTGTTTCTCCTACAAGGCTACAGGATGAAATTTCTTGTAGAGTTCAAAAACATTGAGAAGTGTCTCTATAAGCCAAGGTGAGAATGTGCAGGCGTTTTCTGTTTTATCACCCCCTAGAGCTCGTGGTTTCATGCTTATGTTTGGTCTTCAAGAAGCCAAAGAAATGAGTTTTGGATCTTAATTTAATAATCTTGGGCCGGCCAAGTAGTGCAGCGGATTAAAGCGTCTGTAAGCAGGCGCAGGGCCCGGGGTTTCGATCTGTGCTGGCCCGACTGGGTGTGGTGGCGCGAACCTGTAATCCAAGCACTTGGGAGGCTGTAAACAGAAGGATCGCTACGTGTCCGATCTAGTAGTAAGACCCTGAACACCCTGCAGACCCTTCCCTAAAATACACACACACACACACACACACACACACACACCCCAAAACAAAAAAACTTAATCATTCCTCCTTGCTTTACCTTTATCTCCTTTCCTTGTTATCTTCTCTTCAATTTCAAAGCTATTTATATGCCTAGGAATTTTTTATTTACTCTTTTCCTTTTCTGCTTCACCACTGCCTCCACCTCTTTATTTTTCAGGGTTTTGGGAAGTTAGATGCATAATCCCTGGTGAACTATTCGAACAATATAGGAAACAAAGGAGATCTTTTCAGTTATTCACAGCCATTGTTAAAATGCTGGTGAGTTGGGGAGATAGCTCAGTGGTCTAAGCACCTGCCTGGCAAGTGCGAGGACCTGGGTTCCATCCTCGGTACCTCACGCCATGTCAGCCCTGGAACCCTGCACATGCTGTGCCAGCCACAAAAACCAGGTGTGGTATACATCTGTAATCCCAGTGCTGGGAAGGCTGAGACAGGAGGATCACTGAGTCTGAGTTGTATAGAGAGACCCTGTACCAAATAAATAAATAAATAAATGATTAAAAAAAGTTAAAAAGAATGCTGATGAGCATCCTTTCAGCCTTGCATTATGCATATGTATTAATCTGTCTTTTCCATAGATATAATGAAATACCTGAGGCCGGTTACTTTATAAAGAGAAGAGAGTTATTTAGCTTATAGTTTTGGAGGTTCAAGGTTGTCTGGTGATTTTTTTTTTCTCCTAGAGTCCTGAGGTGGCACAGAGTATTACAGGGAAAGAGATAGGGAGTATGATATATTTGTGTATCTGTTTACTCTCTTCCCTTCTTCTAAAGCTGTCAGGATTCAATGATAGGGACTCCACTTTGATAACCTCATCTAATCCCAACGACCTCTCAAAGGCCCAGTGCAAACAATATAAATAGATTAAGTTTCCACTCTCTTAATACTTCATAATGGGGATTAAATTTTAACACATGAAACTTTGAGAGACATGCACCCAACAAATCAAACCAGAACCGCATATATGCAATTTTTTTTTAAATGTTCATGCAAGTAGCAATCATGGGAGGCGTTTTATTTCTGCTGTTTTGTAATAGGCTTTTGTTATATAACACTATATCATAAATAGACATGATTTTTACTTTTAAGAGATTCTACTTCCTCAATTAAAACTTTCAACAAAGCTCTGAAACTCTGTAGTTTTGCTTGTTCTGTTTCCTGTGATCTTTGCCAAATGCTTCAATCTTATTTCAGTTAAACCAACAGGTGTGTTAGACAACAAAGCCTCCATTCTTTCTGCAATACTTTTAGTTTGCAGATAGATTGCTATCTATCTAGATTCAGTAATACATGGTATTCTTAATTTTAAGTTTTAGGTTCTTCGGTTCTGCTAAGATCCATTTTATTTTATTTTTGATTTTTTGAGACAGGGTCTCCCTAGATAGTCTAGGCTGGCCTTAAACTTACCATGTAGGGCTGGGGAGATGACTTGGTGGTCTAAGCACCTGTCTGGCAAGTGCAAGGAGCCAGGTTTGATCCCCAGTACTGCATGTCATGCCGGCCCTGTGCCCACCTGGCCACCAAAACTGGACATGGGAGGCACGTGCCTGTAATTCTAGTGCTGTGGAGGGTGAGACAGGAGGATCACTATGAGTCTGAGCTGCAGTGAGACCCTGTACCAAATCAATCAGTAAATAAAAAGATTAAAAAAAAAACCTTACTGTGTAGTTTAAAGGTTGGCTTTAAACTTGCAGCAATTGTCCTGCCTCACCCTCAGAATCCTGAGTGCTGGAATTATAGGCATGCACACCATGTTTGGCTCCAAACAAACTCTCTCTCTCTCTCTCTCTCTCTCTCTCTCTCTCTCTACCTCTCTCTCTCTCTCTCTCTCTCTCTCTCTCTCTCTCTCTCTCTCTCTCTCTCTCAGTAGAATTGGGGATTGAACTCAGGCCCTTGCGCTTGCCAGGGAAGTGCTTATTCTACTGAGCCATCTCCCCGGCCCCTAAACTCTCTCTTGTCAAGCAATCTGGGCTCATCTTTTTTGTGTTGTGTTAATATTCAACAGTGTAAAAAAATAATTTGTGGCACTAGAAGGCTGATGGGTCAAGCTCGCTTTTCCCAGACGTGTCCCAATTTTAATTTTCCTCAGACTCTATGAGCCCCGGAAGTGTCACAAGATCATGTGACCTGAGCCCAGGGAAAAGATGCCTGTCCAGTTCAGGTGAATTCTGCACCCTTAGCTCCATGAGCTACAGGGCCTTGCTACAGTGCTTCCTGTACAGCTGCTGATTCCAGGAAGGTAGAAGTGAGGAGGGCTGAGCATTGTTGTGGGGAGGCATTTGCCCCAAGTAGCAGTTAAAATAAAATTTGGCTGGGAGATCCTCCAAGTAGTGGTTTAGGCAAAGTTGATTTTTCATATAAAAGAGGTCAGAGGTAATTAGAGCAGGAATGTTTGGACATTTTCATAGGCTCAGACTTCCACCATCTCGATGTTCCACCAGCCTCAGCATTTGATGTCTGTCTTATCATCTAACGAGGTTTTCATACTCCAATTAAACCTACACCTCAGCTACCAGGAAAAGGGGCTCGAGGAGGGGCACTCAGCAGGGACATTTTCTGGAAGTCACATAGGATATTTGCAGTACTTGGCAACTGAGGGTGGCCACGTGTCTGTATTCTGGACACCATAATTTAAGCTCATGGTAAACAGAACTGATCTTTTAATTTTAGCTTCATATTTATATACTAGGGTGCTTGTTTTTTTCAGAATGGAATTACCAGGCTAAATAATGTACATATTTAAAATTTTGTTGAGGGACCAGCCAGATAGCTCAGCAGACTAAAGTGCCTGCTAAAGCAGAGTGCAGTGGCTGGGGTTTGATCCCTGGCATGCTGTGCCGGCCTCGCCCCTGGGGCTCGCTGAGACAGTGATGGAGACTGGGTGTGGTGGTGCACACCTGTAATCCCAGTGCTTGGGAGGCTGAAAACAGGAGGATCACTATGAGTCCACTCTATGTAGTGAGACCCTGTAGGTCTGGTAGACCCTATCCTACTTTTAAAAAAAAATTAATGAGAAGGAAGTATCAATGAGATAGTTTCAAAACAGGTTAGTAGTACAGTTACAATAATTAATACATTGCATATTGTTTTTGTAGTAGTTATTCACAGTACAAGATGCAGA
>NW_004524653.1:11442339-11447391 GCF_000260255.1 Octodon degus
TTTTTAGTTCCAAAATTATTTCTGATCTGATTTCTTCTATACCTTTCTGCAGTTGATTCTTTACTGTCAACACTATTATTTCTGAGATATCTGGTGTGTGATTTCCAGTTTCCTTAGTGCTAGTGTCTTCTGCAGTTGTACTGGGTGGACTCGGGACCTGAGACTGCATTTTGTTCCTTCTCTTTGTCATTTTTTATACCACTGTCTTCTGACCTTTGGTGTAGAGCTTAGATAGAGTTATTACCTTAGTACCAGGTCCAGATCTATGAAGTTCATATTCCTCCAGGTGGGTGTTCCTTGGAGATAGCTGCTGCGCTCCACTTCTTTCTGCTGCAGGCATTAGAGTTGAACCCTTTGTGTCTCTCTGCCAAAATGTTCTGCTCCTTCTAGCCTCTTTGCAGGGAGTTCTGCTGAAGGGTTCCGTGCTGGGCCTGTGCTCTGGGTCTGTTCAGGATCCCGCGGCCTGGGTTGTCTCACTCACTCTCCGGGCCTGCGCTCTGGGTCTGTTCAGGATCCCACGGCCCCGGTTGCTCCTTACTTGATCTTTCATGTGCTAGTATTTTTTTATAGTTGAGTGCACTGACCTTTATTGCATATATATCTATGATTGCTATTTTTCTTCTCAGAGTTTTCCCTCAACAAGTATTTAGTGACCTTCTTTGATTCTCTTAATCAGTGTTAGTTTGAAGTCCACTTTGGTTGCAAATAGAATAGCTAACCCTGCTCTTTTCTAGGTTCCTGCCACATAGAGTATTGCTTTCTACCCTTTGACTTTCAGTCTATGAATTTATTTATTTTTTTTAAAGAATAGTGTTTATTTTAATGAATTTGGTACACACACATCCATTTAAAACCCATATCCTAGGCCAAAAAGTACAAATAAAATCAATAGGAACAGAGTTCTGCTATACATACATCTGCATGAGTAACTTTATTAATTTTGAATGAAAATTAACTTTTCTGGGATCTTCTGACAAGATTTCTTTAAATGTTAAAACTACTTTCTCTTCAGTGACGTCACCCTTGGAGTTGATTGATCTCTCACCATGTCTGTCATCTGGACACCAAAGCTCACCTTCCTCTTCTTTTTGGTTCAGACTCTCAGATTTTAAACTTCAAGTTAAGGAAAGGTTGTTTTTCCACAATTTGGTTCTCTGAAAAACTTCCACCTCCCACTGAAAGTTATAGTGCAGGAATGAAGCAATCACAAGCTTGAACTTCAGGGCCACCTGAGAAGCCACAGGGACAATTGCACAGCTCGACCTTATGATCACAAGCCTGAAAATGCACAGTCCTGAAACCTGAAGCTTCTCTGTGCACACATGTAATTTTTAAAGAGCAGAAGACAATGTGAAGAAAACTGAGGTTTGGTCACCAAAAATCAGACCCGCGAAAACAATGCATAAGGAGAACTAGAATTCAAATTACTGGATATTTTAAAGAGCAGGGATGCCAGTTTTCATTTCCATTTTGAACCCCACATTACAAAAGAACTATTTTTTAAAAATAAAAAAGGATTGAGGGAAAGGAAAAAGAATGTCTAAACCAGTGAATGACACTCTGTTTGTTCCTGATAAACTTCAATCACATCTTTCTTCCTCCATTCCCAATTCTTTTTTTTTTTTTTCTTTTAGGGAAGGGTCTTCAGGGTGTTCAGGGTCTCACTACTAGATCACACTCCTAGTGATTCTCCTGTTTACAGCCTCCCAAGAGCTGGGGTTACATATGCATGCCACCATGCCCAGTCTCAATTGCCATCTCAGCCTACCCAGGGGCGGGGCCAGCATGGCAGGCCTGGGGATCGACCCCCCCCAGCCCTTGTGCCTTATTGTAGGTGCTTTAATCTGCTGAGCTACTTTTTTTTTCTGTGTGGATTGGTTAGTTTTATTTTATTGAGAAACAAATATCAATGAGACAGTTTCAAAACTGATTAATAGGACAGTTTCAATAATTAATACATTGTACATTGTTATCCTCTTAGTGGGTATCTGTAGTACAAGATGCAGATAGAATATCCTGTCCAAACACTATTAGTACAAATCTTTCTTCTCATTGAATTAAGTGAAAGTAGCTGTATAGCTATCCTAACTATTCTGCATATAAAAAACAGATACAAAATGGTCCTTCCTTTGTATCACCTTTTTTTGTTTAGTCCTGTCAGAAATGGGTATTCCATTGGCATCTAAATACTATAGGTGTGTGAATTCAGCAAAACTATCCAACACAGTGTCTGCTGAGCTACTCGGCTGGCCCTTCCATTCCCAATTCTTTTGACCCTCAAAGAGAAACCTGAGTGAATTCATTGGAATGCCCTGTCTTTGACAGTATGATTCTTTGAGTTTATTGAGATGTGTTGTCATTTTCACTTTGAAATGAATCTCACCGCTATCCTGTCCAATCACTTTGAGTTCAATGTAGTCACCTTCCGTCTTATCTCCCAAGTCCTCAACTGATGGTTTTACCTCCTGATCAGACATGGTGATGGGTGGCTTCCCCCAGGTCTCTGCACAGCAGTGGCCTCGGGGTAGCAAAAACCTCTCTCACTCCAGCATTTACAATCCTGTTTCCCTACCCCACAGCATAACACTACAGAGGTGAATTTATTTATTTATTTATTTATTGATTGATTGATTGATTGCATGTTTTGCTACCTTTGATTTCCTATATGACATGTGCTCAAGGAATAAGGCAACGTTTGTACACTTCTTTCTCATCCTAGAGAAGGCCAGCTGGGATAGCCCAAGGAGAAGCTACACCGTCATGGAGAAGTTATGAGGTCTTGTGGAAGCAAAGGAATACCCAGGCATCCTGCTCTGACTTCTAGCAGTTCTCCTGCCCTCAGACATGAGGGTCTTCTTATTCTTCCATCCTATGGTCCCAGGTACAGCAATGGGAGCAGAGAGGCGAGGAGAGAAAAAGATGATTTGGGGCTGCGTGAAGGCATCTCTGTTCTATATGGCTTTTTGACCCTGGATGTGACTATAGGCAAAAGTAGGGGCAGATGCCTGGGCCAAGGGTGGTATTGTGGAGTAAGCACACCTCAGTGGGCATGATTTGCCATATAGAGGGACTGTGCCACTGCTCTGCCATCTTCTCCACTGCCTTTGTACTTGCCCTGGGCTGCAAGCCCATTCGCTTCAGCGCACTTGATGAACTCTTCAGTGGCAGCTCCAGCATTGTCCTTTTGTCCTCACCAGGCATTGAGTGCAGAGGCCTTCAGGGCACACCCATAGGAAGAGAGGGCCCATGGCCTTGGAAGGGGACAGCTATGGATGGCATTGAGGTTGAGTGATGCTTCCTCTTCACTCTGATCTCCAGACAGGAATGTCACCCCTGGGGCTGCTGGGGGCACAGTGTGACGCAGGACAGTGACCATGGCCATGGCAATCTCCTCTGGGCTATACTTGATGGACAGGCATGGCCACAGGTCACCATGTTGGGCTTGAGCAGCATCCCCTCCAGGTACACATGATGATCACTCACGGCCTTGTACAAAGCAGCCAGGACCTTCTCTGTAACATACTGGCAATGTTCTAGGTCATGGTCTTCATCAGGCAGGATCTCAGGCTCCACAATAGCACAATGTCATTCTGCTGATAGATGCTGGCATAGCGGGCTAGCACATTGGCATTCTCCAGAATGGCAAGTGCTGAGGGTGTGCGTTCACTGATTTTCAGCACACAGCACCATTTGGCAAAGTCAGCACCATCTTTCCTGTACTGAGTACAACATTTGGAGAGCCCATCCAGCCCTTGAGTGGTAGTTTCTGCATCAGTTCCAACCAGAGGCACTACACCCTTGTCAACCTTGATGCCCTTGATGACGCCTTTATCCTGGATGGTTTGGACAAAGGGGATGCTGTTATCATCTTTCTGGTAAAGTGTCTCATGAAAGAAGATGATGCCACCCATGCACTTCTTCACATGGTCACTGGCGCTGAACAACACCTGGTATAGCTGGCAGTTCTCTGTGTCCTGCACCCCAATTTGGCTCAGGCTCTTGGCCATGCTGCCTACAGATTCTCCTGCAGCCAGGATGCCTTTCCCTGGTGCCACAATCCAGAGAGCAATGTCAGACAACTCTTTCTTCTGCACTGCAGAAAGGGCTGGATATGAGTGAGGCATGGTGACAGCTGTCTGTGTGCAGCCAGTTACCAGTGGCTGCCACAGACGCAGCACAGCACAGGCTCAGGTCCACAACCACCGAGAATTTATTTTTGAATTAAATATATTTCTTGTATTCAGCATATTGAGAATTTCATTTCTTGATCCATTGTTTTGTCTGTTTATTTTGATTGGTGAGTTGAGACCATTTAGCATTGATGGTTGTAACTGATATGTATTGACTTATCCTTGTCATGTTATTTTCCTGTTGTTGGTTCCTTATCTTTCCCCTCTGTTTAATTGCTTGCCTTTCCTGGTGGATTCGTTTTGTTGGGGCTTATAGAATTGTCATTTTTAATCACATATTCCTAGAATATCCTTCAGAATATTTTGGAGTGCTTGTTTGTTGTTTATGAATTTCTTCAGATGCTCTTTGTCATGGAAGTATCTTATTTCTCCATCAATTTTGAAACATAGTTTTGTGGGGTATGTCAGTCTGTGTTGGAGGTTGTTTTCCTTTAGGGCTTGGAATATTTCACTCTGAGCTCTCCTTGACTTGAGGGTTTATGTTCAGATGTTCTCTGTGATTCTGATGGGATTTTCTTTATAAGTTGTATGTTTGTTTTCTCTGATAGCTTTTGATATTCTGCTCTTCTGCTGAATTTCTGGAATATTGACTATTAGACACTTGGCTGTAGACTTTTTTGATCATGGATAATTGGAGTTTTATATGCCTCACTTATGTGTATGTCAAATTCTTTTTTCAATGCTTGCAAAGTTTTCTGCTGTAACATCTGTGAATAGGGTTTTAAAAAGGTATCGTTTGTGCTATCTCCTGTTTTTTTCATTGACTCCAGTCAGTCTTATTCTTTATATTATCTAGCAGCTGCTGGATTGATTTCTTGTGATATCTATCTATCTATCTATCTATCTATCTATCTATCTATCT
>NW_004524653.1:11451480-11452526 GCF_000260255.1 Octodon degus
CTGGGGGATTGAACCGCAGTCCCTGTGCTTTGCTGAGCTTGTTCTAAGTAGGTGCTTTAGACCACTGAGCCATCTCACCAGCCCAGGACTGTTTTCTTTTTGTACTACAAATTGTGGGTGTTGTACTGGCATTACTATTACCCTTTGATTCTATGAACTAATTTTGTTCTTCATTTCTTCTGTCATCCATTAATTATTTTAGAGGATATTGTTTAATCACTATGTGTTTGCATAATTTGTGTAGGTTTTTTGTCATTGATTTCCAGTTTCATTGCACTATGGTCTGATAATATGCAAGGGTCGTTATTCATTCTTTTGTATTTATGTAAGCATCTTTATGAGATACTGTGTGGTCTATTTTTATTTATTTATTTATTTGTGTGGTACTGGGGATTAAACTTGGGACCTTGCACATGCCAGTCAGGTGCTTATGCCACTGGGCTGTCTCCCCTGCCCTGTGTGGTTTATGTTAAAGAAAATTTGATATGCTGTTGAGATGAATATGTCTTCTCTTTCTTTTTTCTTCTTTTTCTGAGATAGGGTCTCACTATGTAGTTTAGGCTGCTCTTGAAGTCACTATATAGCCCAGGCTAGCCTTGAACTCACAGCAATCTTCCTGCCTGACCTTGAGTGCTTGGGTTACAGTCACATGCCACTCTGTCTCAACTATTACACATCTTAATTCACTTTTCATCCCCTGTCTATCTCCTCCTTTTTCTTCTCTCTATCGCCTGGTACCCTTTCCTTTTTAAAAAAGACGTATTTTGTTATTTGATATCATCTATTTTTTATTTTGCTGTTCATATTTTGTTTCTTTTATTTATTTATTTTTTAAGATAGGGTTCTGCTATATAATTCAGGCTGGCCTTGAACCCACCTTGGTGCCCAGGCTAGCCTTAAACTCATGGTGATTCTGCCTCAGTCTCTTGAGTGCTGGGATTGCAGTCAGGTGCCACCACACTGAGTTTGGGTTTCTAATATAAGAGATATCATAAGAAATTTATTTTATTTATTTATTTATTTCAGTAATGGGGATTGAACTCAGG
>NW_004524653.1:11452626-11454675 GCF_000260255.1 Octodon degus
TTTTTATTTTTTATTCAGTACAGGGTTTACAGGTTCTCACTACACAGATTAGACTCATAGTGATCCTCCTGTTTTCAGCATCCCAAGCCCTGGGATTACAGGCATGCACCACCACTCCCAGTCTCAATTGCCATCTCAGTGTGCTTTGGGGGCAGGACCAGCATGGCTTGTGGTGCCAGGGATCGAACCCTGGTCCCTGCATCTGCCTAAGCAGGTGCTTTAATCCGCTGAGCTATCTGGCTGTCCCTTCCTTTGCTATTTTGAAGAAATCTTTCATTTCATGATCAATAACTACAAGCCTATCTTCTGTGTCTGAGATTCTGACCTCACATAAATCACCTCACAGTGGTTTATTCTGCTGTGGATTTTTTTTCTGTGGATATTTTCAATGGAATTTTCATTCTCCTGGATCTCTGCCTAAGTCTGTTTTATGGATCCCATTTCTTTTTTATGTTGGGCATCCATCATTTTCCTAAGCTCCTCTATTTTAAAAAATATGTAACTGAAGCCTTGCCTGGCAAGTGCAAATTCCTGAGTCTGACTCCCAGGTCCAAAACCAAAACCAAAACCAAAATCAAAAACCAACAAACTGTATCTGCCCTAGTGTCACTAAGCATGTTTTTCATTGTGCTTATTATATGTGTAGTTATCTGAAGAAGTAATTCTACTTGGCTTTTTATAGAGGCTCATTTATTTCCTTTGTTTTTACCACTTCAGAGAGGCCAGGTGGGTGATTTTTGAATTGTCCCACTTCATTGCTCCCAGGTTTGCCTTTGGTGAAGTGGATGTCTGGGGTTGAATCTTGTTTAAGCGTCAGCTCATTTTCTATTTTTAAAAGTTTAATTCCTAGATTAATGCTTATAAATGCCCCATGGTGAGCAACTTTATCACTAGCATTCAGAACTCTTAGGAAATAACTACTTCTCAGGGATGTCTTCCAGGTGTAGCTGGCTTATGGGTTTTGAGTCAGTTGCAAGATCCTACCTCTTCAATTTATTGGGATTGATAAGTTGCTGCCTACATGGCCCAGCCCCTGGTTCTTAGGCACTGGCCAATAGTATTTTTTTATGATCCTTATGCAATCTCAGTCTTGATTTATCAGGAAGAGCAGTTGGTTAGAAGAATTATGTTACTGGCTAAAGTGGTGTAATCATCAATGACACTAGCATCAAACACAACCTAGAAAATGACAAACAGATAGTGCAGTCCACCACATCCATTCCTCTGTTGTGCTTCTGTATCTCCATGTGTAGGCCTCTGGGGTTTCTAGCAGTCACTGCGTGCCTACAGATTTGAACTTCTCCTTCCATGTAGTGAGTCCCTTCCTCAGGGAGTAGGTGCTGTCTGTCACCTCCTTGTTCAGTGAAGCTTCTTATTTCATCTCTTTATGGGCTTCAATCCTTGGTTTAAATCCTTGTTCTGTCCCAGGGTTCCACTTCTATCCTTGTGTTCTCCACGTTGTTACATTCCAGTGTTTGCACAGCAAATCTCAGAGAGGCTCTTTCTCTGATGCTTGCCACTCTGCCATCTTCCCAGAGGTGACCCTATTTCTTATTTTCTCTCTTTTATTTTGTTATTTAAAATATTTATACTTTGGATGTATAAGAGAAACTGCATGATATTTAAGCTTGTGTGTCTGATTTATTCCACTTACTATGATGGTATCGTGGTTCATCCATTTTCCTAAAAATGACTCAAGTTTATCCTTCTTTATGGCTGAGTAATACTTCATTGTGTATAATATTACACTTTTTTATCATTTTATCTGATGAACATATAGGTCATTTCCAAGATTTAGCTATTGTAAATTGTGCTGCTGTATACATTGGTGTGGATATATCACTGGCATATGATGTCATTAGCTATTTGGAGAAGATAATCTAAAAGGAGAATAGCTGGGTTGGAGTTTCTATTTTTAATTTTTTTCCATTTTGTGTATTTGGTACAGGGTCTCACTACCCAGCTCAGACTCGGAGGCTCTGGGATTACAGGCATGTGCCACCACTCCTGGACTCTGTTACTGGCTCAGCGTGCCCCGGGGGTGGGGCT
>NW_004524653.1:11460631-11462197 GCF_000260255.1 Octodon degus
TTTATTTATTTATTTATTTATTTCAGTAATGGGGATTGAACTCAGGACCTTGTGCTTGCCAGTCAGGCATTTATTCTACTGAGCTATCTCCCTGGCCTAGAAATTTAAACTTCTATGTCTCATTTATATTACATAGTGCTATTATCTCAAGGTACATTCATTTTCCTATAAATGGCTCAGGTTTATCCTTTGTGGCTGAATAATATTTCACTTTTAATTTTTTTTCATTGTTTATAAATATATTTTCTTCATTCATCTACTGATGGACACATAGTATGCTTCCAAGATTCAGCTATTATGGGTTGTGCTGCTATAAATATGGATATACATGTACCTCTGTAATATAATGTCTGTAACTCTTCTGGGAAGATTCCTCTATAAGGGGATTAGTTGGGTTGAATCAAATTTCTATTTTTTAACTTTTTTTTTTAGACAGGGTCTTACTATGTAGTTCAGGCTGGCTTTGAACGCACTTTGCAGCCCAGGCTGGCCTCAAACTCGAAGTGATCTTCTTTCCTCAGCCTCTCAAGTCCTGGGATGACAGGCATTACCACCATGCCTGGCATATTTTTAGCTTTTGAGGAGTATGATTTCCATAATGGTTTATTGGAACCTTCCTACTAACAATATACCAGGTGTTATGGTTCATATCTAGAGGCTCTCCCTCCAAAGCATGGGGGTGGGGTGGGGTTTGGAAGAGGATTGCATCACAGGGGCTTGATGCTCATGAGTGTATTAGTCAGCTGATGAGTTTATAGCAAAGTGTGAGGTTGGGAGATGAAGCTTGGTGGGAGGAGTTGGGTCACTGGAGATGTGGCCTGGGATGGTCAATCTCCTTTCCTCCTCCTATAATCGCTTTCTCTGCTTTGTGACTGCCATGCCATGCTCTTTTCTCTTGAACTGAGCCAAGTTAAAGCTTTTCTTCTTAGAATAATGGGTATCAGGTATTGTGTTTTGGCAATGAGATTTTTTTCCTTTTTCTTTTTTTACATTTCTTTTTATTTATTTATTTATTTTTTTACATTTTCAGCTTCCTTTTCCCCCCATAATTTTATTGAGAAATAAATAGCAATGAAACAGTTTCAAATCAAATTGGTATGACAATTCTGATAATTAACACATAGCATACTGCCTTCCTAGTGGTTATTTGTTGTACATGCTGTAGACATGATATCCTATTTACAAACACTATTAGAACAAATCCCTCTATTCCTTGAATTAAGAGAATGTAGTTATATATCTATCCTAACCACTTTGAATACAGAGATACAAAATGGACATTCATATCTATCCCTTTTTTTTTGTTAAGTTCCATTATTTGAATATTATAGGTGTGTTAACTCAGTCAAATATTCTAAAAGAGTTCAGTAGTCCATAATAGTATTGGGTCTTCCGCTTGACTAGCAATGTCAGAAATTGTTGACCTGAGTCTCCTAGAGCTCAACATAACAGCATGGCTTTACTTTTTATATTTTGTTTTTATACTTTTCTGCTGGGTGGTTAAGACTAAGGTAAAGCAGAACATATGCAACAAGAGTTGTAGCTTTTGGGTCTGATAAGGTCAGT
>NW_004524653.1:11462297-11466624 GCF_000260255.1 Octodon degus
TCCTCCTCCTCCTCCTCTTCCTCTTCCTCCTTTTTCTTTGTTTTGTTTTGGTGAAACCAGGGATTGAATCTACAATTTGGGACAGTGCACAAATCAAGATGCGTCCCTATTCATGTTAGCAGATAAATGAGGCAATCAGACCCCAGAACCATATTGTACCCAGGCACCAGTATGCAGCTGCATTATGGCAGGGGCTAATGCTGTGACTTTCAAATCCAGAGCAACTCAGGCAAAGCCTGTCCTCTGGCCACTAGGGTGGGGCCTGTGTCCTTTAGCTCAAACCCCTCAGGATATCTCTTTTCAGCCTGACTGTGGCTCCCTGACCATAGCTGAAGCCCATGGTTCACCCACTCACTGTGCAAACAACACCAGGAGTCCTGAAGTGAAGCCATCCTGCAGCTTCTCTGAGTCTTGGGTTCAAGCAATCAACCTAGCATCTGGCTAAGCATTCTCTCCCAGGATGTGATAGGGGCTGGACTGGAATCACTCATCAGCTGTTGGCTGTCATAGGACTCACATGCAGGGAGAATCACACACTCTCCCTGAAGCTCACATACCATGCAGGAGTCTCCAGATTTCTCTGTGTTTCTGTAGATTTGGATTCCTGTTCCCATGAGCACAAGCTAGGATCCAGAGAAAGTGCACACTGTCCCCTTCCTTCTCTGCAGTGTTCTATCTCTTCAATTTCTCTGTAAATTTTAACCAGACCCTTCCTGGTTCCCAGAGGTCCATTTCTCTCTTCTTTCCTCTTCTCAGATTGTTATTTTATATTGTCAGGATTCTGAATTCTGGAGAGGCTGAGTTGTTCCTCACCACTATGCCGTTTTTTAAATTTTCTTTTCTATTTTTTTAAAATCAGTAATAAATGTTAGTTTATGTCAAAGGTCTTTTCTGTATCTCTTGAGGTGGTCATATGATTTTTATCTTTGGTTTTACTTATGTGGTGTATTACACTCATTGCTTTGTATATGTTGACCTATCTTTGTACTCTTGGAATGAAACCTATCTGTCAATTATATGTGATTTTTAAAATGATTTCTTTTGGGGGCTAGGGATACAGCTCAGTCATGAAGTTCTTATCTTGCATGCACAAGGCTCTGAACTCAATCCCTAACACCCCCTCAAAACAACAGATTCTTTCTGTTGTATTTTGTTGGTCAATATCTTTTTAATTTTTTTGTTTTTTAAAGAGAATACAAAATAATAATAAAAATTAGAAATGATACAAAATTTCACTAAACAAAATAATATGAATTCTGTAGTATTTGTTGTATTGTATAATGTTGTGTTCAATTTAGCTGTTCAGATTACCAGATATATACATGAAAAATAGGAAAAAGAAAGAAAAAAAGAAAAACATTATAAGAAATTAAGAAGGAATAAAGAGGAAAAAATGGAAAAAGAAGGCAAAAATATTTAAGCAGCAGAAATCCACAGTACAATTATCCAAGCTATCCTGTATACATACATAGATATATCTCTTTCCTCCATTTCCTCTCCTGTCCTTCTGCCAGTGTCTTTTTGATGATTTGCTTGTTAGTTTTTGTTTTTTGAGGCAGAGTCTCCCTGTGTAGTTCAGGCTGCCCTTGAATTCACTGTGTAGCCCAGGCTGGCCTCAAGCTTGAGGCAATCCTCTTGCCTCAACCTCCTGAGTGTCGAGGTTGCAGATGTGCACCACCATGGGTGGATTTTTTTTTAAAGACAAGGTTTTCACTATGGAGCCCAGGCTGGCCTCAAAGTTGCAGTGACACTCTTGCCTCATTCAGCCCTCCAGGTGCTGAGGTTACAAGCATGCATCGCCATGTCTGGAAATTTGAGGATTTTGGGGGAGGATTTTTGTATCTATGTTCATTAAAGAGATTGGATTTTAGTTTTCTTTTTCTTTTATTTTCTTGGTACCAGGAATGAAACTCAGAACCTTGCACTTATACTGCTGACTATCTCCCCACTTTTTTTTGGTACCACCTTTTCTTTTCTTTTCCTTTTTCTTTTCTTTTTGGTGGAACTGGGGATTGAACTCAGGCCCTTGCACTTGCCAGAGAAGCGCTTATTCTACTGAGCCATCTCCCTGGTCCCTTCTTTTCTTTTTTTGTCTTTGGTTTTTGGTGTCATGATAATATTAGCTTGTAGGAATGACTATGGGAGTACTCTATACCTTTGATTGATTTGTTTGATGGGTTTGAGGAATATTGACATTAGAGTCCCCTTGATGTTCCTGTAACATTCATTGCTCAATTTATTTGGTCCTGAAATTTTCTTGGTAGTTTTTTTTATTACTGGCTTGATTTCATTGCTTGTTATTGAATTATTCAGGTTTTTAAAAAATATCTTCTTGGTTTAATTTTGGTAATTTGTATTTTTCTAAGAAGTTATACACTTTTTCTAGATGCTCCAATTTATTGATGTACAGGCTTTGGAGTAGTTACTTATAATCCTCTGCATTTCAGTGGTCTCTGTTATGCTTTTATCTTTTGCAACTCTAATTGTATTGGTATAGGTCTTTTATTTACTTTTTTGGCAGGAAAAATTAGCTAAAGCATTGTCTTTTTTATTTATCCTTTTGAAGAACCAGCTCTCTGATATATTGATTCTTTGTATTTCTTAGTCTCAATTTTACTATTTTCTGCTCATCATAATTTCATTATTTTCTTCTCATTATAATTTCCTTGTGTAAACTGTTTTGTTCTTGAGATGAGGTCTTGCTATGCAGTTCAGGCTGGTCTTGAACTCAAGGTGACTCCTGCCTCAACCTCCTGAGGGCTGGGTTTGCAGGTGTGCACCACCATACCAAATTTTTGAACTGGTTTTGTATTTGGATTGTTTTTGTTTTCAAAGCCCCCTTGAAGTTAATCATTAGGTTATTTACTTGTGATCACTGATTTTAAAGGTTAAAACATGATACTTTTGTTAATTAAGTCCATTATAAACATATATCTAACAAAGACATTAAAAGAACTATTACAGTCACAGTCTTGCTTCCCATTAAAATTTAACAAGGCATGGCAAGACTAAAACCCAGGTATCTCCTGCAATTCAAATATACTCTTGTCTTAGGCAGGAAGCATTACAATTCCTGACTTGAAATTATACTACAAGGTTACTGTGATAAAATCAGCATGGTACTGGCAACAAAATAGACCTGAGGATCAATGGAATAGATTAGAAGATGCTTAAGTCCCTACAAACACACTCAACCACCTTATCTTTGACAAAGGGGCCAAACATACTCACTGGAAGAAAGATAGTCTCTTTAACAATGGTGCTGGAAAAACTGGCTCTCTACATGCCAAAAACTAAAACTTGAACCAGGTCTATCACCATGTACTAAACTGAAGTCAAAATGGATTAAAGATCTAAACATTAAAGCAGAGACACTAAATCTCCTGGAAGAGAAAGTAGGAGGAATTCTTGAAGACAAAGGGGTAGGCAAAGAGTTCATGAACAGAAATCAAATCACACGGGAAACAGTTGAAAGAATTAACAACTGGGACCTGCTCTTACTGAGAAGCTTTTTCATGTCAAAAGAAATTACCAACAAAGTGAAAAGGCAACCTAAAAATTTGGAAAAAATCATGACAAATAAGTATTAAGACAAAGACCTGCTCTCTAGAATTTATGAAGAACTAAAAAACACCAGGGCCCCAAAATTTAAAGACCCAATCCAGAAATGGGCATCTGAGATGAACACATGCTTCTCAGAGGAAGAAATTAAAGAAGCGAATAAATATATGAAAAAATGCTCCACATCACTAGCCATCAGCGAAATGCAAATTAAATTAACATTGAGATATCATCTCACCCCAGAAAGAATGGCTATCATAAAGAAATCACCCAACAGTAAATGTTGGAGAGGCTGTCGGGAAAAAATAACCCTTCTCCACTGCTGGTGGGAATGTAGACTGGTGCAACCATTACAGAAATCAGTATGGAGACCCCTTAGAAAAGTTGGACTGGAAATCCCATTTAAACCAGCTATCCCTCTACTGGGAATTTTCCCGGAGGATCTGAAAACATCATATCATAGGGATATATGTGTGCCTATGTTTATAGCAGCACAGTTGTGATAGCCAAATCTTGGAAACAACCAAGATGCCCATCACCTGAGGAATGGTTGAAAAAGATGTGGTATTTTTATACAGTGGAGTATTATTCAGCTATTAAGAATGATAAACTAAAAGATTTTGTATTGAAGTGGATGCCACTTGAACATATACTCATAAGTGAAATAAACCAGACACACATGTGTAAATATTGTATAGTTTCCCTAGTATAAGAACTCAAAAGAAGAAATACAAATAGAAAGGTATAATACAAGTAAAAGGAAAGC
>NW_004524653.1:11472114-11483174 GCF_000260255.1 Octodon degus
GTAGCTTTGTAATATAGGCCAGGATTGTAATGCTTCCTGCTTTGCTCTTGTTGTTTTGGATTGCTTTTGCTCTTCTGGGTCTCTTCTGGCTCCATATAAATTTTAGGATTATTCTCCTTAGTTCTGTGAGGAATGCTACTAGTATTCTGTTTGGGATTGCATTAAATGTGTGTATAAGGTTTAGAAATATGGTCATTTTGACTTTTTTTGTTCTGCCTGTCCAGGTTGGGAGGATACCATTTTATTTTCTGTTTTGATCCAATCTGCAGATCTGTGTCTTTTGATTGGGTAATTGAGACCACTTCCATTGAAAGTTATTACTGAACGATATTGACTTATGCCTGTCCTTGCATTAATTTCATGTTGTGGATTTCCTTCTTGTCTTCTGCTTGACTGCTCACTCTGTCTGATATATTCATATTATTAGACTTTTTGGCATTATTGGCTTTATTTTCTCTTTCTAGGAATTCTTGAGAACTTTCTGGACTTCTGGTTTGGTGGTCATGAACTTCTCAAGGTGTCCTTTGTCATGGAAATATCCTATTTCTGCATCAATTTTGTTATTTTTATGTATTCAATACAGGGTCTACAGGGTCTTACTACACAGATTGGATTCATAGTGATCCTCCTGTCTTCAGCCTTCCAAGTGCTGGGATTACAGATGCGTGTTACCATGCCCAGTCTCAATCCCTGTCTCAGCATGCCCTGGGGGCAAATGCTCAAATATGATGGATGCTGTACTCGATTTCTTCTCTAACTCTAGTCTTCCATGTGGAAGGTGTCACTTTTGGAGTAAAATAATAACTGTGACCTTTTCTGGGGGGCTAGTGCTGCTGACCTGGTCCATTATTTTTTCCCTGGAGCTGCCAACCCCTCCAGACTCATCTTTTCTCTCTTGGTGTTGGCCTGTGATTAAGTTGGCTGGTTTATAGAGGCCTCTGCTGCCCCTTCCCAATAAGAAACAAAATGCAGAGTGGATTCAACCAGGGCACCAAATCCATGAGTGTGGAGTTGGGTAGGGGTGAACATCGGTCTAGTGAGTTTCAGAGTCTTCAGATCCCCAGGTCACGTCTTTCAAATCCTGTTCAGATGTTTTGGACTGCTCTCCCTGGCACTTTGCTTCTTATGTCTCTGTGCCTTGTCAATGATCTTAGCCAGTACTTGTGAATAACTTCCTTCAGTGCCACAGGCAGTACTTGGCTCCCCCTACCTTTTCTGCTTACTTTCTTGCAATGGTTTTGTATTTTAAATATTAAATAGGGTTTTAATAAATGTATAAAGAATTTTAAAAGATCAGACCTCCAAAATTCAAAGACCCAATCCAAAAATGAATTAATGAAATAAATACACACTGCTCAGATTAATAAACACAAGTGGCAAAAAATATATGAAAAAGCGTTCAACAACTTTGGTAATCCAAGAAATGTAAATGAAAACAACACTGAGATTCCACTGCACCCCAGAAAGAATGGCCATCACAAAGAAGTCAGTCAATAACAAATGTTGGGGAAACTGTAGGAGAAAGGGAACCCCTCTTCACTGTTGGTAAGAGTGCAGGCTGACAACCTCTGTGGAAATCAGTGTAGAAATTATTGAAAAATAAAAATTACAAATTAAAAAAATAAATGCTTGGTGATAAAACACTGTTAATTCTAGATAAAAGAAAAGTATGACTTGCTGTGTAGTCACTTAAGCTCCATGTCTTTCTTTTCACATTCTCATTAAATAAATATGAAAGCCAGACTATAATGTGGGTCTGGTTACAATGGGGTTTGAACCTAAGGACTTCACACTGAATTACTTCTCAGATTCTGCTTCCCTTTTTGAAATTTTGAGACTGAGTCTCACTAAATTGGTCTGGCTAGGATTGAATTTACATTCTTCTGGCCTCAGCCTTCTAGATTGCTGGGATTGCAGGTGTGCACCACCACACAGACCTTTATTTAAGAGTTTCGGAGAAGTCTCAAGATGCGACACTGGAATGCCTAGGATCATTTGTTATTGTTTTCAGAGTGTAGTTTTTTGATTTAAGACATTGCCTCACTTTGTAGTCTAGACTAGCCTGTGTGTGTGTGTGTGTGTGTGTGTGTGTGTGTGTGTGTACATGTCTTACTATATAGTTCAAATTGGTCTTGAACCTACTGTGTAGCCCAGACTGGATTTCAACCAATAGCCGCCTTTCTTTCTCAGTCTCCCAAGTATTAAGATATAAGCATGTGCTATCATATCCAGGTAGGCTGTCTTTCAACTCATTTTGTATACTAACCTGATCTCAAATTTGTGGTGATCCTCCTCCCACACTCACCACAGTGCAGGGATTACAGGTATCTCCCACTAGGCTTGGCTTTCAGAGTATATTTTACTTATGGTAATTATTTGGACTAGAACATAGTTCTAACAGACTTTTTAGTGCCATGCATGGTGGCACATGCTTATCATCCCAGTACTCGGGAGGCTGAAGCAAGAGCATTGAGAGTTTGAGGTTAGCCTGGGCTCCATAGTGAATTAACATTTGGCTTGAACTACACTGAAGTACCCTGTCTCAATCTCCCTCTGCCTCCCCAAAAAGAAATGGCACCTCAGTCTTGCTTATATAATACTGTGCTTCACAACAAGCAAGGTGAGGAAAATCTTCAGATCCCATGAATGGGTACCAGGTAGACTAGGTCCTGTGATGTCAGGCCTTAGAACAAAATTTTATTTGACACAGCATGATTTTGAATTTTAGGCTTTGAATAAGATCTATAGGATGCCAGAACTTTGCTTTCAGAAATGTCCAATTTATTTGCTGAGATTAACTTTAGCATATTTTTTTCATACTACTCTTCTTTGTTTCTGTCTTCTGTTATATTATTTTCTTGATTCTCCACCACCTTGTCTGTCCCTGTTAAAACATAAGCAAATTTTGTGACTATTGCCATCATTAATAAATGCCATTAAAACCCCCAAACTTTACCAATAAATTATTCATAAACAATTAATAAGTGGATATAGTAGTAGACTCTGAGTATCTACATATTAATGAAATGATGTCTCTGCTCTTGAGTGTAAAACCATTGTTCAGCCATTCACTACAAATTCTGAATGCTGATCAATGTCATTCTCTGTTTTCCTGACATTCTCACTGAACTGAACTTCACTGAACTGTGAAACAAAGGTGTTGAATAGACTCTCAATGACCTGTGGCCATCATGATAATATTAAGATACACAATTAAGGGGCATGAATCAATCATTATCTCTACTTCCTCCTCTCTCTCTCTCTCTTTTTTGGCAGCATTGAAAAATTATACCTAGGGCATTCGCACTAAGCCATATCTCCAAATCCTCTTCTTTTACTTTTAAAAAAAATTATTCATTTTAATGAGAAAAAAATAAAATAGCAATGAAACAGTTTCAAAACAGGTTAGTAGAACAGTTACAATAATTAATACATTGCATATTGTTTTCTTCATAGTAGTTATTCAGAAGATGAGATGCAGACATGATATCTTGTCTAAAATATTAGTACAAACCTTTCTTCTCAATGAATGAACTAAGAGAAAACAGCTGTATAAATATCCTAACTATCTTGTGTATATTTTGGAATAAGGTTTTTTTTTTTTTTTTTTTCCTCGAATGCCTTCAGGGCACTTTTGGCCAGCTGGAGAAGTGTGAGGTTCGAACTCCAGCAACCTGAGGCTCACAGCTTTGTGGAAGCAGCCACTTAAAGGCCTGAGCTATGGCCAGGCCCCCTATCTTGTGTATATTTTGAGACAGGGTCTCATTATGTATTTCAGGCTATCCTTGGACTCCTGTGTTGCTCAGGATGACCTCTAACTTGCTGTGTTCCTCTTGCCTCAGCCTCCTGAGTTCTGGGATTACAGGCATGTGAGACCACAGATGGCCTCAACTCCTTTTTAAAAAATGTTTTTGAAGGTCTTGTTAAGCTGCTAACTTACCTAGGCTGGTCTCCAACTCACCACAGTCCTCTTGCCTCAGGCTCTCAGAGTGATAGAATAGCAGGTATACACCATCACACCTAAATTCTTTTTCTTGTCTGGCAAGTTCAAGGGCCTGAGTTCAATTGCCAGAAAAAAAAATTCTTTTTCTGAGCGAGCTTCTCTGAGATTTGATTTTCATAGTTTTTTTTTTTTTTGGAGGGAGATGCTGTACTGATAATCAAACTTAGGGCCTCATGCTTGCCAGGCAAGCACTGTGCCACTGAGCTAAATCCCTGCCCTCAATTTTCAGTTTTGGGAGTGTTGCTGGACCAAACAAATCAGGACACTGAAATTTATGAGTCTGAAATATTCTCAAACAGGTGCATTCATTCCTTACTCATCTTTCTTTGCCTCTTACTTGATTTCTCATGAAAAACCATAATTCGTAATATTCAGTGTTATTAATAGATGGGCAAGGTACAAAGAGACTTACTTTTTAGGAAGACAAAATTTTTCACAAAGATATTTATGTTTAAAGTTGTTTCTGTTGCTTCCACAGCCAGAGAAGATGAAGGGTTCACAATTAAATGTCAAAGTGTTGTAGTAGAATCTGAACAAATTTGACTTGCAGTGCCCCCTTACTGGAGGATAGTTGCAGAGGTCTGTGCAGGAGAATCACAGAGTCAGTTTTTTTTTCCTACCATATTGGCATTCTTTTCCTTATGGGCTCATACTATTAAAACACAACCATCTTAGTAAATCTATCTCAGGAGGGCAAGATAGAGCTCCTTGAGCATGAATTTCACCATGTTTGAGATATGGAGCAATGCTTCTGGATTGTGGCCTGGTTCAGTGATGCACAGAAATAATTGGATAAGATCAATAGAGTAGCTTTACTCCCTCAGAGCTGACAGCAAGAAAGACCTTAAGGTGAAGTTTTTCAAGGTATTCCTTGTTTGTATAAAATATATCCCATTTCTTGACTTCAAATGGTCTTAACTGGGGATTGAACTCAGGCTCTTGAGCTTGCCAGGGAAGTACTTATTCTACTGAGCCATCTCCCCAGCCCTTGACTTCAAATAATTCCCATGTCACTGGAAGTGAATATCTCACCTGATTCCCCTAACATATGCCATTCAGTGAATGGCATGAGAGAGCAGCTATACCCATAATAGCATGACAGGAAAATAGCTGAACATGTGGCACCCATTCAAAGCCAACTTTACTCTCTTCATGGCTGGATGAAACTTCCAACTCCTAGCTAACTCTATATTTTGTTCTTCTTAACATATAAGTACCTAACAATCATTTAACTTGATCATGGGCAGGGGTGACACCCAAGGAGAGAGGATAATCTTTGAGATTTTATCTCTTCAGAGAGAACTAACAGGCATGGCCATCAGTTCTAGCCCTAAGGATAGAGACCATAGAGAGTAAAGCTACTCTTTGTCCTAGGTGATGCAAAGTTGACAAATCTAAGATTAATTGGAATTAGTAAATCAAAAGCCCACCTAGAAAACAGCACAGATAGCATAAAAAGCCCATTTATAGAAACAATAGCAGAAAACTTCCCAAATATGGGAAAAGGATTTAACATACAAATAAGTGAGGCATATAGAATCCTACATAGCTAGGATCAGAAAAGAACTGCATCATGATATATCATAGAATATATGATATTCCAGAATTTCAGGAGTTGAACACAAAAACAGCTTAAAAGCAGTTCAAGAAAAAAAGTGAATCACTTTATAAAGGAAACATTACTAGAATTATAGCAGAGTCTTCAATACATATCCTAAAGTTCAGGAGAGATTGGAGTGAAGTGTTTCAAGCAAGCCCTAAAACAAAACAACTTCCAACCCAGATTGATATAACCTGCAAAACTGACTTTCAACATTTGTGGAGAAATAAGTTATTTCTATGATGAAGAACACGTAAAGAAACTCATAATCACCAAGCAAGCATTCCAAAAATTTATCAAGAATATCCTAGAAGGAGACAATGAATCTAACAATGTAAACAAAAGTCTAAAAAAAGTGAATACACTAGTAAGATGTCAATTAAGTAGAAGGGAAAGAAAAGGAATCAACAACAGAAAAATAGTACCATGACTGACATAAATCAATATTTTTCAGTGATGACACTCAATGTGAGTGGTCCTAGTTCTCCAACCAAAGACACAGACTGACAGAATGGGTTAAGAGACAAAAGCCAATGGAATACTGTACACAAGAAATGCATTTAATGCAAAAAGAAATTCACTGACTAAAAGTCAATGGATGAGGAACAATATTCCATGCAACAGAAACCAAAACAAAGCAGGAATAATTATCCTATTTTTAGACAAAATGGGCTTTAGGTCAAAATTTATCAGAAGAGGTGAAGAAGGGCATTACACACTGGTTAAGGGAACAATTATAAACATCTGAGCACTAAATATTAGGACATTCAATTTCATAAACAGAGCACCCCTAGATATAAAATATCAGATGAACAGTAATATAATTATAATGGGGGACTTTGATACCCCACTATAATAGATAGATCAACTAGACCAGAAAACCCCCCCCAAAAACCAAAAAAACCAAAAAAACCCAAAACTGAGCAGGGGAGATAGTTCAGTGGAATAAGCACTTGCCTGGCAAGTGCAAGGACCTGAGTTCAATCCCTTGTTCCACAAAAAAAAAAAAAAAAAAAAAAAAAAAGCATACTATTTGGGCCGGGGAGATGGCTCAGTGGAGTAAGCCCTTCCCTGGCAGGCGCAAGGACCTGAGTTCAATCCCCGGTTCCACAAAACAAAAACAGAAACAAAAACAAAAAAACCCCAAAAGCCCAAAGTATTAGAGTTTAACCAAAACTTTGGGCAAATGGACCCAGTAGATGTCTACTGTTGCTCTACCTAATAGTGATGGAATGCACGTTCTTTTCAGTAGCATATGGAACTTTTTTCAAAAGACCACATACTATCCAGTAAAGCATGATTAAGTAGATGCAAAAGATTTAAACTTATACCATGCATGTTGTAAGATCATAGTGCAGTGGAACCAGAGCTCAGTTGCAAAAGAAACTATGGAAACACGTGAAAATTTTGTGCAGTCTGTCAGTACAACATACCAGAATGTATGGAACACATAGAAAGTGGTCCTAAAATGGAAGTTTATGGCTGTGAGTGGCAACATGACAAAAATAGAGTCAGTACAAATAAATAATGCACATCTAAGTCCTGAAAACCGGAACAATACAAATCCAAAGCTAGTACGAGGAAGGAAATTCTAAATAGCTGAGCATTTATCAATGAACTACAGACTAAAAGATGTAAAAACAATTAGACCCTCCAAGATAAAAGACTCAATTAAAAAACTCTCAACTGAAATGAATAGATATGTCCTGGAAGAACAACAACAAATGGGCAATGAGTACATGAAAAAATATTCATGACTGGCCATTAGAGAAATGTAAATTAGTACAATGCCGAGATTCTGTCTAATCCCCCAAAGAGTAGCTATGCTACCATCAAGAAATCAAATATCAAATGCTGGCAAGGCTGCAGGGAAAAAGGAAACACTATACATTGTTGGTGTGAATGTAAACTACTATGTCAACTATGGAAATAGTATGGACATTCCTCCAAAACTAAAATTAGAAATTCCGTTGGAGCCAGCACTTTCCCATTTTTTCTTCCCAAAAGCTAAAGATGTTGTTATGGTTTGTGTCTAGTTGTCCACCTAAAGCCTCAGGTAAGTAAGTCATGGGGCAGAAGTGGCTCCAGGAGCAGGGAGTGAATTGAAGGGTGGGGCCAGAGGACCAAGGCGGAGCTTGAGGGGCGGGGCCAGAGAGGTGCGTTAAACTGACAACACGCACTGCCCCCTCAGGCCAGCGGCCTCCCTCGGAGGTGTGGAGAGGGTCACCTGACACTCCAGCCTCTCCTCCAGACCCTGTAGCATGGGACTGCGGTGTCTGCGATTGAGGCCGCCTCCTGTAGGGAAAAGATGTGTGGAGAAGACAGAGGCACTGACCCTCTCTCCTGAGCAAATAAGGCTCTGAGGTCTTGCTGTGTAATTCAGGCTGTTTTTTTTTTTTTTTTTTCCAGAACCAGGGATTGAACTCAGGCCCTTGCACTTGCCAGGCAAGCGCTTATTCTACTGAGCTATCTCTCTGGCCCCAGGCTGTTTTAAACGTGAAATCTCCAGTAACTGTGGGCTAAATAAACCTTTCCTTCCTTCTTTTTGAGTGTTGGGTATTCGTCCCACCAACGAGAGAAGAGTAACTAAGACAGATGTTATGTTACAGTGATACATGCATACCCATATTTATAGCAACAGATTTCATAATAGCTAACTCTTGAATTCTACCTCTACACCCATAAACAAATGAATCGGTAAAGAAATTGTGGTGGTAACTGCATACAATGGAGTATACCTTTGCCATCAAGAAGGCTAAACTTCAGTCATTTATAGGGAAATAGATGCATTTTTTAACATATTTAGTATAGGGCCTACAGGGTCTGCAGTATCTCATTACATAGATTGAACTCATAGTGATCTGCCTGTGTTCAGCCTCCTAAGAGCTGGAATTACAGGCACGCCCCACCATGCCCTGTCTCAATCGCCATCTCAGCTCACCCCAGGGACAGGGCCAGCTTGGCCTGCCAGGGTCTGTGCCCTGCCTAAGCAGGCACTTTAGTCTGCTGAGCTATCTGGCTGGCCCAGAAACAGATGCATCTTGAGACCATATTATGTAAAATAAATCAGATGCACAAGCTTAAATGTCTCATTGTTTCTCTTACATTACAAATGAAAAGTGTAAGTAAAGAGCAAAATACAAGAGAGATAATAGGAAGCAGGGAGATACTTTTCAAATGAGAAAGGGATCAAGAGATTAAAGGTGGGGGAAGGAGGTGAAGAAAAGGGGCTGAAAAAAGTGGAGATCGGTAGGTACCTGAACCAACTCACCAAACAAATGCAATCATTTGTAATTTGTAACACAAACATGTACTAATGAAAAAGAACTACCACATGGACTCTTTAATTTCCATCATTACCAGAGCTTTTGCAAATATATGTACTAAAAATACTTTTGAAAGAAAATATGTAGCCCAAACTGGCCTTGAACTTGGGATAATCCTTCTGCTTTAGCCTCTTCAAGTGCTGGGATTACAGGCATGCACCCACACACCTGGCTTAAAAGAACCTTTGACTTCCTATACCTATTCCCACAGGACAGAGTGAAAATACTTAGTCTGGCAGACCTTCTTTTCCCTGAGAAGAGTCTGTGTCCTCTCTCATTCTGTTCCCCTTTTATATGCGCATCTAGACTCACCTTTCCTTACTGAGATATTGGATGTTGATGGTTAGAGTAGGAGTCATGATGACCATGTAAGAGACAAAGAAGAATCAAAGTTAGTCTTCTTAAAGTTCAACTACAGTCTTTATGCACACTCAGCAATTTCCTCTTCTTACCTAGAGTCTTTAATCTTTTATTTATTTGATTCAGGGTCTCACTACACAGCTTGGACTCCTAGTGATCCTCCTGTCTCAGCCTCCCCAGCTCCGGGATTACAGGCATGGGCTACCACGCCTGGACTCGGTGGCTGGCACAGCACCACCACATGTGGTGCTGGGGATTAAACTGGGTCCTTGTCCTTGCCAGGCAGGCACTTAGACCACTGAACTATCTCTCCAGACTACCTGGAGTCTTTGATATATGTCCATTATAATTTGAATAAAGAGAATTTAATAAGTAGAATGGGAATGCCCTAAGCATGAAAATTATAGCTTCTGCATCTCTGTATTGGTGAAATATACCATAGTGGTTGTATTTCATATATGTGTTGAATAGAATTGGTATTCATCACACACACACACACACACACACACACACACACACACACACACACAGAATTTTCTTGGGTACTGCTCAAATCAATCCAGTCATCATAATCTCCAGTCCTTTTGTAATGAAATATTGGTAGAAACTGAAGTTGATTGTAATTTCTGTTTTCCACCTTCCTCAACCCATAGAAGGACTTCAATGTAATCATATTCTGTGGAGCCCTGTGATTTGAGATAAGAGGAGGGCTTGGTCCTGGTTATTGGCAGCAACACCATCCTGACTGCCTAGACTTCCCTCTCCATGTTTCTTCCTGGTTGAGCATCTGATTTTGCCTTACCTCCAAGATGTCCACTGTCACATAGTTCTTCGCTGAGATTTTCAGAAAATATGCCACCTGAAAGTGTGTGGAAAAGCATGGAAAAGATGAGGAGCCACAGCCAAAGAGAAGAGTGGATCCATTCAGGCTTCATGGTGTTGCTGACAGCAGACAGGAGAGTTCTGGACCTCTCTGGATTTGTACTGTGAGAGTTGAAAGCTTTCTCTTGAGAGAAGTTGAACTCATATCTAATTTATTTCCCCAGGGCTCCTTCCTGAGCAGGGTTCTAGTGCACCCATGACCAGCCAAGTGTAGCAGAACAGCAAGTGCTTGGGGACCCAGCCACTCAGCTGAAAAGGCATGGTTGTTGGAGCCCTAAGGATGAGCCTCTGTTTCACCTCTCTCTTCACCTAAGGATCATGAGTATATAGAACTCAAGGCACCAGTGTCTTTTTATTTATTTATTTTTTAGTTTTTAATGTATTTTAGTACAGGGTTTATAAGGTCTTACTACACAGATCAGACTTGTAGTGATCCTCCTGTTTTCAGCCTCCCAAGTGTTGGGATTACAGGTGTGCGCCACCATACCCAGTCTCAGTTGATGTTGCAGCACACCCTGGCACACTTGAGATTGAACCCTGGGGATCTCTGAGCTTGCCTAAGCAGGCACTTTAGTCTACTGAGCTATCTGGCTGGCCCCACACTTGTGTCTTTATAGTGAGTAGTTGCAAATAAATTATGCTTTAAACATGTGAGGATAAAAATTAAAAGTAAATAAACTAAATCTTGAATCTGTAACACAAATAGCAAAATAAATCAAGAGAAAGTAGGAGATAACTGATGAAAACGGTAGTCACCACAGAGTTTTCATAGATGTTCATTTTTGGACTCAGGAAGCTCTCTTCTATTTCTAATTCGATGGGTGTCCTTATTGAGAAGTTATAGATTTTGCCAAATGCCCTTTCTGTGTCTGTTGAATTTTTTTTTAAT
>NW_004524653.1:11483583-11488775 GCF_000260255.1 Octodon degus
GCTGGGGGATTGAACCACGGTCCCTGATGCTTTTGCTAAGCTTGTTCTAAGTAGGTGCTTTAGACCACTGAGCCATCTCTCCAGCCCTGAATTTAATACTAATGTACATTGTTTTACGTGTTGCTGAATCATTTTATTAATCATTTTGGAAGGATTTTTTGTGCCTATATTCATGAGGAATATCTCCTGGAATGAGTTGTAAAGTGTTTCTTCCTCTGCTATATTTTGGAAGCCTTTGCAAATGATTGATGGCAATTTGCAAATATTTCGTAGCATTTATCAGTTGTAGTTGAACTTTACTTTGTGAGATTTTGTTAAATAATAGGTTTGAACCTGGGAGTGATATGCCTCTCAGTTACATTTTCAACCTGTTATTTACCTTTAAAAATTTTAGATAAGGTCTCATTAAATTTCCCAGTTTACTCAGAAGTCACGATACTCCTTCCTCAACCTTTGGACTAGCTAGGATTTTAGGTATGCACCAGAACGGCCCCATTTTTGAGATGTTTATGATTACTGATTCAATGTCATTTTGTATAGTTTTATTCAAATTTCCTAAAAAAAAGTCCCCTTAATTTTGATAGTTATCCTTCAAAGAATTTCTCTAGTTCATCTAAGTTATCCATTTTGGGGGGCATATAATTGTAACAGTATTTCTTCATAATCATTTCTATAACACATTTCTATTATATAGGATAATGGTACATATTATGACATTTTCATATAAGTATATAGCATACTTTAATCAGACTTCTCTATCATCTCCTTAATCTTCCTCTTCTTCTGATCACTTTCTGCTTCTTTAATAATTCCCTTGCTAATCCCATGTTGTCCTTTTTCCTTGCTAGATTCAATATATGAAAGAAAACTTGCCATGACTTTATTTATTTATTTATTTATTTATTTATTTATTTATTTATGCATTTTGTATTTAGTGCAGGGTCTACAGGGTCTCACTACACAGATCAGACTCCTCCCAAGCACTGGGAATACAGGCACACGTCACCATGCCCGGTCTCAATCGCTGTCTTAGTGTGCCCTGGTCCCTGTCATGATTGTTTTTCTGAAGAGGATGATTCTGCTTACCGTGATCATCACTTCCACTCATTTTCTACTTGGCCCAGCCCATAGTTCTTTGGTATTAGCCTATGGTAATTTTTAAGTATTGCATTGTGTTGTCTTCAAATTAATTGTATAGAATACAAGATACAAGCATCCAAAATTGGTAAAAAGAGTTATCAGTAATTTATTTATTTATGGAAATCATAGTTTCATTTATTTTCACAAGAGACAGGTTACGAGTGAGCACATGACATAAAAGCTCAGTCATCATCAAACTGCTAAGGACATGGCAAGAGGTCACGCAGGGAGGTATCTGTGCAAAGTCATCTTCTTAGCATCAGATGGTGGGAAAAATACTTCTTTAAATAGCCCTGTTTATGTTTAGGAAAATAGATTTGATAAACTGGACAAGTAGACATTTGCCCTTCTTTACAATCAAGGAACAGTAACAAAGAATAAACTGAGACTTTAAAAAACCCAAATAAAAGCCAACACCACTATCAAGAGTTTTCTTTTAATATGCCATGAGATATCTTGATTGTATATTTTCCAAAGTACTCCCAGCCACATCTCCTGCCTTTCCAAAGGAACCTCCAGTCTTTAAATGCAGTAAAAGATGCTGGCTCATAGTTCTACTCACCTCTTTTTTTGAAAGCAATATAATATTAGTGACTTAAATGGTAATACATTTTTATCTAATAAAGGAAAAACATTTACAAGTATCAGAAATTTAAATTTGAAACATCTGCATTAATTTTGAATAGAATCAGCATTCTGAGGGGGATTTTTTGGTTTGTTTGTCTTATTTTTTTGAAAGGCAGCAGTTCTGACTAACTTGCTGATAAACACATTTCTGCTGGGCACAGAGGAAGAAGGAGAGAGAGGGAGACAAATGCTCTATTTCTGCATTGGTCCCAAAAGTACTACACAAGAGTATACATCAGAGCAAACATGCAATGGTTGTTTTAAATCTTTTACTGCAATTTAATGAAGTAAACAGTAATTAGCCACTAATTTTCCCCAAAACAAAAAATGTAAACAAGAAAATAACTGCTTATACTTATACAGCTTCTCAAATCATATTAGAAGGGTCTCACACATTCAATGATCAAGAAATTTTAAAATAGCAATAATAACTTTTGATTTAATAAAAATTTCCCTTTCTTCCCACCTTCATCCCAAGTATTTAACATGAAAGATCAGGCCTCCTTACATATCACTTTTATACTTTTGTGAAGCAGCAACAATGATCACTGATAATTTGGTATTTCTGTTTACAGTTGCTCCAAACTCTTGAATTTCAAAAAGCCATTATCCAGTGTTGCCATGAAATATACTGTAGATTTTAGGTAGTAAGCATTTTTTCAGAAACCAATGTTAGGCCAAAGAAATATAAAGCAGGGCATTACACTAAATTTCTGGATCTAGTACACTAAGAGTGAAACCTAGGAAAAGTCACCTACTGTTTTATAGAAGAAATAAAGATCTGCAAAAGCTGATTTTTGGTTGTATATTTTATACACTGTGTGGATTTGCAGCATCTGCTAGTTGAAGATGCACTGTAATTTATCCCTGACTTGTATCCCAGATCCTACTCACCCCACCCCAACAATCTACTATCATATACCAAGTACTATGGATATGAACCCAGGTCATCCCAGATAATCCGGTGAACAAATTTAGTGTAATGCACGGGTGTGAAGTGTGATATACAAAAAAGTCCTTTTTAATCTTCATCAAAGTTTTGCTGTAGAAGAAAATTGGCAGCCAAATTCTCATTCTTCTCACAAGGAAAATGTGCTTGTATCACAAGTCCTTCAGGAAATCTTAATGCCTTTAACCTTTCTATAGCTTCCTTTTCTTGAGGCATTACTTGGATGTAGTTCATGTGCCCGCTTCCAGCTTCTGCAATTCCTCCACTGCCACCTCCATCACCTTCACCTTGAACACCAGCTTTCTGTACTGGTTCATTCAACATCTGAATAAAATGCTCCTAGTGTTGGCTAATTTGCTGCAGCTACTGAGTATTCTCTCAATCTATCTGCTGTAGCAATGCTGGAAGCAAGGAAGGATTCTGTTGGATAATTTGTCTCATCTGTTGAAACTGAGGCTGATTCCATAAAAACTCAAGGGGATGTCCTCCAGAACTTGTTGTCTTCATTGCTGCTGTTGTAGTTGCTGCAGCTGCAGCCACTGCAGTGGCCTGAGGTGCCCTAGTGCTAGCTGTGTGAGGAGGGTCAACCACAGCCTGACTTGCTTGCTCTATCTCCAGGGGTTCCCATTAAAAGATATTCCACTGCTTTGTTAGGGTTGTTGAAACTGGCTCTCAGGACTGCAATTAATTGCTCTCGCTCATAGCCCATAGACATGATATCAATCACCATATTCTCATAAGACTGACCTGTCACAAATGCACTTGTTGCATCTTCAAAAAGGTTTGACTGAGAAGAATCTCCTGATGTACTGTCAGTTGATGTAGGGCTACTAGCTGGTGGCATCTCTGCTGGCTTTTCTGCAGGCTTCTCATGCTGAGCTGCACTAGCAGGCACAGGTTCAGAAGATGCCATTGTCACTGCTGGAGTGATGGATGCAAGTGTGGATGTGGGAGCCAAAGGAGGGGCAGGGGTTGGTGCCTTAGCCACAGCTGTTGCTGTGTAGGAACTAACAGTGGTGGTGCTGGCAGGGCTCGATTGCTGCATTGTAACTCGTGCTGGTGTGGTCACTGCTTTGGGTTTTGTCACCATAACTACCACAACTTTTTCTCATTGATTTTATATTCTTTGAGAGCAGTATCATCATTGAGGATTTTATCTTCATAAATTAATTTTTGACCTGCCAGTGGGAAGACATCTTTTTCTTTTTCAGATTCAATCTTCTCTTTCAGTGCTTTCACCGTCTCCTCCGGGTCGATGTCGATCTGGAAAGTCTGCTGCTGGAGGGTCTTCAGGGTGACCTGTATGGCACCGCTCCAGCTCCACTGTTGGGCCTGCACCAGGTGCCATAAGTAATTTAAAAAGAGAAGAAAAAATCTCTAAGTATTAGCTGTTCTTTTCAATAAACCAGCAGAAATCAGCAGTCCAATTATCCAAGCTATCCTGTACATATACATAAATATATCTTTTTCTCCCTTCCTTCCTTCTTTCCTTCTTTGCTTCTTCTTTTGTCTTTTTTCTATTCCAGCTGCTCCTTCCCCTTGAACAGATTGTTTCCCTTTCATAGTCTCTATTGCACTTTTCAGATTTTATTTATTCTTTCAGGTTCTTGCACTAGTGAGACAATATGATGTTTGCATATGCAGATCTCATTTATTTCACTTATGAATATGGTCTCTAGTTGCACCCATACTTATAAAAGTCTTGAGTTTATCTTTTTTGAGTAATACTCCATTGCATAAAAATGCCACATGTTTTTTATTCATTCCTCTCTTGATGGGCATTTGGGTTGTTTCCAAGATTTAGCTATGACATATTGTGCTGCTACAAACATGGGTACACATATATCCTTATGGTATGATATTTTTTAGAGCCTCAGGGAAAATTCCCAGCAGAGGAATAGCTGGTTTAAATGGGGTAAACTGTTTTTTATTCATTCCTCTCTTGATGGGCATTTGGGTTGTTTCCAAGATTTAGCTATGACATATTGTGCTGCTACAAACATGGGTACACATATATCCTTATGGTATGATATTTTCAGTTCTTCTGGAAAAATACCCAGGAAGGGAATAGATGGATTGAATGGGACCTCTAAGCCTAGTTTTTTGAGGAATCTCCACACTAATTTCCACAATGATTGTACCAGTATACACTCCCAGCAACAGTGAAGAAGGATTCCTTTTTCCCCGCAGCGCCCCCAAGCATTTGATACTGGTTGACTTCTTTTTTTTCTAAATTTTATTTATTTGGTACAAATACATACCTTGCTATGTAGCTCAGACTCACAGTGATCCTCCTGTTTATTAGCCTCCCCAAAGATGGGATTACATGTTGTGCCACCACTCCTGGTCTCAGTGGCTGGCTTGGCTTGCCTGGGGTGGGGTCAACATGGCATATGGTACTGGTGATCAAACGCAGGTCCTCCTACTTGCTAGGCAGGCACTTAGACTGCTGAGCTATCTCTCTGGACTAATATTG
>NW_004524653.1:11491168-11492277 GCF_000260255.1 Octodon degus
CAGAGCCTGCCTGGCAAGTGCCAGGTCCTGAGTTTGATTCCTGGCACCAGCAAAACAAAATAAAACAAAACCCAAAACAAAACAAGCAAACAATAAAAAACCCAAAAACCCAAAACAGAGTGATTCTTTATATGTTTTAGATAGAAGTCCTTTGTCTGCGGAACAGACGGATAATTTTTTTCCCCAATTCATGGAGTTTATTTTTACTCTGTTCGTGATATCTTTTGAAGTCCTTAAAAAGATGAGATCCCAGTTGATTCTTTTAAGCATTATCTGTGCAGCTTGGTTTCTGTTCACAAATTCTCTGTCTATCCCTATGTGTTCAAGATTTCTACATACTTTCTCCTTTAGTAGATTTAGTGTTTCTGTTTCAATATTTAAATCTTTGATCTATTTTTACTTTAGTTCAGTGCACAGTGATAGACTCATGCCTATTTTAGTGCTCAGCATGTGGACATTCAATTTTTCCCAGTACTATTTATTAAACAGTCTCTCTTCCAGTGAACATGGTAGGGCCCTTTGTCAAAGACAAAGTGGCTGAGTGTGTTTTGTAGCTTTGTCTGTATCTTCTAATTTGTTCCACTGGTTCTCAGTCTTTTTTTTTGTTGGTACCATGTTGATTTTATCACAGTAGCTTTGTAGTATAATTTCAAGTCAGGGATTGTGATGCCTCCTGCCTTGTCTTTGTTGCCCAAGATTGCTTTTGCTATTCTAGGTCTCTTCTGGTTCAAGATGAATTTTAGGAATATTTTCTCTAGATCTGTGAGGTATACTACTGGTATTTTAACAAGGATTGTATTAATTCTGTGTAACAATTTTGGGAGTATAGCCATTTTCACAATGTTGAATCTACCTATCCAGGAGCAAGGAATATCTTTCAATTTTCTGAAATCCTCTTTTTTATGTTTTGAAATACTCTTTTATCTTTTTTTTCAGAGTAGTATAATGCTCAGTGTATAGGTTTACTTCCTTTGTTAGATTGATTCCAAGATATTTCTTTTTTAAAATATTTTATTATAAAAGGTATGGTATTCTTAATTTCTCTCATGGTGGATTAATTGTGTACAGAAATGCTATTGATTTTTGAGAATTGACTTTGTATTCTGATA
>NW_004524653.1:11493477-11494600 GCF_000260255.1 Octodon degus
GTCTTCAGTTCCAATCTTTTGTTCATTTCTTATTGGTGGAATTTCCTATTCATTTATTTCTTGCTAGATAACTAAACCGGATGATGGTAGAGGTGTTAAGCTGGCATTTACACAGCCCTGCTCTGATCAGCCTCCAGAGCAGCCTAATTCTCAGCTGATGTATCTGCTGCTTTTGTCTCTTTTCCATTTTGTGGTTTAGGGTTTTCTGGGTGTCTGCATCAGTAATTGAAGTTGTGAAGGTAGATACATTGAGATGGCTGCTGACCATGGGTCTCATCTCCTTGATTTTCCGTATCTTCTTCATTGCCAGCCTCTCTAGGCTGTCTTTGGTGAGGAGAGCCCCTGTGGAATCATGGTCTATAACCTTGATACGTATTCTGTCTCACTTGCCTACCTTGTTCTTTTGCACCCTAGTTGTCAGCATCCTCCATGAATTCTCCTTGCACAGGAGGGTTGGAATACTTTGGTCGAAGCCCATAGGGTCTCCACATGTAGTAATGTAGGAACCTTGGCCTGCAGTAGGGCTGATGTTGTTGGACCTGGCCTTCTGGAGCACTCTCTAATCCCTTATTCTTTTTCTCACTCTCACTATTCTGGTAATTCTGCTGGTAATTGCATGAGGACCCCTACCATGGGGATAGTGTCTATAATGGTTACAGTCTGCTGCACTTTTATTGCCTTGAACTGGAGCTCCAACAGGGCCTGTAACATTAGCTGCCTCCTTACCCTTTTTCTCCTTCAACTACAACAGTCTATGTCCTGCACTGTGAAGGTACTTTCTGGGGTTATTCTTCGTTATGGCAGTCTGGTGTACAAATACATCTTCCTTGGTGTCATTCCTGTTGATGAAACCATATCCGTTTCTTACATTGAATCATTTTACTGTTCCCAAAATCTTCCTTGTGATGATCTATTTGTGCTTGAGCCACTCAGGCCACCACTCCCTGCACTACAGCCTGGTGGTGCGGGCTTGATGTCAGCAGCACTGAGGGTGGGGGCTGTGAAACTGGTGGTGGGGGTAGCAGGAAGCTGCTGGGTCTAGGCCAGCCTCGCTGCTCATGGTTGCAGTGATTGTGACTGGGCTGGCTGCAGCAGCTGTGGCTCCTCCTGGGTGTGATGGTAA
>NW_004524653.1:11502451-11504340 GCF_000260255.1 Octodon degus
CAGCCTGGAGAGATGTGGAATTTAATTACAAGGACCAACGCCTTCAGCAAGAAGCACTTGTTCTAATCATTTCAATTTACTGTACAGGTACTATCTGTTGACCAATATTTATCATTTATATGGTTTGTTTGTTTTTATTTAATTATTTTTTTGGTGGTACTGGGGATCAAACTTGGGACCTTGTGCTTGCTAGACAGGCACTTTTGCTGCTGAAGTATCTCCTCAACCCAGATTGCTTATTTCAATCTTTTGTTTCATTCTTGAAGATAAAAAAACTGACATCCAGAGAGAGGCTAATTGATTTGTTTAGAATCATTTAGCCAAATGAAGTAGAGCTCAAATTTGAGATCAGGTATGCAGCTTTAGGCCCCTATTGAATCATCATGTACATTCTCTCATATATTGACTTTTTTCTCCTTTGGTCTTGTGGCTTGAATTCAGGACCTTGAGCTTGCCAGGCAGACACTTATATCACTGAGCTATCTCCCCACTGTCTCCTGTATTGAGTGTTTGGCAAAAGGCAGGGAATAGAGGAGAAAACAAGACATTTAAGCTTTGAGGTTTCTGCTAGGTATTTATTGAGACTTTGTTTGATTGAGCCTTGTGCGTAATGAAACAGAGTCCCCATCTTATTCATAAAAAGAAGGAAAAAAGAAAAGCAAAAAGAGGCCTTGTATCACTGAGGCTGATAGAAAGATGTACTTGTACAGCAAGGTGAGAACCAGATGCCTCATTACTGCCTCGTGTCCTTTCTCTCCCTTTCCTGAACTGGGAGCCATATGCATGCCCAGCCACTTAACCACGCTTTACCAGAGATGGGCCTCTTGAGTGCCAGTGGTCCTGGGAGTCAGAGCAGGGTATCTGCTGAAAATATCAAGCAGAAAGCACAAAACAAACTTTCTGTGGAGTTTCAGTGACATTGATAGTTCCAGGCATAGTGTCCAGGCAGACTGTGGGATAAAGATGGGTTCTGAGGTAGGGAGGTCTGTGGATACATGTATGTGTGGAGGTGTTCAGAGATGCAAAGTCAGAAATCCATTCATGTGCAAATGGAAAGGGAAAGATTTTGTAGTTTGTGGTGGAAGAAAGCTCTCCTTATTAGGACTTTCATGGAAATTAAAATCATGGGTAAAGAAAAGAAAGGTGTTGGCAACATGCCAACAATAATAATCACAAAGAACAAATAGCAACAAGAAGAACAAAAAGAAAGAAAAGGTAAAAGTAGAAAGAACAATCATAGTGGCTAGCAAGAGAGCTCTTCTGGATTTGACCAGCAGCTCTAGGGTCAGGACTGGGCATGAAAAGTTGCTTATTCTTTGTGTTTTGGTTTGTTTAATGAACAGATTATCTCACAGAAGGTGTGACAGCACTGGTGTCCTTGAGGAATTCTTCCTGCAATGTACAGAATTGAGAACAGCTCTCAGGCTGTAATCTGTAGGCCGGTGGTTCTGACATACACTCTGGAACAGAGAACAGGAAAGAGAAGAGTGTAAACCGGAGGCCCGAGTAACAGTCACAGCTGGAAAACCCAGGGACATTGTCACCTCAGCTCCCTAAGGTGGTCCTGGGAGGGGGAAATTAAATTTTGTTTTTAGCTTTTGTCTTCTCCTGAATTCTGAGCAGTGAACCACTCCTTGGATATTTGTCCAAAGACTGCTTGGACTGTCACAATTCAATAAACTAAAATCAAGATGGGTCCAATATTTAAATATTAAAACAGAAACATTAAATTTGCTGGGAGAGAGGATAGGTAGAACACTTGAAGGTGTATGTGTCAGCAGTGATTTCATGAACAAAACCCTACAATTTCATGAACAATACTACTACTTTGTGGTATTACATGGAAATACTACAAGGAACTGACAACTGAATTCTCACCTATTAAAAAC
>NW_004524653.1:11540442-11546379 GCF_000260255.1 Octodon degus
TTTTTCTAATGGTATTTGTAAATAGGATAATAAGTTCACATCTTGTACAGCAATTAATCACTAGGAAGAATGTATGCAATGTGTTAATTATTGAAACTGTCCTTCAAATTTGATTTGAAACTGTCTCATTGCTATTTGTTTCTCAATAAAATTATGGAAATAAAAAGAATGCACAGAACGTTGGAAACATAAGAAGCCTTTTTATTTTGGCAAGGTGATTCCCACTGAAGCAAAACCAGTTAAAGTAAGTTTTCTGTATACTCTCCACGTGTCACTCATCTCTTTGTAAATTTATTTTTATTTTTTAAATCTTTTTTTTAATATTTAGGGCAGGGTGTACAGGATCTACAGGGTCTCACTATGTAGATCAGACTCATAGTGATTCTCCTGTTTACAGCCTCCCAAGCTCTGGGATTACAGGCATGCACCCCCATGCCGAGTCTTAATCATCAACTCAGTTTGCCCTGGTGGCAGGCCTGGCATGGCACACCCAGGAATCTCACTCATCTCTTAATAGACACATAGTTCCTAACACTGGGTACAAGCCATATGTGATTGAGGAATACCAAGAACAATAATTTACTTATCACATCACACTGCAGAAGAACCATGCCATGGTTATAAATGTGGGAAATCATTCATTTCTCTGAAGAAACACAGAAACTATATCATGTGGCACACCAGAGATGGGCCTTAAAAATATCAGGTATGTGGAAAAGACCTTTTCCATTCTAGCTCATTTCTAATACATGAAAGGACATATGCTGCAGAGAAGCCATATTATTATGGAGAATGTAGAATAGTTTGCAGACATTTAAGTCACTTTAAATTTTTTTAAATAAAGATTTTATTTATTTATTTGATACAGGGTCTCACTACACAGCTCTGATTTGTAGTGATCCTTCTGTCTCAGCCTCCCCACCAATGGGATGACAGGCGTGTGCCACCATACCTGGTTTTTCTGGCTGGCACTGCACACCTGGGGTTCTAGTGGGTATCAAGCCCGGGTTCTTGTGCTTGCCAGACAGGTGCTTAGACTGCAGATCTATCTCCTTTGAAAGACATGAATTTAGCACATCTTGTAGTGACCCTAGTTCTTTTAAAGTTCAACACTAAAAAGAAGACCAGTGAATGTAATGAATATGGAAAAATCTTTGCATATCTGTGTCATCTCTGAGCCTATGAAAGAATTCACACTGGAGAGAAATCCAATAATTGTAAAAAACACAGAAAATGATAAATAAGGACCAAAGTGTATAACAGGTATTATGAAATGGGAAGAAATTTTTCAAATGGAAGGGGAATAAGGAGGGGGAGTGGGAAAAGAAGGAAGGGAAAAAAAGATAAAAGAAAGATTTGTAAATGAGGAGGGGAAGAGGGGTGGGAGGCAGGTAAGCTGGATTGAAAAAAAGAGGAACCAAGTATAAAGCATGTACAGGTACAAATTCCCTATAATGAATGTGATCATTAGGTATATCTAAATTGCACCAATAAATTTAGTAAGAAACTAAATGTTAAATGCTACATACCATTATTTTTATGGTGTTAGGGACTGAATTCAGTGTCTCATGTATCCTAGTCAAATGGCCTAACAACTGAGCTACACCCCAGCCCTCTTTTATTTGTTTATTCATTTTGTCTCTTTTTTTCTGTGTTTTGTCTCTTTCTCTCTGTTTTTGAGATGAGGCCTCATTATGTTGCCCAGGTTGGTCTCAAACTCCTAGACTCAGGCAACCATCTTGCCTGAAGCTCTTGAGTAGCTGGGATGCACCACAGCAACCAGCTTTATTTTTCATATTGATCTTTAACCATTCTTTTTTTTTTTTTTTTTTTTTGGTGGATCCGGGGATTGAACTCAGGCCCTTGTGCTTGCCAGGGAAGCACATATTCCACTGAGCCATCTCCCTGGCCTTCATATTGATCTTTAATTTTACCTGATGACTTACATAATCTAAACTTTTTACTATCTTGCCTTTTATGGAGAAGGTTTGCTGACTTCTTTGGATTTATACATTTGTACTTAGCAAAATGTTATCCATATTACTGTGTTCTGACTCAGTTCTGATTCATTTATTTTCATTGCCACATCATCATTTTTGGGGTTAATATGCCAAAATGTATTCATTTATCCTCGCATGGATGGACCTTTCTCTCTTTCTTTTCTTTTCTTTTCTTTCTTTCTTTCTTTTTTTTTTTTTTTTTGATGGAACCGGGGATTGAACTCAGGTCCTTGCGCTTGCCAAGGAAGCACTTATCTACTGAGCCATCTCCCCGGTCCCTCTCTTTTTTCTTGATTGCTTTGCCAGTGCTTTTTTGTCTTCTGTGAGTCTTCTCCAAGTATCAGCTTTGAATTTTTCTATCTGTTCTATTTAGTTTTCTTTTCCCATTGTTAAGATTCCCCAGGCAGCCTGTCTAGTTTCAGGGTTTTAGTAGTTCACAATGCATCTGATGTTGGTATAAGCTGGTATATTGTTGTCATTTATAAGTGAGGGATTGGAACTTGCTTATAAGATGGACAAGGTATACATACAAAGGGCAATTATAGATACTAGGACAGACATCAGTGCATTCGTACGTCAGTGCAGGTTGAGTTTGGATGCCTGAGAAAGTTCAGAGTTGAAGTGGTCAAACTAAGAATCCTACAACTGGGCAGACCATGGCTCTGCTACACCTGATAGCATTGTATTTAGAAGACTTCAGATTCAGGGTTGGGATGATCACTGTTTTGGTAGCTAACATATAATTACTGGACTCAAGTTCAGAGTTCTTCTAGAAGGATGGATGGCAACCAAGTTATTTATTTATTTATTTATTTATTTATTTTTTTGAGACAGCGTCTTTGTGGGTCCTTCAGTTTGGGCTTGAACTTACTTATGTAGCCTAGATTGGCATCAACCCACCAAGATCCTTTTGCTTCAGCCAAGTCAACTTTTTATGTCTTAAAAATGTCTAAATAGGGGTAGGGAGATAACTCAGTGGCATAAGCACCTGTCTGGCAAGCATAAGGTCCAGAGTTTGATTCCCGGTACTGAAAAAAAAAGATGAAAAATGTCTAAATAATTCCTTGTAAACATGGAACATGTCAAAAGATCAGTTATATAAGTTGGGGGTCAAGGCTTGGGAGATGGGAATTCCCTGATAAAGAAAAGTTTATGAGTGAAGGGACAGTCCATATCCGTACTAAGTTCTCTGCTAGGTTGGATTTCAAGGACAAAGGAAAAATGGATTTTGAACTTTGGTTCCTTTAACCAGCTTAGTTTGAAACAGTGGGTGATACAAACATAAGCAGGTTTGGCTAGGTACCCTGGGAATGATTTCAGTGTAACATGTATGTATGTGGAAGAGTTCAGGATTGAGAGAGGGCCTTCTGGAAGTAGGTGACCTTCTTTGGTGCAGTAGAAGGGGGGAAAGTCAGAGAATGAGGAGGACAATATGAAGTCTCTTTAATTTTTTTTTTCAGGAAAGACAAAATTCAGGTGTGGAGAATAATAAACAGATGGAAGTTTCATGGATTCTGGTAATTTTACAATGATCTCAAGTTGGGCTAAGTGTCACTATGCAGCTTGGACTCATAATGATCCTGCTGTTTTCATCCTCCCCAGTGCTGGGATTACAGGAGTGCAGGGGTGGTGCTGGTGCGGCATGTGGTGACAGGGATTGAACCCGGTCCCTGTGCTTGCCTAAGGAGGTGCTTAGTCCGCTGAGCTAGATTTGCAGCTTTTCTTCCCTGTTAAAGCAAAAGAAAAAAAAATATGTCACAGGTTTCAAAAGGTCTTGTTTGATTAATGTAGGTCATTTTTTCTCCTTACAATAAGCCTAGAGGATGGCTTTTATCTCAGTGTTCCTGCTGTTCATTGTTTTATTATTACTTTCACTCATGTAAAACTTAGTTATTGCCTAAAATATGCCAGGCACTGTGAAGATTCCCTAAAAATATAAAGTGAGCAAATCAAAATTCATGTCAAGTTACTCTGAATTTTGAGTAAGGAAAATTTTGACTTACTCAGTTAAGCTTCCTTGACTTTAAACTCCCAGTGAGTTAGAAATGGTCACTGTACTGAAATTGCTTCTTGGCCTTTTAGCAAAGATCAAGTGTAAATCACTGTGCTGTTGTGGAACTTTTGAATGTCTGGGAGTGCAATGATTTGATTTGTATGATCTTAGTACATGTGAGGTGGTCAAGACTGGAATGACTGTTGGGTCTGGTTAAAAATCTTGCTCATTTACTATGAACTAGAGCTGGTTGGTTACTTTTACTGGGGATGGTTTCCTCAGCTGTCACATGAATAAACAATGAACATCTCCTTTAGAGTTACTTAAGACTGTGTCAATCTATGGTATGTTAATTATTTGAGTTACTTAAGACTGTGTCACACTATGGCATGTTAATTAGTACTTAATTAGTATGTTAACTATTACCTGGAATGTGGTAATTGTTCAACAGATAATGGCTACTATTTTCCCTCTGGATGTCTGATTTCCTAACTTCAAAATGAGTAAAAGGCTGTGAGTCCTGACCCACCTGTTGAATTTTTAAATTACAATAACCCTCCCTCTTCCTATCTCAAGTCTGGGGTGATCCCTGACCAATTTTCTCTATCTGGGGAACCTCAGAGTTTTTCTTTTTCATCCCATGAAACAATAAGAATAGGATTGTCTTTCTTACTTGATTTCGTATTCTGGAATACAGGCCACTTGACATTCTATTTTAAGCTTGAAGTTGTTAAGGTTGCCAGCACAGCCACTGTAGAAGAAACTTTCACACTGTTTGGAGGTTGTGTTGTAGAAATATCTAAAGTGAATTTCATAGCAGCGTCCAATATCTATTCCCATAACACAGGGATCTGCATGAGAGGTTCACATTAAGACACAATTACATGCATAATCTTATCCCATACTTCCAAATACCCTCTGAAGTCAGTCCTTTTCTGATCTTCTTTTTTACATGGAAAAATGAGGCTAAAAGATGGCAAGTGCTTTAGTGACTGGTCCAAGGCACGAATCTGCTAAATGCCAGCATCAAGTGTGAAATCTGACTACAGCCTTTACTGCCTCCTCGTGTTCTGAGCCTACAAGGGGAATATGTGGAACAAAGACTCATTGCCTTTCATATTTGCATTGGAAGCTCTTTCTAAAAGGACCATATGTGGAAGTGTTCTCTATATGCCCAGAGTTCACATGATGAAAACTCCTCAATGTTGGGAGTCTACAACTCTTTCTCTCTCATTTGAATACATACTCTTTAAAGGTCTGACTGCTGCTGGGCAAGGTTGAACATGCCTGTCATGCCAGCACTCTGGGAGGCTGAGACAGGAGGATCACAGATTCAAGCACAGCTTGTACAAGTTATTGAGGCTGTGTTTCAAAATAAAAAATCACTCAGGGCTGTGGTCAGTACAAAGGCTCTTTAATCCATAGTACTAAAAGAAGTTAAATCTCTTTTTCAAGTTTTAATATAAAACCTCTAATTAAAAATATTCCCAACATTTCAGATGTCTTTTCTTTTTTCTTTCTTTCATTTTTAAAAATTTTATTTTATTGAGAAACAAATGGTAATGAGATAGTTTCAAAACTGATTAATAGGACAGTTTCAATAATTAATACAACATACATTGTTATCTTCTTAGTGGTTATCCATAGTACAAGATGGATATCTTGTCCAAACACTATTAGTACAAATCTTTCTTCTCATTGAACTAAGAGAAAATAGTTGTGTATCTATCCTAACTATTCTGCATATATACAAATACAAAATGGTCCTTCCTTTGTATCCCCTTTTTTTGTTTAGTCCCAACAGAAATGGGTATTCCATTGGCATCTAAATACTATAGGTGTGTGAATTTAGCAAAACAATCCAACACAGTCCAGCAGTCCACAATAGTAGTGAGTTATCCACAGAATTTGTTGACTTGAGCCTTTCACAGCTCAGCATATTAA
>NW_004524653.1:11550569-11552645 GCF_000260255.1 Octodon degus
ATATGTATATATATATTTTCCACAGCAAAACAATGTTTTATTTTTTATTAATTTCATTGAGAAACAATAGCAATGAGACAGTTTCAAAACTGATTAGTAGGACAGTTACAATCATTAATACATTGCATATTGTTGTCTTCATAGTGGTTATTCAGGCGTGGGGAGATGGCTCAGTGGATTAAGTGCTTCCCAGGTAAGCGCAAGGGCCTGAGTTCAATCCCCGGTTCTGCAAAAAAAAAAAAAAAAAAAAAATAAAAAGACAACTCTCATAGTGGTTATTCATAGTACAAGATGCATACATGATATCCTGTCCAAACACTATGAGTACAAATCTTTCTTCTCACTGAATTAAGTGAAAGTAGCTGTATATCTATCCTAACTATTTTGTATATACAGATACAAAATGGTCCTTCATTTGTAACCCCTTTTTTGTTTAGTTTTGTCAGAGATAGGTATTCCATTGCTATTAAAATATTATAGGTGCGTGAATTCAGCAAAATAATCCAATATAGTCCAGTAGTCCATAATAGTAGTGGGTTATCCATAGGACTGGCAATGTCAGAATTTGTCGACTTAAGTCTTTTACAGCTCAGCATATTAATATGGCTTTATTTCTTATACTTCATTTTTATACTTTTCTGCTGGATGGTTAAGACCAAGATAAAGCAAGATCCGTGTAAGAAGAAATGTAACTTTTGTATCTGACAAGGTCAGATACACTCCCCTCAGGATTTACCCTGAAACCCTGTAACATGGTTTGTAGATCCTTTGTCAGTGTCAGCCATGTGGATGAGTCACGGCCATTGATCAATTTGCTCTCTGTGAAAGCCTGAGGGAATGTTTTCTCTCTATGTGACTCTCCTTATGCACACTCTACATCATCGATCACTTTCCTCTGTGGCTCCATAATATCCTTGATCAGAAAATTTGGGACACAATTGAGTTACAGGATGTTACAGTACAGGTTCTCCTATGTCCTGAGTTCTCACTGACCTTGAAAGGCTAGAGCCAAAATGTTGGCTGTCCTTGAAACCCTTCCTTTTCTGTAATTTTTGGTCTGCAAACTTAAGTTGTTAACTCTTCAGAAGATGGGTTATTACCCTATGTTACAGGGTAATAACGATATTATTACCCTGTAACATAGGCAGTTGAGCTGAACCGCACTCTCTGTCTGAATGTCAAACATCAAAGTAGTTATTCAAATTACCAGATATAAGCATGTAAAATTGGTCAAGAAAAGTTTAACATTAACTGTTCCTTTTTTTTTTTTTTTTTTTGGAACCGGGGATTGAACTCAGGCTCTTGCGCTTGTCAGGGAAGCGCTTATTCCACTGAGCCATCTCCCTGGCCCTGTTTCTTTCAATAAACCAATAGAAAGTAGTAGTGCAATTCCCTAAAATATTAAGGAGATATTTGGACATTCAGTGGCTTAGGCTTAGTCAAGTTGTACTTAAAATTGATCATAAATTCACAAACTCCACTCAGTTAATTTTCTCTTACTATTTCTTTTCCCTTGATCACTGAAAATTCAACATATTTTATTTGTCAGAATTATTTGTGCACTTGCTGAGCTAGAAAATGCTCACGTCAACAACTTCTGATATTGCCAGTCCTAGGGCTAACTCACTACTATTATGTGCTACTGGACTATATTGGATTATTTTCCTGAATTCATGCACCTACAATATTTAAATGGCAATGGAATACTCATCTCTGACAAAACTAAACAAAAAAAGGGGATATAAATGAAGGACCATTTTGTATCTGTATATACAAAATAGATATACAGCTACTTTCTCTTAATTCCATGAGAAGCAAGATTTGTACTAATAGTGTTTGGACAGCATATAATGTCTGCATCTTGTATTATGAATAACTACAATGAAGACAACAATATGGAATGTATTAATGATTGTAACTGTCCTACTAACCTGTTTTGAAACTGTCTCATTGCTATTTGTTTCTCAATAAAATGAAGAAATAAAAGACAAAACAAAACAAAATGTACAATAGATATTATAAAATGTGAAGAAACTTTAAAAGAGAACAAGCTGTAATGGAATAGAGAAAAGAAAG
>NW_004524653.1:11553448-11555258 GCF_000260255.1 Octodon degus
GTGCTGGGGGATTGAACCATGGTCCCTGGGCTTTGCTAAGCTTGTTCTAAGTAGGTGCTTTAGACCACTGAGCCATCTCACCAGCCCCATACTTTATATACCTCATTTTTATACTTTTCTGCTAGATGGTTAAGACCAAGATAAAGCAAGACTTATATAACAAGAAATGTAACTTTTGTATCTGATAAGGTCAGTCAAGTACCCTCAGGATTTATCCTGAAGCCCTGTGCCACACTTTGTAGATTCTTTGTCAGTGTCAGCCATGAGGATGAGTCACAGCCATTGCTTGACCAATTTGCTCTCTGTGAAAGCCTGAGAAAATGTTTTTTCTCCATGTGACTCTCCTTAGGCACACTCTACAGTATCAATCACATTGCTCTGTGGCTGCATAATCTTCTTGATCAGAAAATTTGGGACACAACTGAGTTACAGGATGTTACAGTATAAGTTCTCCTATATCCTGAGTCTTCACTGACCTTGAAAGGCTATGGTCAAAACATTGGCTGTCTTTGCAGCCCCTCTATTTCCCCAATTTTTGGTCTGCAAACTTAGGTTGTTAACCCTCCACAAGAGAACCTTATTATTACCCTACAACATATGCAGTTGGGCTTAACTTCACTATCTTTCTGAATATGAAACATCTTAGGCATAACATGGAGCAGGTATTTGCCATCAAGTATTGATATGTTAAACATCATGTCCTTCCTTTCTTTTTCTTTCTTTCTTTCTTTCTTTCTTTCTTTCTTTCTTTCTTTCTTTCTTCTTTCTTTCTTTCTTTTTTTTTCCCATTGATTGGACTCAGGCCCTTGCGCTTGCCCAAGAAGCACTTGTTCTCTGGAGCCATCTCCCCGGCCCCTTCAGATCTTTTTTCAAAATAACTCTCTACAAATATTTGCCCCATGTCTTCTTTTTCTCCCTTTCCATCAAATATCCAGAGTACTATGTTAGCACCTTGAGTCAAATGATTAAGGGTCTATGAGAAGTGCTACAGAAAAGGATGTTTCTGGCTCAGGTCAATGGCAGACTCTATCACTTTTTTACTCATTCATAACTGGTCTTTGGGTTTCTTTTATCCCTTAACCTCATACCTTTTACATGTCCACAGAAATATTCAGCAACTTTGGCAACACCACCCAATAAGGAGGCAGTTTGTAAGCAGAAGATGAAGAGCCCTAGAAGAAATCCCAGTTTAGCGGTCCTCATGGTGCAGCAAATAGCAGGTAGGAGAGTCTTGGTAGCGACTGAAGTTATATACTTTGGTCTTAATACTTGAGTGGGCTGAGCCCCCATATCCCAAGCACCAGGATTAAACATTACTAGGTGTTGAGTTGAACACTAAATGCTTGGGTACCCAGCCATGAAGGTGAAGGTCTCAAACTGATTAGACCCCTGATAGTGAGTCCCATGCTCATGATGAAACCATAGCAACTGAAGGATCAGAGCTTCTGTGTATGTTTAACTCAGGAAGTTGAACCATTGGAGCAAGGAATTGAAAAAGGTTGCTTCCTTTCCACTCTTTTCCTTCAACAGCAGAGAAAAAATGATCTTGGTGTACCAGAATGTAGTAAGAAAGCACTAATAGTTAGAGGGTTGTAGTCATTAAAATATTTTCTGCCACACAGTATGGTAAGTAATTTATATAGGCTAAATCATTTAATCATCACACAGAATGCACAAGGTAAGTGAATTTATCATCTTGAACAGCAGAGGAAATTGAGAGGTATGAGGTCACATCAAGTTTTGAGTTTATCTCTAAACACTGTACTGTGAACACCTTGGGTCTGTTTTGTTCCCTAAGGTTTGAAATTTT
>NW_004524653.1:11563407-11567612 GCF_000260255.1 Octodon degus
ATATGATACTTAACATAGTTTTTCTTAACTAATTTTTCTTAGTTCATTGAAAAAACTTTTGTACAAATATTATTTGGACAAATAAACAGTACTCCAATATCATGAAGTACTGTTTTTATTTTATTTTATTTTTTGTGATGAAACTAGGCATTGTACTCAGGCCCTTGAGCTTGCCAGGAAAGTGCTTATTCTAGTGAGCTATCTCCCCAGCCCTGCCAGTATCTTGAAAAAAGAAACAACAAACAGAATTATTTGTATACCTAGGATCACTTGCTGACTTCAGGTAGATCTCTTTCTCTATCACTGCTGCAGAAGATTCCCTAAATTTGTTTAATGGAAAATTTCTGTACCCAATGCCTTTCTTGTACATCTGGGTCCCAGGACAAGGTTCTCTGATGGTTTGCATTCTTGCTAGGTAGATAACCTCCCATTTAAGATCTTTTATTGAAATCACTCCTTGAGCATACTCAAGGATTCACTTTGTTTTGGTTGCATTAAAGTTGGGGTTTCATTCTGGCAAGAATGTGTTGACTAGACAACAAAGGGATTTAGGCAAAGACCCCTGGAGGAGAGGTCAGCTTCCCATGAAGGTCAAGTATATGGTCTTCCTTCTAGTTTCACCACAACTCTGTTGCTGTCATAGTTTTTCTTATTTGGGCTTCAATTTCGTTCATACACAGTAGTCAACCTATGCCCACCATCTTTTTTTTGCCATAATGTTATTGATAAACAAATAGCAATGAGACAGTTTCAAATCAAATAGGTAGGACAGTTTCAATAATTAACACACTGCATACATTCTTCTTAGTGGTGAATTGCTGTACAAGATGCGTATGCCCACCATCTTGACAATAAACACCTTGTTATTAACGCTCCCTTCCTTTTATATTATTTAAAGTTCTGATAGAACTATAACTTTTCTTTTGCCTTTTTGCTCTCATCTTTCTAGCTCCCCTGTATCCTGACCATGACTTCTAGTATGACCTTCCCATACTCTCTTTATATATCATAATTTTCTAAAAATTTGGGGGCCACTTGAAGAGAGCAGTGCTCTTATTAAAAGTGTAATACATCAGTACCTTAAACACATTTTGCCTCTGTAACATTGAAGTTTATCTTCTTCATGTGAAACCATATCAAATTAGTATTGTTATACATCTAAATTCTTCCAGTGGTCTCCAAGTGGGTTGATTGTATTTCCTTTTTATTCCTTAACTTTTGGACTTGCTCCTGTCTTTTGCTCATTTGGTCAGGGATGCTGTTAGGGCTGTAATATCTTTGCAGGACTAGATGTACTTCTTGGTTTCCTACATCTTGCCACAAGAAGATGTATCTTGAAGGACCACTAGGAGACACATAGACCATACGTGGATTCAAGGTCCAGGAATGTAAGTCAGTGGTGGAATAAATGCCTAGCATGTATAAGACCTTGGATTCAATGTATAGTGGGTATACACACACACACACACACACACACACACACACACACACACACAGCTCATTTTTTAGACTGGATCCAAGCTCAGTCAAACTCAGTTTGGAATAGCTGGGCATCTATTGTTTTTCTGATATGTGAAAGGCAAATGAACATTTACTGTTGCTTGCCACTCAGATTTTGCTGGTTGTGGGGTTGTTATCAGCCATGTTAAAATATCCACACAATATTAGAAGTTAATTCTAACTTAAGCATTATCTTCACACATAACAAAGATAAGTGTAGAAGAGAGGAGAAAGACCAAAATAAATACACACAGGTGACAATAAAAGATACTTATATTTATAAACATAAATGATACATTAAGGAAGAGAAAGTTGTGAGCTTCTTTTCTTATGAGAAAATCATAACTGATATTTATGACTTCTTTTCACACTGTCCATGCCTAGTCCCTCTTTCTTTTGGCAAACAAGACACAATTTTGATAACTTGATAACTTTAACTATGTAGTTAAGGTTGCCCTTGGACTCACTTTGTAGTCCAGGCTGGCCTTGAATTCACTGTACTTCTCCTGTCTCAGTCTCCCAAATGCTGAATTTACACCACCACAACAGGAGGTCTACTGTTTTTTTCCCTTCACAATCTGGTAGAATATCTTAAAATTCTTTTTTTTTTCATTTCCTTGAAGTTTATTGAATGTTACTGGTGGCAAGACAAACTCCATATGGAGCAGGCAGAAGGGGAGCTTGGAGGTGGTGAGGAAGGTTGTCCAGACTGGGGCTTGGAGTAAAACACAGAAAGGCAGATCTCTCCCTCCCTTTTTCACTTTATTCCCACAGAGACACAGGACTAACAGTGGGGGCATTCTGCTCACCTTTCCCTCTTCACATTGGAACCATGGGGAGAAACATGATGCAAATTAGAAGAGGAAACACTTCAGAGTTCCTCTGTTTCTCAATCCAAGGAGATATCGATATCCACAATATTATCAAATGTCTCCCTTGAGCTCAGCCATGGAATAGGCGTTCGATTGAAAGAAGGCTTGTTGGAGAGGTTCTGGTTGTAGAGGACCAGAGATTCACTCAGCAGGGGTGCCAGGTCAATCTTGGGCATCAGGAAATCATACATTTAGAAGCTTTCTCATATCCGCCTTGGGCATTGCCATCCACGAAACTGTCAGAAAAAACATCAGGGTCATTCTTATAGATAAACTCCACCCACATCTACTGCAACTTGAACATCTTGGGGCCCCAGTTGGTGAGCAGTGACAGCTCGTCCAACATCACATGGCTTGGGACACTGATTTTCTTCCCCAGATTCAGGCCTGAGCTCTTCTGTCCACCTCCGGTGAGTTCCATGATCAGCTTGCTGGATTTCCTTTTCTTACTGGGGCCCAGTGCTCCTACCGTGGCATTGTGGAGGTAGATTCAGCCTCCTGTGCAAGTTGTAGAATCAGCTGCTGCTGTGCCTCTGCTACCGGCCTTCAAAGTGACTTATTGTAGCTGCCTCCAAAGAGGCTCCTGAAACTTCCCAAAAACTCCCTCCGAGCTCTCACCACTCTTCCTGATCCTGCCCTTCTTCCATGACTGTTCAAGCTCAGGCAAGGGGTTGACAATCCACCACCACCACGGTTGACATGGCTCTGCCACTCTGCGAACAGCTCCCACCCCTGCCCTGCAGCCTTGATGGCTCAGAGATTCCAGGGGAAGGGGTCACCACATTCACTATTCCATCTAAGAGCCCTCGGAATGCTGCTTTCTTAAGATTCTTATTTTGAGACTTGTTAACTATGTGAGCTCTTGGCTACTTTCTTATCTTGGCTGCTATTAGTACCCTGGAAATAATGTTCTTGAAAGTCCTTGTGTTCTAGATCTTATTCTTGCTCCCCTTGCTTAAAAGTGGCCCTGCTTATCCTTTGGAATGATAATTGATCACTATAGCCAACAGAGTGATCTCTCTTTATTGTTATTTTTTTTTAAATCTAAGTGCAATGTTTGGTAAAACCAATTCAACTCTGGATACTAAAAATATCAGCCTTATCAGTGACATAGTTATTGGTGGGAAATACTCTTACAGCTGTAGAAGAAAGGTTTGGGGTAAAAGAGAAGGGGTATTGGGATTCCTGGGTTGATATTTTTTTGGAACACAGTCAGTCTATCCTTTTTCCTCAAGCCGTATCCACACCAATCTACTTCAGTCCATGAGATATTTCCTCTTCCAGACTACAGAACTACCTGTTGAGAGGAGATGCTCATTAGCTAATTCCTTCCTTACCTGTTGCTGGCCACCCACTCAAGGGTTTCAGTGCTGACAGTCTGATTGCTGAAATTCTTTCTAAAAGTCTGTTTTAGGTGTCTCTATTTCCTTGGTTAGCATACATTTCAAAAGTTAGTACACACATGGAATCATGTGTCTTTCACAAATAATTAAAGGTAAAAAAAACTTTTATAATATTAAGGCCTTATGACATTTTCATCATCATGCTGTTTAATTAGCCTTCACTAAGTAGACATCCATTTCATATGGATGTCTCAAACAATACTTTCCAGCAGAACTTTCTGTGATGATAAAATTTTTCTTTATTTGTGATATGTAACACAGTAGAAGCTATTTTCTGTGTATGGTAATTGATTACTTGAAATGACTAGTGAGACTGAGATGCTCATTAAATCTTTTATTTTATTGATTTTTTCTTTTCAAAGTTTTATTGATAAACATATAGCAATGAGACAGTTTCAAATCAAATCGAAAGTACAGTTTCAACAAATAA
>NW_004524653.1:11567712-11568857 GCF_000260255.1 Octodon degus
GGGGATTGAACTCAGGCCCTTGTGCTTGCCAGGCAAGCGCTTATTCTACTGAGCCATCTCCCTGGCCCCGAAAGATTTCTTATGTTGCATATCTCATGCAGTATTATAATCTCATTTGTTTTTTTGATACTACTATGAATTGCTGATATCTTCAAACTTTTTTACTAAACATGATTATCACACTTGATGATTAATTTCATCCTGAGGACATGTACATGTATACATGATTTTTTAATTGTTTTTATGTCCCTTTTGTTTCTCTACCACCCTTTCTCCCAATTCTTGGTCCTCTTCCCATTTGCAAGAGGTCTAACTCCCTGTTTCCTGGTTTTTTTAAAAAAAATCTTGTATTTGTTCTTTAAATTATTTATTCTTTGTGTTTCCCCTAGAAAAGACACTACATGATGTCTACATTTTTGTTTTTGATTTGTTTCACTTTACATTATGTTCTCAGAGTGCATTTATTTTCCTACACTTGACTCATATTTTTCCTTCTTTATGGCAGTGTTGTCCTTCATTGTGTATGAGCTCCATATATAATCTATGAATTCATCTGTTGAAGGACATACAGGTTGCTTCCAAGATTTAACCATTATGAGCCATATTGTTATACACATGGGGATGCATGGATCACCATAATATAATGGATCAAAGTATTTTGGGAAGATATCCAGAAAGAGAATATTGGGGGCATGGGATTTTCTATTTTGAGGGACCTCCATACTGATAACCATAGTAGTTGTTCTATGTTACACTCCCATCATCAGTGTAAAAGGATTCCTTTTACCATGCAGCCTTGCCAACATTTATCATTATTCATTTGATTTCTCAATGACAGCCATTCTCTCTGGAGTAAGGTGGAATCTCAGTATTGTTTTAATTTAATTTCTCTGATGAGCAGAGGAGTTCAAACTTTTTTCCTGTGCTTGTACATCATTTGCACTTCTTCTGTGAAGTGTTCGTTCATTTCAGTTGTCCAGTTTTTGATTGAGTCTTTTATTTTTTGGGGGAAATCTAATTTTTTGAGATCTTTATATATTCTAAATATTAGTCATATCTAAAGTGTAGTTGGTTAAATGTTATCCTATGGTGTAGATTTCCTTTTAGTTTTGTTGATTGCTTTCTTTACCATGCAGAAGCTTTTT
>NW_004524653.1:11568957-11606011 GCF_000260255.1 Octodon degus
TCTGGCTTAGGTCTGGCTGCTGTGCTCAGCTCCTTCCTGCTGCGGACCTGGGCTTGCACTGGGTCTGGGGGTTCCCGGAACTCGGCAGAAATTCCTACTCAGCAGGAGTGGTGGGGCAGGTTAGGTGGAGTGATGGGGGGCGGCCCGAGTGGGTGGGAGAGGGTCCGGCCCATGCTGCGCCTTGGCTGGGACTGGTCCTGCCGGCGCAGGTTAGCAGGAAGCTCTCCACACACTCACCGGACCTGGGCTAGGACTGGGTCTGGGGGTTCCCGGAAGTCGGCAGAAATTCCTACTCGGCGGGAGGGGTGGGGAGGTACCTTTTATTTTATTGTAATTAATATAAATTTACAGTTCAGTAGCCTCTTGTGGCCAGTATGTACAATAATGGCAGGTTAAGCCCGTTGTTAAGAGAATGTTGCATTTTATTTTATTTTATTTATTTATTTATTTTTTGTGGAACCGGGGATTGAACTCAGACCTTTGTGCTTGCCAGGGAAGCACTTATTCTACTGAGCCATCTCCCCTGCCCTGAATATTGATTTTTCTGAACAGTCTTTCCTTTTGGGTTACAAATCATGAAGTAGTTAGCCAGATTTGAAGGATCTCAGAGAAGAGATGTGTGGGAATGGGCTTGTGATAAATTTATCTTGGAAAAGTTCACTGGAGGCAATGCAATTGGAAGAAAAGCAAAATTATGGGACTAGATTATCACACCATTTAGAGGCAGAGCTTTTTTACAGTCACAGAGGCTTAGCAGAGGATTTGGGATTGCTGACAAATTAGATCTTTCATTGTGAGAGTTAATCACATTCTCTTCCAAAAAAGCAGTACTTCCCATGACTATGACTTGTTTTCTTGTAGGATGATATTTTAAGATCAGAGAAACTGCACTTGTCTACATTAACTTCAGTTATTTAACATGGAATCTAGGGAAATTAAACACCGACCAACCAATGAGCCAGTCAGAGAGCCAGGCAACGACCCACCCACCATCCACCCACCTACTCACACAGAGTTTATAGTGGAATGTAAACTGTTATCACTTTATAAAATAAGAATTTTGGATGAAAGAAAGATTAACAAGACATGAATCATAATCAAACCTTCTTAGACAATTTGCCAACTTTGTGTTTTGCTTTCCATGTGTCATTATATTTCATCTTGAGGACATGGCTGGAAGGATTAGAAGGTAGCAGGCAGATCTGGACTGTGTCTCAGACTAGCCAGGACCCTTAGCCCCTTACTGTGCTAATATTCTATGTGAACAGAGACTCTTAAGCTTCTTTACCTGCCATCTATTGGAAGTTTCCAGAAGCAAATATGAATTAGCTAAAAATTAATATAATGTTTAATTTTGTGTGTATGTGTATTTCTGAGACAGAATCTCATTACATAGTGCAGGATTACCTTGAACTGACTATGTAGTCCAGGATGGCCTCAAAGTCAAAACTACCTTCCTGCCACAGCTGCTCAAGTGTTGGAGTCACTGGTGTGTGCTACTATGCCAGGCTTACAAATGTTTTATAAATTGATTCTGAATGCACCTAGCAAAAGTAAAGTAGGCAACTGATGTCTGCAGGACTCTGGACTGCTCAGTGAAGTTTTTTTTTTTGGTAAGAATAACTTGTCAAGTTTTAGGATTAATCTTCTTGTGAAGCTCTTGTTACCTCCACTTGAAAAGGCTGAGTTATATTCTTCCTACTTGCAAGGCTAGAGTCTCATGGCAAAGAAAGCCAGACACAGTTATTGTTGTTAAGGGACTCGTAATTCAGACAGAGAAAATAATAAAATGATTGGAATATAATGCAACAAAGATTATGGTAGGGGAGATGTAGGGCACTGCCAGTTTTGTTTGGGGTGAGTTGGTGAAGTTTCCAAGTTTTTAATGTAATATGGCATGAGTAGGAGCCATCAGGGAATTAGGGGGAGCATGTTGAGGGGAGAGGGCATGTGGGCTTCAGAGGGGTCCTAAACTTGGTGGGGAAGTTTTTAAGTATGAAAGGGAGTGAACAGTGATAAGGTTTGAGGTGTAGGCAGGAGGAGAGTATCCATGGAAATGTTTGGTGGAACAGGAAAGGCACAAAAGCTGCTCGGCAGAAGGGAGCTGAGCTGCCAATTATGTTCATGGTGAGTTGGTGAAGTTTCCAAGTTTTTAATGTAATATGGCATGAGTAGGAGAGATCTCTTGGGAAAAAATATTTTTAGGCATTTCAAGCCTTGGATTTTGACTTTAACTATACCATCAGGTGGAGGCCAAACATAGTCTTTCAAGTCTATGTTCTATGTGAACTTGTTATTGTGGGGACTGTGATGACCGAAGGGATAGAGCATGACATGGCCTAAATGATTGCTTGAAAAAAAGGTGACAGCCTTTGACCGCACTCCCCAGAGCCCAGGGTGCAGAGAAGAATGTGACAAGGCCTTCCTGGGCCTCTACTGCTCCATTCCAGGAGGCCTCGAGATCAGCACTGTGCTTTCTGGGAATCAGTTCAACAATTTCCCAGGTCCTCTCTAGCACTCTTGTCTCCTGCCTCATCTAAGCCTTCCAGCCATGCTCCTGGTCAGTCATAAACAAAGAGAAAAATGAAAAGCCATCCAGGGGAGCCAGTGTGCAGAGGATGGGCTGCAGCCTCTGGGAGAACAAACCCAGGGGCATGAGGATCTACCAGATATGACAGTTAATGTCCTAGATGAAAGGGCACAGTCTCACTGAAGCCTGCCAGAAGGTCACAGGAGCAGGGGTGCCTGTTCCCATAGTGCAGGGCAATGATTTACCCATCTAAAATGAAGTCTTGTGCCCATGGGCAAAGCACTGCAGTTGGGCTTACAATCACTTTATGTAAGTCACTATACTGTCATTCAACCTGATATTGCACTCAAAATATAGCTGAAGCTGTCCCCATTAGTTAGCATTTCACCTGGGACTAGAGTACAAGGTTACTGTGGTTTCTGTATCTTTTTGATGCAGAGGACCTGGACCATCTAACATCAGTGACACACTAATGGTTGGGCAGTATTTGGTAGAGCAGTCAGTTGCATCCAAGGAGCAGCAGGAAGTAAACATGATGGGCCCATCAGGGCCTGGGCAGGGGTGAAAGCACCTACCCCACTGCATTGGCCTCCACCTGCATTCATCATTCTCTTTGTACAAGGTCAGTAAAGGAACTGTTTTTTTTTTTTTTGTTTTTGTTTTTGTTTTTGGAACCGGGGATTGAACTCAGGCCCTTGCCCTTGCCGGGGAAGCACTTATTCCACTGAGCCATCTCCTAGGCCCTGTTTTTGTTTTGGTACCAGGGATTGAACTCAGGATCTTTCACTTGCAAGGCAGGCTCTTATGCCACTGAGCTATCTCCCTGGCCCAGTAAAGGAACTCTGAGCCCAAAAACCACATTGTAATTTGGAAACCCTGGGCACATCAGATGGATAAGTAGAAGGACCTAAGTTTCAGTCATTTGTAGACACTGAAACAAAAGCCACCAAGTTATGAATATTATCTTTCTTTTACTGGGAGTTACAGGGAAATCCATTCTGTTCACCATTCTTGTAAAACTGGGCAAGTGAACAAGATGATCCTTCCTCTTTTCTGCAAGAAGGAACAATCAGTACCCAGCATGATATCATTATGTGTGTTACTGGAAGCTTCTAACCTTCACGGAGTGTTTACTGTGAGCAGGCTCTTCCAACCGTGTGGCCTTGTATTATCCTCATAAAATACCAAGGCAAGGTGTTCTCTTCATCTCTCACATGAGAGGACTGGCTTTTGCAAAGAGGAACAGTCATGCAGAGCCTGCAGGCTCAGTTGACTGGCTGCCCAGGACATTGTCAAGCCTGAGGCTGGAAGAGTTTATTGCTTGCCTCAGATCTGAGACTCCCCTTGGCCATGACTCTGCTTCTTCGTGGTGCTCTGTATTCTATACTTAAACCTGCATTGTACCTGTTTCTGATACACACAATAGAATCAGGAGAGTAAGGGAAGAGGCATTGTGGCCACTGACAAGAATATTCTGACTTGTGAGAATATTTGTCCCCTGCAGAAGTTAGAAGAGGAAAAGGAACAGCCTTGGGAGATTTCACCAGTAAAGTCAGGCAAACTCCATACTTACAAATGCTCTGAGGAAGATGTCTCGATTATCAGATATTTTGCTGCCTGAATTCCTCATCTTTATCTCTGTAGAAGAAAAATATTTTCAAATATTATCTTGTGTATTTTTATTCTTGCTAATAAAACTTGTACTTTTAACTACTTTCCTCATTGAGAATAGACTGTGAATCTGATTTGTGCTGTAGGAAGCACAGACTTTTAAAGTACTAAGCCAGGTATGGTAATGTATGTCTCAAATCCCAGCACTTGTGTGATTGAGGCTGGTGAATGATGTTATAGCTCAGTCTGTGCCATTGTTAATTTTAATCTATTATTGTTCCCTTCTTAAGGAGAAAGAAACACATACCCAGAGAGAGAGAGAGATCAATTGATTTGTTTAGAATCACTCAGACATGAAGCGGTAGAGTCCAGATTGGAGCTCCCATGGTTGATTTGAAGCCTATATTGCATCACCTTGTACATTGTCTCATCCACTGGGTGTTCAGTTCAGGGTAGGAAATATGGTAAAGAAAAGATAATCAAGTTTTTAGTATCCTGTTGTGCATCTTTTGAGACTTCAGTGGGCTGGGATTTGCAAGTTGGAAAATGGAGTCCCTAACTTATTCATAAAAAGAAAAGCACAGAGGAGCATTGCCTCACTGAAGCTGGTAGAAAGATGTACTTGAAGAGCAAGGTTAGAACCAGACGCCTCATTAGCAGCTGAGTGTCCTTTCCCCCCACTGCCCACACTGGGGGCCATGGTTATGCTCAGGCAGCAGCTCTGCTTCTTCCCTGGAGCTGGGCCTCTGAAGCCCCAGAACACTGGCATGGGGGGTGAGGTATCTGGTCAAAGAAGGGAGAAAAAAGCAGAAAGCAAATTTACTGTGGGGTTTCAGTGACACTGGCAGCTCCAGGTATAATGTTTAGGCAGACTGTAGGAGAGGGGAGGTCTGTGGATGCAGGTTTTTGTGGATGTGTCCAGAGAGGCATAGTTAGAGATCCACTCATGCTGTCATGGACAGGGAAGGATTTTTGTAGTCTGGCATGGAAGAAAGTTCTGAAGAACAATACTTATAAAGAAGAAATAGAGGTAAAGAGACCAAAAAGAAAGGAAAAGGAAAAGAAAAGAAAAAGAATAGTCATAATGGCTGGACAGAGAGCTCTTCTGAATCTGACCAGCAGCCCTAGGGTCAGGGTTGGGCATGAGACGTTGCTTACTTTTTGCGCTTTGGTTTGTTTTTTGAACAGATTATCCCACAGTAGGCAGTACAACACTGGAATCCAGGTGGACACCATCCCTCAGGTGTACAATAAATGTAGCAGCCCTTATTATCTGATATGCAGGTTGGAGGTTCCAAGATGTACTCTGGAACAGAGAACAGGGAAGAGAAGAGCCTAAACCAGAGGCCCAAGTAACAGTCACAGCTGGTAAGCCCAGGGATGCTGCCCCTCAGCTCTCTTAGGTGGTCCTGGGAGGGGGAAATCAAATTTTGCTTTTAGTTTTTGTCTCCCTCCGCATTCTGAGCAGTGAACCACTCCTTGGATATTCGTTCAAAGACTACATTTTGCAGGACCCTGAACCCAATGCTCATCCTCTATCTTTGCAGGTCAGATGTTGGGTCTCCATAGACCTCGTTGCATTTTTTCTTTCTTTTCTTTTTTCTTTTTTTTCTTTGGCAGAACTGGGGATTGAACTCAGGCCGTTGTGCTTGCCAGGGAAGTGCTTATTCCCCTGAGCCATCTCCCTGGCCCGCATTTTTTCTTTTTTTTAAATATTTATTTATTTATTTATTTATTTGTGTGTGTGTGTGTGTGTGTGTGTGTGTGGCCAGCTCAGCCCACCAGGGGGCGGGCTGGCTGACATGTAGTGCTGGGGGATTGAACAGTGGTCCCTGTGCTTTTTTGCTAAGCTTGTTCTAAGTAGTGCTTTAGACCACTGAGCCATCTCACCAGCCCCCGCATTTTTTCTAAGTGTATGAATGTTCAGTGTGGCTTGAGCAAGTAAGGGTACATACATCCTTTTTCATTGGCATTGTGTAGATCTGAGCAAGTTGTATAGCTTCTCATGAATAGCATCGTTTATCCTCTGGTAAGTCTAACATAGACCAGTGTAGGAAGAGTAGGTGGAAAATAAGTTTTGCTAAAGGATGGAGGCCACAAAGCAGCCCAACAGTACTGGATCAGAGAGCCAGGATCCAGCTCAGTGATGAGTTCTAGAGGTGACTTCCTTCATGTTGAGAAGGGAGGGAATTTGAAAATAGTGTACAATAATTCAGCTTCTCCTTTGCCACTGGTGTCTCCTGATGAGCAGCCCAGCATCCAGCATGCCTCTGTTTTCTACTAATAGAGAAGAATAAACATCATCATATTGACACTCTCATGTATTCCACTTCCACCTAAGATCCACTTCCACCAGGAGATCCTATCCTGAGAGCTCCATTCCAGTCTCCTCCCTGTTCCTAAGTTCTTACACACAAGCATTGGCCTATTAACCTCTTCTCCCACCCTGGTTCTAAGTTTTGTATTCATCACTTGTTTTTTCTTTGGGGATATAGTCTTAAGTAAGACATCTGTTGCCCAACTCCTGGTTTATTTTTCTGTAAGTATTTGTAGTTAGAAGAAGATCTATAGGATATCACAAAGATTTGAAAGAAACAAAGAGAGAGAGATTACAGCTATTACTGTAACAGATGAGGTCACCAGAAATGAGGTGAAGGAAGCCAAGATCCAAGATGTTGACACTTTGGTAGAGACAAGTCACCAGAGATCACTTGGCTATTCCAGAACTGAGAGTGGAAGGCACAAGGTGGAAATCAGCCCTCAGTAGGATGAACATGGTGTATAGTGGAGCAGTGTGAGCAATGAGGCCACAAGTCAGAGTTCTCAGAGAAGTTACATTTCTGCAGTTTGAATTGGTTGCCATTGTCTTGTCCTTGTCTCACACACAGCTGTCACTAAACTTTCAGAGACCTTCTCTGTGTCTCTCCTCAAAATGGTGCCCTTGATTTTTCAAGTAGTTCTATTCTGAGTAGTCTTGCCGTCTTGCAGGTTGTTTATCCCCTCTCAGCAAGTCAGGCAGCTGGATGCTTGTTTCAAACTCCTAGAGCAGAATCTAGTCACCCAAGAAGCACAAGTGAGTAGACGTGTCCATCTTTTGTGCCCCAAATATTCTCAAGATGCTCTCCCCTCAGAGGAATGCATACCTGAAGGTTCTTCTCTAAGGTTATGGTTCAAAGTCAGCACTATTGCTTTTGGCATGCTGAGCAGGAGCATGGTGGCTGCTGAGGTGGATTCTACACTGCCCCACTGGTGCTACCCACTGGTAATTCCAGTGCCTATGAATCTTTAGAATATGAAATTAAACCTAAGACTTCCTTCCCCTTCTTCCCAAAATATCCTCTAGGGCCATTTTTTTGTTGTTGTAGATTTCACCTTGAATCCTACTTAATTTTTTTGTGTTAATGTTTGAAAAGTGGACAAAGTAATCTGTGGAAGAACCAGGGAAAGCATGAATAAGTTGGGGTATGCAGCCACCGTATTTATTGTAATTGATCCTTAGCTAGCATTCACTGCAAGGATGATCTCTGTCTGTATGCGTTGCTTCAGGTTTTCCTCCCAGCTATCTTAAGGTTATTACACCCATTTTGAAGATAAAACCTGAGGCCCAGACCTGTATCCAGGGTCACATAGTTAGCAAACAGAGCAGAGATTCAAACCTAAATCTCACTGACATAAAGCTTGGATTCTTGAACATGACATTTCATTTTTTCTTAATGTGTTCTCTACTGTAGACCCAGTCCCCTCATTCTCTACTCCTCTGCTTCCCTCCCGTAGGACCAGACCCAGCACATACTCAGAAAGCGCTGCCTGGGACTCCCAGGCACAAGCTGCAGCATGAGGCTGAGAACCAGCAGGAACTGGAGAAATAGCACAGTGTTCATGGTGCCACTAGACGAGCAGGTAATTTCTGGCCAAAAGCAGCTTGGCTTGACCAGGCACAGCTTTGAAGAGAAGAGAAAGAGCCTCAGTGGATGCAGGCAGGCACTGTCTTTTTCTGTATATTTCAATTTAAGAGGACCTGGCAGGAACCCAAGCACCTCCCATGCATGCCTATTACAAGGCTAGTTGGTGTTTCTGAATCCACTTCTCCTCCCTACCTCTCTAAACTTAACTTCATTTTGCCTCTCATCTCTACAGGGCTCTTTTTCTTAGAGTGGTGGAGATGCAGCCCAGGGCCTTCGGCATGCTGGGCATGTGCTTCACCACTGAGCTACACTGCAATCTTACATAGCTTATCTATATCTCTTCAAATATTTTAGAAATAATTTTCCACTGTAGAGATTTGATGTAACTATATTATACTTATTCCTAGTGGCTTGAATTCTTATCTGACTTATGCTATAGTACTTAAGTAAGTCCACCCTCCTGCTTATAGGAAATAAAAACCAGTCAATTAAGTGTCTGCTTTCATTTTAAGCTTTCAGTACACTAGTATTACTCTACTCTGCAGAGAGAGGCTCCACCCAAGGCCACAGAAGAAATTTGTTAGAGATGAATAAGAAACCTAGTGTTCTTCTGTGCCAAGAAGGCCCCCATGAAGTCAGGCAGGGAATAAGAGTCTCTTTTGAGCTGCATCTCCATCAGTCACCCAATCCAGAATATAAGGATTGCCAAAGAGAAAAAAGTTTCGTTATGCTTAAACTGTGTTACTAGTTAAGATAGAATAAATTGGTGTAATAGAGGGCCTACATGAAATAATGGCTGAAATGAAGTACAGTTTGTGTCTCTTGCCTACACATAGTTCAATAGTAATATTGGACTCTTCTTTTATGGGATGGCCCAGGAAGCACAGGCACTGAGGTCTATAGGGGAAGTGAGAGAGTAATGGAGGGCATAGGATTTAAGACACTACTGATCACCAGGTTTTGGCAAGAGGCATAAAAGAAGTTTCCAGAAAAGTCCAGGAGTATTGTGAGTGGGTCCTGGGTCATGAGGTCTGGAGGAGCTTTAAGCTTGAGAAGGCTGTTTTCTAGGCAATGCTTCCATGCACCCTTTCTGCTCCTTTTTGAGAATCCAGGCTCTAAGAAGTTGCCCACAGTTGATCTATGTAGCCACCACTGCTTATGTTTCAAAAAAGTGTCAAAATATCAGATGCAGTTCACCCTTTGGCAGGAACATTTGCAGGAGCTTCCTGTGACTGGAGGGTGGGCTGTACACTCTGTTCCCCCAACTCTTTATTCAGACAGTGATACAGTATGTGAAGCAGGAGGACTTTTAAAAATTTATTTTTATTTCTTTATTTTATTAAGAAACAAATAGCAATGAAACAGTTTCAAAACTGATTAATAAGACAGTTTCAATAATTAATACATTGTGCATTGTTATCTTCTTAGTTGTTATCCATAGTACAAGATGCAGACAGGATATCTTGTCCAAGGCAGGGGGACTTTAAGTCACAAGTATAAGAACATCAACAGGAAGGCCATCTTCCACATCATCTGCACCCTTGTCCTTGTCAAGTGAATTTGAACAAATGCCCATGAACTTGCTTCTTTTATTTCCATTGCTACAATCATTGAGAACCTATCATGTTCTCCACAAGTGTCCTCTCTCCTGTGCTCAGGTCTCCACTCTTATTTGTGTTTCTCTCTTCCTTCCCTGGCCCATGCATTCCTGAAGCCCTGGGAGGGGCTCTGCTCATGGAACCAGCTCTCCCAGGGTGAAAACTGATCATGGGTAGGGTCTGCTGATGCTGAGGAGAATGTTGCTCATCCTGGAGTCAGAAGGACCAGGCTAAGCTTGAGACAGGTGGGGGCAGAACCTGGAGTAGGAATAGGGAAGATCTCAAATACCTCTGCCCTCTTTAGTTCTGACCACCTCTTACCTGCTCTTACAAGTCTCCTTCTGAGATTCAGATTAGTGTTTCTTTACAATGGGGATTATGAATCCAGGGAGGTCCCATGACATATCCTAGGCCAAAATGAGTAATAGCATTTGATAGGAGTAGAGGATCATCTCCTTATCTCTGATCAAAATAAGGGCTCTGTTTTGCTTACTTTTCTCCATTACCTGAAGCCTGAGATATGCTTTCATGTACCACTTTTATGTACCTATCCATCACAAGTGTTGCCACTCTCATGTTGCGGCTCGTGTTGTGAGTCAGTGCCTTCCATTAAACGGATGTTCCCAAATTTCCCAATCTTTTCCTGTATCATCTCATTCTCTTTTTCTTTTGATCCTTGAAGTAAGGGGAGGGAGGTGGTCCTTGCTGATATGCTAAGGATTCCTTGGCACAAGATGACCATGGATGTTGCCGGTATCTTACTGTTAGTCCATGGAAACCAATCCCTGGGGTGTGGATTTCCTTCTATAGCCCCGCTTATATGATCCTGGAGCTCTTCCAAGGTTGGGTCATGTGTAGTCATCTGGGACATGGTGTGAAATGTGAAGAGGATCCAGGCAAGTAAGTTTTGCTCAGCCAACTGTGCTGTGCTCTGCTTCAACACCGCCCTTTGCCGGGCCATTCAGTGAAAGAGAAAGGAGAAGAGAAAACCTCCTTCATCAGACCAGAGCTGCTGACCTGTCTCATGATGTTTCAGAGTCCAAGGGATCACAGAGACCAACAGGGAAAAGGGGGATTTATTTCCAGTAATTTACATGCACATCAACACAGCTGAACCCATATTCAAAGTGCTGGGTATTAATACAAAGGAAAGGTTCTAGTTTTATACATTTGGCTGGGGGGGTGGTTTTAGGAACCAAGTGGGGGGATAATCAAGGGTTCAGAAACAAAACTAAGCAATTAATCACTTAGCCTTGAAAGGAGACAGAGGGGCTGGGGAGATGGTGCAGTGGAATAAGTGCTTCCCTGGCAAGTGCAAGGGCCTGAGTTCAATCCCTGGTTCTGAAAAAAAAAAAGAGACAAAGCCTTTTGAATCCTGAGATGACATAACCTCTGTGTACAGAACACAGTTGCCAGTCTTATCTGTACCAGAACAAGCAGTTATAGCTACAGGGGAAGGGGAAGAGTAGAACAAGATTGTTCTTCCCAGTTCAGTAAGCCCCACTGGTTCTTTCAGGTTCATCTTCATCTCTGCCAAGGCAGCTCTTGAACAAAAAGGTCTTGGAAAGAGTTTAGGATCAACCATCAATAGACAACAATGGTGCTGGGTGGACAGTAAGGGTATTGTGGTGGTGACTGTCACCTTGTGGGAAATGCACAGCTGAGTTGAGTCAGCATGATTCTGGGTGTGGAAGACCTACTTAAGGAGGAGTACTGTTTGGAATGGTATAAAAGGAAAATGAGAGGGAAGGATTTCAGCTGATTTCCTTGAAAGAGCGTCTTTGAGGCTCATTTTCCTTGGAGGAGCTACAGCTGTTCTCTTGGGAGATGCTCCAGTCCTCACTTTTGTCTTGGGCATCATCTCTGGCTTTTAGTGCAGATCCTTCAACTTTCCAGTGTAGACCCCTCAGTCGTTTGTTGGGGATCTTTTGTTTGGGCTCCAAGTTTTGGCTTTAGATCTCTAGTGCATGAGCAGGTCTTTCACAGTCCTCTGCATTTGATTCTGTGGGTGGCCACTGTAGGCTAATCTTGTAGATTTCTGTGTCCTGCAGTAAATCTGATTCAGACCACATACAGTCAGAGCATGACTGTGAGGAGCCTTGCCCCACCCCTCCTGTCTCCTGTAAGCACTAGTACAGGAATATTCTCCAAGATGCCTTATGTGCTATTTCCCAAGATAACTTCACTTACACAACATTGTTTCAGACTATGCCTCTAAGCTGTTAGTAGCGAGGAAAACATAGTATGTATGAACAGAATACAACCTTAAAAACATGGAAACTTCACCATAGATGAACCTAGAAGATATTAGGCTAAGTGGAATATACTAGGCAGAGAAAGGCGAACACTGTATGATTGTATTTGTATGTGGACTCAGAAACAAGAATGATAGTTACCAACGGCTGGGGGAGAGGAGTAGATAGGAAAAGAAGAGATGTTGATCAAAGGGCACAGAATTTCAGTCGATTTACTGTCATATTGCATATAATTATAACTACAAAAATAATATATTGTATATTTTAAGATTACTGGGCTGGACATTGGCCAAGCATTGGCTGTGACTCATCCACATGGCTGACCCTGACAAAGGTTCTACAATCTGAGGTACAGGATCTCAGGATAAATCCTGAGGGCATTTCACTGACCTTATCAGAACAGGCAAACACCAAAAGCTACAACTCTTGTTGCATAGGTCCTGCTTTACCTTGGTCTTAACCATCCAGCAGAAAAGTATAAAAATGAAATATAAGAAATCCATGTTGTCATGTTGAGCTGTGGGGGACTCAGGTCAACAATTTCTGACATTGCCAGTTAAGCAGAAGACCCAATACTATTATGGGCTACTGGACTCTTTTAGAATATTTTGCTGAGTTTACACACCTATAATATTCAAATAACTCAATTTAACAAAAAAAGGGTATACAGATGAATGTCCATTTTGTATCTGTGTATTCAAAGTGTTTGGGATAGATATATAGTTACATTCTGTTAGTGAATAGAATGATTTGTTCTAATGGTATTTGTAAATAGGATCTCAAGTCCGCATCTTGTACAGCAATTAACCACTAAGAAGAATGTATGCAGTGTTTCAATTATTGAAACTGTCCTACTGATTTGATTTGAAACTGTCTCATTGCTATTTGTTTATCAATAAAACTATGGCAAAAAATATTACTGGGCTGGGAAGATAGTTTGGTGGCATAAATGCCTGCTTGGCAAGCCGTAGGTCCCAAGTTCGATCCCTGGTGCCATATGCACCGTGCTGGCCTCGGAAATGGGTGTGTTGGTGCATGCCTGCAATCCCAGCACTGGGGAGGCTGAGACAGGTGGATCACTACAAGTCCAAACTGCATAACAAGATCCTGTTTAAAAAAAGAAATTGTTTATAAGAGTTAACTTTACTCCCAGTATATAAAAAGATAAATATGTGAAACGTTAAATTAAATCTCTTAGTTAGCTTGGCTTAATCTTTCCACAATGTATACAGAAATCAAAATGTCACATTGTATACCATAAATACAATTACAATTCATAATTAAAAATAAAAATTTGCAAAAGGAATTAATTTGAAAATGCTTGCAAAAATGTAAGGAGCCAGCAGAAAATCACTTCAATGTTTAATAAAAACTTTTAAAATTTTAATTGCATTTTTTGCTGTTCACTTCGTGTATAGTTACTAGCAACTACTGATAATAAATCTACTTGAAGCTATATTAAAGGAAAATAAAATTTCTGGTGTCATGGTACACACCTGTAGTTCCATCTGTTTGGGAGGTTGCATTAGGAGGATTGCAAGTAAGTGTCAACTTTGGCAAGTTAAGAGAACCTATAGAGAGAACCTGTCTCAAAATAAAAGGAAAAAAAGTGAAAAAATAAAAAGTTGGGGATGTAGCTCTGTGGAAATCTTATTCTTTCCATTCTTACATATGACTTGAGTTTCATAAAGGGGAACAACTTACCTGAAGGCACATAGCTAGTAATAGAGTTTCCAATCTATATCTGATGAGCCCAGCACCTGTGGTTATGGCATTACACACCTGAGACTTTCCAGCCGATACTGCCCTGGATTTTCTGACTTGTTATCTGGATCTAGCACTATGGTGAGGGTTAGGATGAAGGAAAATGGATTGACTCATATTGTGATGGCTGGGTGTAAAAAAACACAGTGAAAGAAGAATAAGCAGCATTTATTCATGTCCCGATTGGTTAGTATATTTCCATGTCTGTTTTTATTGTCTTCCCCCCAATAAAGAATACCCAGACTTAGTTACAATAATGTAACTAATAATAGTGAAATGATTTCTTTAGGATAGGGAAAAACTAGAACCATAAATATGTCTAATACTGGGGATTAACTGGCAGAAAAAATGTCTGCTAAACTATGAAATTTTATTTATTTATTTATTGTATTTTAGGGAAGGGTCTACAGGGTATTCAGGGTCTCACTACTAGATCAGACTTGTAGTGATCTGCCTGCTTACAGCCTCCCAAGAGCCAGGATTACAGGCTTGCGTCACCATGCCCAGTCTCAATGGCTGTGTCAGCTCACCTCGGGGGCATGGCCAGCAAGGCAGGGCCAGGAATTGAATCCCCGGCCCCTGCGCCTGCTTGCAGGCATTAATCTGCTGAACTATTTGGCTGGCCCTAAACTATGAAATTTTAATACAATACTACTGGAAAATATGCATGTTAAACTTAAAAATATTTGTAGGATTATCCACCATTTTAAAATACACACATAAGAAGAAGGTGCAGCTGAGGAGATAGCTTGGCAGTCTAAGCACCTACCTGGCAAACGCAAGAACCCTGGTTTGATCCTTGGTACTACACGTCATGCTGGCCCTGTGCTGAGCTGGCCACTGAAACTGGGCGTGAGAGTGCACACCTATAATCCCAGTGCTGGGGAAGCTGAGACAGGTGGATCACTATGAGTCCAAGTCCAAGCTTCCTGAAAGTAAATGAAATAAAAAATATACATATGTAAAAGAAGGTGTACATACATAACTATCACAGTGAGACAAGATTAACAATCATTTAAAAAATTCCTTGTAATTTTTACAGCTTCACGAGGTTTATGCGCTAAGAATAGATTGCTCACTAATCAATACTGAAGTAGAATGTGGAGTGCTGGAAAGAAACCTTTTTTCCCTTTCTACAGATAGAAATAAATGAGCTGCAGTGGTGACAGGCTCCCTGAAGAGGCGCCAAGGAAGTGTTGCAGAATGGGAGGAGGGAAGGAAGCAGAGCGGGAGAAGCAGACAGCGCATCCGTGGGCTTTGCTTCTCTCTTGCTTGCCCTTCTTCTCACTCTAGCCAAGTACCTGGAGCAATGAGCACTCCGAGTCCCATCAGGCCTCACCCAGAGCTCTTACAGTCCACTCAGTTCATGTGGTTCCCCTTCCCTTTGTGCCCTTCTGCTATCTTTTTTTGAAAATTAATTTTATTGAGAAACAAGTAGCAATGAGACACATTCAAAACCGATTAGTAAGACAGTTTCAATAATTAATACATTGCATATTGTTGTCTTTGTAGTGGTTATTCATAGTACAAGATGCAGACGTGATATCCTGTCCAAACACTTTTAGTACAAATCTTTCTTCTCATTGAATTAAGAGAAAGTAGTTGTATATCTAGCCTAATTATTTTGTATATACAGATACAAAAGAGTTCTTCATTTGTATCACCTTTTTTGTTTAATTTTGTCAGAGATAGGTATTCCATTGCCATTAAAATATTGTAGGTCCATGAATTCAGCAAAATAATCCAGTATAGTCCAGTAGTCCATAATAGTAGTGGGTTATCTGTAGGACTGGTAATGTCAGAAGTTGTTGACTTAAGCCTTTACAGCTCAGCATATTAATATGGTTTTACTTTTTATACCTCACTTTTATACTTTTCTGCTGGATGGCTAAGTCCAAGATAAAGTAAGACCTATATAACAAGAAATGTAACTTTCGTATCTGACAAATAAGGCCACCTAGAGGGAATACTCTTGTGGTTCCCAGGGAGCGAAGCAAGGGGCCTCACTGCTCACTTCCTTTGATGTCTTGTATCTGCTCCTTACTGTGTGGCATTAATTGGACATTAATTTTTCTACTCAGTTTCTGCATCGCAGTTGTTTGGAAAAAAGCCCAGTTAGTTACCACTCTGACCACTCCCCAAATTCTAGAAAAACAAGGGAAGTCATCTCTGAAATGCTCTGCATTTTCCATCTCTGACTCTGCTCATCTGAAACTATCCAAAGTGCATTTTAACCTCAAATCTGAAGTAGACAGGGCCACTCAATGTCAAACTCGTTCTTGGGATTTCTCACCAGACTGCTCCCAATTGATGGGGTATACTTTCCCTTAAATAACTCTGCCTTTCTTACTACTTCTATGTGTCTGCTCAATTCCTGGTTTGGGATACAATGAGCCTGCATATTGGATGGGATGAAGTCAGATTGCCTGGTAGCAATGTTAGCAGTGGAGATGGAACTTTACTGAAGGTCATCAGACAATGTTACAGAAAAATAGATCTCTCCACTCCTCCATTACCCAGACTTCAGTGAATGAGTGTTGGGGGAGAAGAGACCCTGTCAGTTTGCAAGATTTCATTCTTTTTTTTTCTATTGCCTGCAGCAAAATAAAATACAAAGCACTCATTGAATAGGAATTCAAGCACAACGTTCCACATGTACCCAATTTATGATTTGAGATGGAACTCACAGATCTCTCACCACCAGAATCATGAATAAACATCAGTCATGGAAATATGTTCAGCTCGTTACTTGCTGTGTACTCAGGGCTCAGGTTCCTAGCAGTGAGGAAGAAGAGCTTCCAGCCTCATAATTGTTAGCACCTCCAAATAAGACACGCTTAGATATAGGGGAAGGTACAAATCAGAGTCGTGGGGTTGACTGTTTGAACCTGTAAATGCTCTCATTTTTGCCTTGCTGAGATAGATTGACTGTTTAAGTCATGCTGCCACCTTATGTCAGCACTGACCTTCTATGAAATAATGGTGTTGCTGTATAGAGAGATTGAAATAGAGGAAGATGACATAGTAGGACATCACCTAGCTAGTGCTCCAACTAAAAATGCATAACTGGGTCTACTTACGAAGAAATCTCAAATAAATGGTAACCGAGAGAGAGGTTGGCTGTGTTTTTCAAAAAAGTCGACATCATAAGAGACAGATATTTGGGGGGTAATTGCTAAGATGAAATGATTATGGTAGGCTAGCTAATATATATTTTGTCAGTGTTAAATTCAATGAAATTGATAGATTGTACATGATTGTATAAAAAGATTATCTGCTAAGAAATAATCACACCAGGCATGGTGATACATACTTGCAAGCCCAGCACTCTGGGAGGCTGAGGCAAGAAGATCACAAGTATAATCCCAGCCTGGGAAGCATGACTACTTAGTGAGATGCTGCCTCAAGATAATAAAAAAATGATGGGGGATGTAGCTCAGTGCAACACCCCTAGGTTCAATCCTCAGTCTCAAAGGAAAATAGAAGGAAAGGAAAAAGAAAAGAAAGGATCAGTGATGTATTTAGAATGAGACTCATATCAAATAAAATTTACTCTCAAATCACTCAGAAAAACACAACAGAGATAGAATGAGAGAAGGAGAGAGATGATAGTTGAGTAAATTTTTAAAGTACATAGCAGAATCTGGGTAAAGGTTATATACATGATCTTTGTACTAATCTTACTATTGCACCTTTGAAAATATTTCTAATCACTAGTTTATAAAATGTAAAAGACAATCCATGTAATGGTGCATATGGTTCAGTTTTTTTTTTCTGTTTTGTAATTTGTCTTACAAGTCAAGAAGAGAATAAATTTAGTCCATCTCAAAAGTCTTATACCTCATAGAATGTCTGTAGGTATTATTTTTTTTTGTTTAATTGAAAAGAACATTTATTTATTTATTTATTTGATACTCATAGTGATCCTCTTGCCTCAGCCTCCCTAGAGCTGGGATTATAGGCATGTGCCACCACACCTGGCTTCAGTGGCCAGCACGGCAGCACAAGGGAGCAAACCCAGGTCCTTGTGCTTGCCAGGCAAGTGCTTAGACCACCGAGATATCTGCCCACCTCTGTAGGTATTATTCTTGACTTTGAACATTTGAAGGATTTCAGTCAATGCATGTAGGCTTTCTTCTGTTTGGTTGAAAACATTGAAGCAAAAATACTTTCTAGGGAAATTGTTCATTTGCAAGAAAATGTACAATCAGAGTAGTATGACTGTATAGTTCATACCCAGACTTCTCTTTTGCATTTATTTCTCTTGTCTTCTGTCTGTTTGAATTTGACAGAGTAAAGCAGTACACTGAGAGTAAGAGATTAGTAGAGAAAGGAGTGGGAATTTTTAAAAAACAATACTAATCTCTTTTTTTTCCAAGCCTCAACTCCACCAATGAGCTATCTAAAATAATAACCAGTATTTGTTTTGCATATTTTCCATCCTAGGCTCTACATCATCTTTTTATTTTGTTCTTTTTCACAACAATATCCAAACACTTATTTTATATTTTTTCCATATGTTGTTTACTCCTAATGTTGCGGATCAGTCAGGCTATTTCAGGTAGAAAACATGCAGCACTGAGACACTTAGGCAAAAAGCTTAACTGAAGACAGTGGACTGGTGGAAATATCAGTTCCAAATCAGCAGTCCTGTCTTGGGGTTAAACAGTCACTTACGTAGGTTGTTAGAAGGATATATAAGACAAATAACAGGGTATTCTATAATTGGTTACATATTGTCTCATCATATGTTGCTAGGCAGATTTTTTAAGAAATCAAGTTAATTGAGGAGGTTGCCATCATATAACAGGAAGATCAGGGCTAGTGTGAGCAGGGAGAATCAGTCATTGTTTAAGAAGAGCAGGGTCTGTCTCTAGGTGATAAGTCTTTGATACGAGCTAACAAGATGCACTTTCTGACTGAGTTACACTTATAAGCTGTAGCTGGTGTGGGAATGCCAAAGTGAGCTGAATTTTGTTATGTTATAGTTAAGGGACCTGGCTGGTCTGTTTTGGTCAACACTTGAATCCAATCTCTAGAAACTGGGCATGGTGGCATGCACTTGTAAACTCAGCTCTTGGGAGGCTGTAAACAGGCAGATCACTATGAGTCTGATTGAGTTGTGAGACCCTGAACACCCTGTAGACCTTTCCTTAAAAATTCAAGAAAAATCCAATCTCTATAAGTTTTAAAATTGCCTTCACATTAGTTTCCTATTCTAAGAATGCAAGTGTTATCAGGGCAGGGGGTTTTGTCAGCTTTGTTCACTACCAAATCCCTTATGCTCAGTTTACTACTGTGCTCTCAGTTTCTGGCTTAGAGTAGTCACTTAATATAAATCTTTTTTTTTTTTTGGAAATGAATTTAGGATAGATAAGTAAAGTCTGGAAAATGATGTGATCATAAGAATTAACTCTAAATAGGTTCAATAGTTGAAACAAAAGACCACAGAGCAGTCAAAGAAATTTAATAGCCCTTACTGCTATGAAGGAGAAAAGAAAACCTAAACTTAATAATAACAAAAAATTTATCTTGCACCTACTATGTGCAATGCTCTATTCTCAGTATCCCATGCATCCATTGTTTGCAATATAATACTAATGGAGGGGCTGGGGAGATAGCTCAGTAGATAAGCGCTTGTCTGGCAAGTGCAAGGGCCTGAGTTCAATCCCCAGTTCTGAAAAAAAGTTAATAAAACTCATAATATAGATGGAGAAACTGAGGCACTGAGAAGTTATCTTATTAGAAAATCAAATAAGTTATATTAAGTTAAATGTGTTGCTTAACCATCCAGCAGAAAAGTACAAAAACTAGGTATATAAAGTAAAGCCATATTAATATGCTGAGCTGTGAAAGGCTCAAGTCAACAACTTCTGCAGATAACCCACTACTATTGTGGACTGCTGGACTCTGTTGGATTGTTTTGCTGAATTCACAGAACCTACAGTATTTGAATGACAATGGAATACCCACCTCTGACAGGACTAAACAAAAAAAGGGGATACAAAGGAAGGACCATTTTGTATCAGTACATACAGAATAGTTAGGATAGATATACAGCTACTTTCACTTAATTCAATGAGAAGAAAGATTTGTACTAACAGTGTTTGGACAGGATAGCCTGTCTGCTTCTTGTACTATGGATAGTCATTAAGGAGATAACAATGTACAATGTATCAGTTACTAAAACTTTCTTATTAATCAGCTTTGAAACTGTCTCATTGATATTTGTTTCTCAATAAAATAAAAAAAAACCACCCCTCCAAAACACAAACGGTGACAATGAGAGAACTTGCAAAATAAAAGCAATTAAACCTTTTCATTCATTTGTTTATTTGAAAAAAAAAAAGTTAAATGTGTTGGAGTTAAGATTTAACCTCGGGCCCTGGAGAAATAGCTTGGTAGTCTAAGTGCCTGCCTGACAAGCTCAAGGACCTGGGTTGAATCCTCGGTACCACATGCCATGCCAGTGCCAGCCACCACACCTGTAATCCCAGTGCTGGGGAGGCTGAGACAAGAGGATCACTATGAGTACAAGCTGTGCAGCAAGTTCCTGTACCAAATAAATAAATAAACAAATAAATAAATAAGATCAAAGATTCAACCCTGGATCTCTGCCTTCATTGTCCATATTTTGTCCTCTGTCTATACTATACCAACAATTCTCAGTATGAGGATGTGAGAGAATTTTTCCTTATTGTAAGAAAAGATGCACATCCTGTTGGTAGAATGAAAATACACATCATCAATATTTTTCCCATTCACTGTAATGCCTATAAATATTTGTAATTTTCCTTTGTGATGGCTTGAATATAGTTTGTGGCCACTAACATTCAGGGTGAGGCTCACTGCCTCAGTTTGGCAGTGTGTTGAGAAGTCAGGCCTGGTGGAAAGGGTTTGGCTCAGGGTGGTGGAGTTCTTGTTGGATGCACTGTGTCCACCTCTCAGGGTTCTATGGAAGACAGACTTGCAAGGGGGTAAGGTAGTTCCAGTAGAAGAAATATGTAAGCCCACAAATCATTCAGGCATCTTCATAGTTACTTGCAACAACTTACACTAAAATTCAGGAGCAAAGGGATGACTTACAGACAGAACGTATCATTAAGAGGTTTTCACTAAGCTCCAGGCAACTACAGAACAGAAACTTCTGAAGGATACATAAAAATTAAAAATCAAGGAATAAAAGTGTACGGTTGGGAGAATTAACCACAAGAACAGAGTAAAAGAGGAAGATGAAAACAAAAACCTATAAAAGAAATAAAAAACAATCACCAAATATAGAGTAGCAATTGTCATCTATCACTACCTGTCAATAAATACTTAGAATTTTTTTTTTTGTATTTAGTACAGGGTTTACAGAGACTCACTACACAGATTGGATTGGTGTCATTCTTGTGTTTTCAGCCTCCCAAGCACTGGCATTACAGGGGTGCACCACCACGCCCAGTCTTAAGTGCTGTCTTAGTGCTCCCCAGGGGCAGGGCTGACATGGCACACCAGGAATGAAACCCTGGTCCCTGTGTCTGCCTAAACAGGTGCTTTAATCCACTGAGCTATCTGGCTGGCCCAATACTTAGAATTTAAATGTATTAAATTCTCTAAGTACAATGCATACAGTGGCTAACCAGGACTTAACCACATGCTGCCTACAAGAAATTCCCTTCATTGACAAGGACACACATAAAGTGAACAGAAGGAAAAAGGCATTTCTTGCAAATGGAAAATGGAGACCAAAATAAAGCAGGAGTGTCTATACTTAATTCAGATAAAATAAACTTAAAAAAAACTAAAAAGAGACAAATTAGGCCATTATGTATAATGATAGGTTACTACAGCAAGAAGATATAAGATCATATATATATATATATATATATATATATATACTCAACATGGGAGCACTTAAATACATTTAAAAGTTAATAGATATGACAGGAAAGATAGACTACAATATAGTAATTGTTATGGACTTTTACACACCCCTTTATCAATATACAGATCATCCAGAGAGAAAATCAACAAAGAAACATGGGACTTAAATCTCTTGCTAGAACAAGTGGACGTAACAGACACTGATAGATCATTCTATCCAGTGGCTGCAGAAGACTCTTTCTTTCCAATGCACATAGACCATCCCTCAAGACAGGTCACACGGGGGCCTGGCCCTAGCTCAGGCCTTTAAGTGGCTGCTTCCACAAAGCTGTCAGCCTCAGGTTGCTGGAGTTCGAACCTCACACCTCTCCCGCTGGCCAAAAGTGCCCTAAAGGCATTCGAGGAACAAAAAAAAAATATCCTTATAGTGTACCTAAGGAGAGTCACATGAGGAGAAGACACTCTCTCAGGCTTTCACAGAGAGCACATTGGCCAAGCAATGGCCGTGACTCATCCACATGGCTGCACTGACAAAGGTTCTACAATCTGAGGTACAGGATCTCAGGATAAATCCTGAGGGCATTTCACTGACCTTCTCAAACCAAAAAGCTACAACTCTTGTTGCATAGGTTCTGCTTTACCTTGGTCTTAACCATCCAGTAGAAAAGTATGAAGATGAAATATAGGAAGTAAAGCCATGTTGTTATGTTGAGCTGTGGGGGACTCACGTCAATAATTTCTGACATTGCCAATTAAACAGAAGACCCAATGCTATTATGGGCTTCTGTACTCTTTTAGAATATTTTGCTGAGTTTACATACCTATAATATTCAACAACGGAACTTAAAAAAAAATTGGGGTATAACTATGAATGTCCATTTTGTATCTGTGTATTCAAAGTGGTTAGGATAGATATATAGTTGCATTCTCTTAATGAATAGAATGATTTTTTCTAATGGTGTTTGTAAGTAGGATCACAAGTCTGCATCTTGTACAGCAATTAATCACTAAAAAGAATATATGTAGTGTATTATTTGTTGAAACTGTACTTTCGATTTGATTTGAAACTGTCTCATTGCTATATGTTTATCAATAAAACTTTGAAAAGAAAAAAAAAAGACAGGTCACACATTAGGTCACAAAACAAGTGTTAACAAATTCTTAAAAGCCTGAGATTATATCAATAGCTTTTCTGACCACAATGGAATGAAATTAGAAATCAGCCTCAAGGGATGTTGATTTTTATAGGTAAACTATAAAAATACACGAAAATTAAGCAACATGCTCCTGAACACAGAATGGGTCTTTGGAAAAATTGAAAGAGAAATTAAAGTCTCTCCAGACAAGTGAGAGTGAAACACAGCATATTAAAATTTAAGGATCTACACAAGCAGCGCTAAGAGGGAAGTTCAGAGCAATAACTACATCAAGGAATTAGAAAAATGTTAACGGAACAACCTAACAGTGCAGTAAAGGAACTAAGATAACAAGAACAACAAATTCAAAATTAGTAGAAGAAAAAACTATGACTAGATCAGAAATTAAAAGAGGAGGCTGAGAAATGTGTTGGCTTTTTAAAAATATAAATTGAATTTACATTTGACTAGAAAGAGAGAGGGGATTCAGGTAAAAACTGAAAATGGAGACATTAAAGGTTAAAAATGGTAGATTGGAGACCATCAGCAAAACACAGCATCGTCAGGACCTGCAGTCAAAACACTTAGAAAATGAAAACTTGTGAATTAGAAACAAAATGTAGATCTTTGGGAATTGGGAGGGAACTGATAGGAAAATTAGAAACTACAGAGAAGCCGGAGGTATGAAGCACAATCCAGAAAAAAACTGGAATAGGAGCCCCGGATCCTAGGGATGAAGACAGGGCTCCACTAACAACATAAGCCAAGAGAAGGTCAGTAGCTTCTGAGAAAACAGACTGGGCCAGCAGCTAGATCCAAAAAAAGACTATTGCTATTCCAAACCATGAGGAGGGCATGGGGTTATTCTTTGGAAATGATGCTTCCTGCGTGGTAGGCTAGAGTTGGAGAAGATATCTAGCACAGCTTCTGTTATATTTGAGAGTGTTTAATAATCAGGAGCCATTGTGAGAAAAGGTTGATTAAGACTGAGGTAGGAATAATACACAATAATTTTACTTCAGGATATCCAATGTCAGCTTACTGCAGTGATTGGGAGGGAGTCTGTCACAGAGACTGTTAGGGAAAGGGTATGGATTGGAATTAGACCCTCCTGAAATTTAAATGGAAGCCAGAAAGATCTCAGGGGCCTTACCTTCTGAGTTGAAAAGCCAGGTTGGTCATGTGTGGATTTTACAGGGAACTTGGTCTCAATGCACTGGCATTAAGTCCAGTGGACCGCTTGACCCACCCCCGCAACACATTCTCAATGCTCAGCACAGATCAGTGGTTTATTTGCTTTTTCCATCTGCCAATGTGATTAAGGATACACCTGGGATGGGATAGTTGCCACAGCAGGGGTATATATGGACAGAGAATCCTCCAAAGCAGGGGATCCACCTCACAAATGCACAAGTCATAATGCTAGGTGGAGAATTGGTGTCCATATAGGTGGACCTAGAAACTGAATGTATCTAAAGTGCTATAGCTCTAGGGCAGATGTCACTGACTGACAATGCCAAGCAGGAAAAGTGGATCAGTGTTCAGCATTTACACACAAAAGCTTGAGTATGGAAACAAAGGAAGTCCTAGCAGTGACTATCACTTCCTTGTGTATGGTAGATTCCAGTACTGTAGACCCTGGAAAGAAATCATTCATTCAAAAACATTGATTAAAGAAGAGATGAAGGAACTTAACAAGTTTAAAGATGATATTACCCCAAAGTACATGGAATTATCACTCAATTGACTATTGTAGATATTGTAGAAACAAAACATTGGAAGAGCTCATTAGAGTGGTTCAAAACACAGGCAACAAATTTGTAGAAGATATGAACTCCATGAAGAGATGTCAGACAAAGAACAAGAAATAAACAATTTTATAGAATTGATAAATTACTGAAATGATCAATGTGGAGACAGGGTTTTAAAATTCAAAGGCAAAATGGTAAGTTATGATGAATTATTCAGAGAAACTCTAAAAATGATAAAAGAGCAAGAAAAACCCATCCAATATCTATTAGACAACACTAAGACCAGCCTAAGATTAATTGGAGTTAGAGAAAAACTAGAAGACATCACTCATGGAATTAAAAAATCTGATATATAGAAATCATAATAGAAAACTTCCCTGGTAAGAGGAGAAATTTTGACATAGAGGTGGCAAGGCTTACATAACACCAACTAAGTACGATGAAAAAATGAAGCTGTCTGTAGCTCATCTTAGTGAGAATATAATAATGGAAATAGAAAAAAAAAGGAAATAGGAGAAGGGGTTTCAGAGACAGAGGGAAAGGGGAGAGTTTGGAGGGAAAATAGAATTAAAAAACAAGATATGTTCAGTGTATGTACTTATACTGTGAGATGAATGTAAATATCTTCAAAAGCAAACATGCACTAGTAAATCAAACAAAACAACACACACACACACACACACACACACACACACACACACATAAAATGGCAAACTAGTAGTCTGGAAAAGAGGTTGAAGAAGACATCAAAAACTGGAGAGATATTGTCAAAATTCCAAAAACTGATATGTACATTTAAGGCTATTCCAATCAAAACATGGGCAGCATCCTTCACAGAAATAGAGAAAACAACCCTAAAATTTATATGGAATAATCACAGACAATGAGCAGGTTAGACATAGACTCCCCCCTGAGAAATTTAAGCTTTGGCCAGGAAGGACACAACCTCTGTGGTGAGAAGCTAGGTGCGGCCTGTGGGGTGCTCAGACATGGCTGCATTTGAAAGGCTGGCATTCAGTACTGTACTGCTTCCATGAAGCATAGATCAGAGGCCTGACTGCCACCCCATCTACCAATGTGAGCAAAGCCATGACTTGGCTTGGACTAATTTTCTCTTTTTCTGTTTTCTTCTTCACTGTTTTTTTTTTTTTTGGGGGGGGGTCCTCGGGAATAATTTTCTTATCTTCTTTTTTCCTTTTTAAAAAAATTGTTTCTTACTTTTTTCTCCTTTAATTTTCTTCTATTCTCCTTTAATTATTTTTTACCTCTGTCTAATTCTATTAATATCCTTTTATTTCTTAAAATAGAATACTTTATTTCACTTTTCTCTTCTCCATCTCATCTTTCATTATTTGATTTTTCAAATTTTACTCCTTACTTTTTCTTGTGAACCCCTATACCTTTCCTAGCATGACCATTAAGCTTTATTAATCTCTAGATAGTTATTTAACTCTGTTATTACAGTTGGATACTTTTTATTATTACTGGAAGTATAGTTATTACATTTAGTAGGTATTTACTACTAAATGACTACTTGCTACCTATTTATTAGGTATGTCAATATTTGGTTTGCCTTAGTGTTTATACTATAATTAGATATATTTTTCTATGACTAAGGAATTAGATATATTTTCTATGACATATTTCTATGATTAAGAAATAGATATATTTCTATGATTTTTGGGTCTTACGATATGTCAGCATCCACTTTGTCTTGAACGATATCAAAACTGATTTACTTTCTTTTTTATGTATTTTAATACAGGGTCTATAGGGTCTCACTACAACAGATCAGACTTGTAGTAATCCTCCTGTTTTCAGCCTCCCAGGCCCTGGGATTACAGGCATGTGCCACCACACCCAGTCTCATTTGCCATTTCAGGGCTCCCTGGGAGCAGGGCCAGCACAGCAGGTCAGGGATTGAACCCCGGCCCCTCCGTCTGCCTAAGCAGGCTGATTTACTTTCTAGTGCCAGGGTCACATGGCCATTGCTGTTCACAGGGTTTCTCTGTGTGCAAACATTCAGATTGCCTTTGCGTACTCACAATATTGCAGCCCATTACACAGAACTGGGTGCTGAGTCAATGATGCGGCATTCTCCCCTCCCCAATTAACAGAGGTGATCAAACCTTTGGACCGAGGCAGAGGCCTGTAGTTAACCACATGCTGAGTATATTACTGAACAGCAAACACTAAAGAGCTCCCATGCTAGCAACAAAGTGTTTATACTATAGGTTCCTGCAAACCTCAGCACAACACACACACACACACACACACACACACACACACACACACACACACGGAACTACAAGAGAAGGCAACAAAATGTTACCCCAAACTCCTAGTCTCCTGAAGCTGATCCATGGGGGTATTGATGGGTAGGAAACAAAAGGCACGGAGCCAACTTTTCGAAAGAATAACAGGATATTAAAAAGATCAGTAAGGTGCTTGGCAGACTCACAGAAGATATAGTTAAACAGACAATGACTGTAACAAACAAAATGATCAGGGAACTTGCAGCAGATACTAATAACAAGAAAGCGGAGCTAGCACAGTGGTGTGAACGCATGGCATGTGCCACAGCAGGATGTATCATTGAAAACGCTTAAAGACAATTAGTACAAATCTTTCTTCTCATTGAATTAAGAGATAGTAGCTGTATATCTATCATAACTATTTTGTATATACAGATACAAAATGCTGCTTTATTTGTATCCCCTTTTTTTGTTTAGTTTTTTTTTTTTTTTTTTAGGAACCAGGGATTGAACTCAGGCCCTTGCGCTTGCCAGGCAAGCACTTATTCTACTGAGCCATCTCCCTGGCCCCTTTTTGTTTAGTTTTGTCAAAGATGGGTATTCTATTATCATGTCTGCATCTTGTATTATGAATAACCACTACAAAGACAAGAATATGCAATATAATCATTATTGTAACTGTCCTACTGACCTGTTTTGAAACTGTCTCATTGCTATTTGTTTCTCAATAAAATTAATAAAAATAAGCTCCCATGCTTTGAATGTACTTATGGTATCACTTTGGCAAAGTCTTTTACTATAATGTGGGTTTAAAAGCCAAATCTTTATTGTATCTTTTAATCACACCTTGTAAACTGTTGGCTACAGAACTCATTATAATAAATGCTCAGACAATAGAAGAAAAAAAGAAAGCTCTTAAAGGTTTTCCATCATCACTTCATAACATCCAAGGCTGAAGCCTATGTTAGGGACCCTGGCCTGAGCCAGCTACATGAATCTTGCCTCTAGGACTCTTCTTTTGTGCTGCAGTACACAGTACACAGTACTGGCTCTAGTAACCTTAGGATTCATGCAAGCTATTGTATACCTAACCTGTACAGCAGCAACTGAACACACAATCCCCAGGTTAGCACCTGCAGACACAGGGTTTAGGCCAGTACCTATAGCTCCAGGACAGCCCTCTTGATTCCAAGCTCTAGCAAACCCAGAGTCCATTTCTAGCCTAGTAGACCCTCATAGTTACAAGAATTTAAAACAAAATACTATCAAACTGAAGTCAACATTAAGAGAAGATAATTTATTAAGATCAATTGCAATTTATTACAGAGATGCAAGGATAGTCCAACATATGGGAATCTATAAATGTGATATATCACATTACTATCATGAAGGAAAAAACATGACCAAGTTATAGAAGCAAAAAAACCCTTTAACAAAAATTTAGCATGATTTCATGGAAAATATTTTCAACAAATTAGTTACAGAAAGAATGCAAGAGTTATAGAAAGCCATATATGATAAAGATATACTTAGTACTACACTTAATAGTGGAAAATTTCTTCTAAGAACAGGAACAAGACAAGGATGACTTCTCTTGCCACTTCTATACAATATGTTCCTGAAAGTGCTAGCCAGAGTAGCTAGGGAAGAGAATGAAATAAAACATCAAGATTGGAGAAGAAGTTAATTTGTGTTTGTAGCTGACATGATGCTATACAGAGAGGAAAATACAAAAGCTTAACCAAAGCTATGAAACTAATAAGGAAATTCAGTAAAGTTGTAGAACACAAAATTAACATACCAAAATCATCAGTCTTTTATTTACTGACAATGAAAGTCAGTTATGCAAAAGAAAGTCAAGAAACAATCTCATTTATAATAACATAAACAAATTAAAATAATTAAGGTTAAATTTAACCAAGGAGGTAGAAAATCTGAGCACTGGAAACTATAAAACAGTGATAAAAGAAATGCAATGTTTAAAGACCAAGTTCTGCTCATGCACCTAGGTTGCTAAATGAACTGATAGCTAAATGAGGAATTGTATATAGTGTTTGGTGATGATATTCAGAATAAAGAAATGGACAAAGGATACTCCAACTTGATGACTTTGGTTTTATTTGCATAACTGTTACCTGCAGTACTACAATGTGTAACAGAGTTACAGTACTATACTATACAGTACAATCAGCGAAAACACTACAATACTGTTTTTTAAAAATTTATTTATTTATATGTGTGTGTGTGTGTGTGTGTGTGTGTGTGTGTGTGGCCAGCTCAGCCCACCAGGGGGCAGGGCTGGCTGGCATGTGGTGCTGGGGGATTGAACCGTGGTCCCTGTGCTCTGCTAAGCTTGTTCTAAGTAGGTGCTTTAGACCACTGAGCCATCTCACCAGCCCATCTGAGCCATCTCACCAGCCCCACAATACTGTTTAAAGTATACCTTATAAAGAAGACCTTGAGAATCTGTAAACAAGATGTGTGGAACTGTCCGCAAAAAAGATGGGTCATAAGTCCATGTGGTGGGCCTAAGTCTGAAGAGGAAGTCTTGATAGTAAGTGGAAACAATCATTAAACAGGTAGGTCATCAACTAGGAATATCTGAATTGGCATTGGTATAGAGCCACCTGTATTAGGTCAAAGCATAAAAATATTGGAGTATATGACCAATATCACGGTATGTGAATGAGGAGGATCCTTCCATAGCTCTTACATTTAATCCACATACAAAAGGAGCATCAGAGCAAGTGATACAAAAGTAATGACACCCATAGACTATATTTTGTCTCAAACAAACCAGCATGGCTTGTGATCCTTTCCAGGTAAGGACTTAACATTTTAGAAATCCCAGATCTTGACAGATTTGAATTTTCTTCTCACTCCATGAGATTCAAGGTCTTTCCTCTCATTCTCTACTTAATATAGTATTGGGGCACACAGATGAATCCTTAGAAGATGTACTATACAGTCACAACCAGGTGAGAACTCCTTCTAGAAACCATACTCCATGTACAACCTTTGAGTACCACAGAGCATGGTGAGAGGACCAGAGTGCTTCCTAGAACATAGGTCTTGACACCAGTTATTTTAAAAGGGAACATAGCAACTTGTCCAGTAAAATTCAGGGTCTGTAGCACTTGATCCAGTGAGAGGGACTAGGTGAATCTGGTACCTATGGTCTGTGTCCACATGATAAAGATTTCTGGACTTGGGTGTATGAAGTCATTCTCTAAATGAACCATGGCAGGGTCTTCGTGGTGTCTACCAGAAACAGGAGCATAGTCTAGAAAGATAATGGGCACATGAGGCTATCTAGGGAAACAACTAATAGGATATCTTAGAGAATATGCCCTTATTGTCCACCTGTCTTCCATGATGTTTATTGATGGTGGATCATGATACCTTTCCTAAGACCTCTTCATGCAAAGGCAGCCATGGCCGAGATGAAGATGAACTTGAACTTCCTAGAGCCAAGTGAAACTTATGAGGTAGATCAGAGGATAAGCAGAGAGATTTTTCCTCTTGGCTGTCTCTTTCATCAAATGGTCCAGCAAATACACTGAGCATGGCAAGTTTCCTTATGCATATGGCTTAAGTATCTGAACTCTCTTCACATGTGGAGTCATGTCTCAATTGGCCACTGCTATGGTTTGGATGAGTGACCTCCATGTTCATGTGGTAAAGGCTTGGTCCCCAAGATGGAACTATTATGAAGTTCTGTGGACTTTCAGGGAGGAGTCTTAGTGAGAGGTCCTTTAAGTTATAGGGGGATTCTGCTGAAGGGAATTGTGGGAAATAGCCTGTCCTCTTGTCTACTTTTGGATCATGACATTATCAGTTCCTCTGACACGTGAAATACCACTTGAGTGGGAGGCTCAAAACCAGTGTGCTTACTCATCTTGGACCTGAACCTCTAAGCTAAGCCCATTTTGGTGAACCTTCTAGTTTCTAGTGATACAAACAGCCCACTGATGCACATGTGCCACAGGTTCACAACTACTGCTTTAAGTTATGAGCTAAATAATATTTTTTTCTACTAAGTTAATTGCCTTAGTGTTATGGTTTACATCTGATTTTAGTATATGTGCTGCTGAAGCGAGCACAGTTTACATCTGAAATGTTCCCCAAAAGTGGATTTATTAGCTGATGAGTTCAGTAACTAAGTGTGCAGTTAGGAGGTAGGGCCTGGTAAGAAGCAGGTCACTTGGGGAATGATCAAAAGGGTGCACTGTTGTTCCCAGCTTCTACTTTCTCTCTTTGCTTCCTGGCTAACATGAGGTGAGTTATCTTCTTCCATGCTCCTCCACTATGCCTCCCCACTTTTTGCCTTGGAACCAGCCAACTTTGGAATGAATCCACTGGAAATTATGAGCTAAATAACCCTCTCTTTTTGGTTGTATGTGTTGGGTATTTATTCCCAGCAATGGGAAAATGGACTAATACACTCAGGTACATTGTAGTAGCAATGTGAAGCTGACTAATGCATTAACATGTGGTCCAGTCCTGGATGTACCCCAGGACCATGTTAGAGGAGTGATTTCCTGAGGAGAGTCTGTACCTCAGTGGTTGGTTTCATGGACTAAAAAGAGTATGGCCAGGATCTATAGCCACCATGTGCCTACTAATCCTTAGTATACCAGTATGAACCATCTGTTTCTCCCTCTTTGGCATTTTCCTGAATCAAAAGAAAGGAGGATGAGGCCATAGGGAAGAGTATTGGGAAAAGTAGGGAACATTCACTTAATGGAAGGTACTGAAGTCTCAAGTCCCAACCACCAACACAGGCCCGAATGTGAGAGTGGTTATATTTGTGATGGATGAGATGAAGTTTGTGGTTTGTGTTGGCATGTACAAGTGTGTCTCAGAACTCAGGTAGTGGAGAGTAGTGAGCCAAAAGGGAATTCAGAGGAAGTGTCATCCTCTAGTTACACCATACCCTCCTGTTCTCTTTGAACTAGAACATGACCCTTAACTTCCCTGGATTCATTATCCTCATTGTGAAGTGTTGAGGACCATCTGGGTGACTCTCCTTGAAGGAGGAGCAATTTTCTCCATTTTGGCTGAGCCTAACTCTATTTTCATGTATTGATGTATACAGATCTGGCCAGAACTTTTCTTTATCCCTCCAGTTGACTTTAAGCAGTGCCTATTGGTCCTTCCCTGGAACCCCCACCTGTTGCTCCCTTGTGTGATCTGGGATGAGGTGGGATGAAGAGCTGATGCTCCACACTGTTGGCTGACTTCTTGGGGTTCGAAGGATTACACATCAGCCCTGACACCGCAGCCTCAAACATTGGACATTATCACAGTTGTGTAATGCAGATTACTCTTTCTGCATATCCTTCTCTCTGCATATTGCAGAAGTAAAAGCAGGCCTTCTACCTAGCCCAGCTCACAACACTCACCTGCTTCCCACCATTCTCATAGTCACTCATCCTTAGGCCACTCCTTTCTTCATAAATGAATGAAACCTAGGTTAACTTTGGGTTAAGACTGTTGTTCCACATAGCCATCATCATGGCTGGACCTAGGACCCTTTGACTCTCCATAACTACAAATATGCCTTAGTGTTTTTATTCTTGCCATAAATTGCACTGGAAGTGGTAGATTAGGATTAACTCACTAGAGTTCCAATAACTTTCCATGGGATAAACTTCCTGCACCAAGATGGGGATCAGGAAGGGCTCTCTATAGTAAAGAAACACTAATCTGAACCACAGAAGGAGACTGGGGAGAGCTGGGCAAGGGTGAGCAAGGCCAAAGTGGAAAACTGGGAAGCTTCTACTCCAGTTCAAAATTCTGCCTCCTCTTAGCTCATGCTTAGCTTGGTCCTTCTCACCCCAGGGGGAGAAATGATCTCCTTGGCATTGGCAGATGCTATGCACAAGCAGTTTTCCCCCTGGAAGAACTGGTTCAGTGAGCAGAGCCACACAGGCTGAGCCTCCCACGGTGTCAGGAGTGCTTGGGCCAGGAAAGAAACAGAGAGATGAGAGTAGGGAGAGAGGGGAGCCTGGTGCAGAGAAGGGCAGGCATATGAGGGGGCTGTGCTAGGTTCTCAGTGATAACAGCAGTGGGAGTAAAGGAGACAAGTCTTGGGACATTAATCCTGGTTTATTTGACAGGTTAGGGGTCCAAACAATAGGGAGGGCAGCCTTCTGGTTCACATTCTTGTACACTTGCTTTGAGGTTTTCACGTTTCTGATTCTCATTCAGTTTGTGAGTGGAGGACTGGGGGAGCAGGGAGCATACTCCCCTCATAGGAGACTCATGCAAATGTTCCCACAGAAGGTTGAGCAGCATATATTATTTGCTTGGCAGTCTTGGTGAGTTTCACACTGGCGGTTGCATTGATAAAATTCAGGTAGCTTCTCACAGACCTTGATTTGGGGGACTGGTTGTATTTCTGAAAAGGAGCAGGAGCAAGATAAGTGGGAACAGCTAATTAGGAAGCAGCCTTCTCAAGCTTAAAACTCCTCCCAGAACCCAAGACACACTGATTAGATTTTTCTAGAAAATTTCTTTGGGGGTCCTTACCAAATCCTGGTGATCAGTAGTGTCTTAAACATTATGTTCTCCATACTAACTTCTCATTCTTCTATGGAGCTCAATGTCTGGGCTCCTGGATCCTCTTTCTGCTATTAGGCTTGGTCTTAGCAGAGACGATGATGAACCTGAAATACCTAGACTCCTGTATGTCACCCTTATGCAATCTGCACTCTAACCCAGAGAGCTCAGAGAAGCTCAAGGCATCTCTCAAACCCTTCCCACTCTCTAGAATTTCCGAATCCAAGGGCAAGATAAACTTGCTTCTTGCCCCCTTTTCTTCTTTTCACTGTCACTGTATTCAGCATCCCAGTCCCTTCAATAGTTTCCCTTCTCCTTCCAACCCCCTCCTGCCTCTAAGGATCACTCTATGTTGACTCTGTACACCCCATAGTGTCCTTTCTTTCTATAGCTATGCTCATTTATCACCTACAGCCATCCCCATAAACTTCTGAATGTTACCTTTCACAAATGTGCATAAGTTAGAGAATACCTGCCTTACTTTCTCAATAGATTCTCAACCCTGGTGCAACTTTCACCACAGTACGTCCCATTTGTTTCTGGATTGTTGGAAAGGAAGTGTGAGTCTTTCCCTATCCTACTGCCCTTCATAGGCCTGGGTAATGGAGGACAGTGGGGTGTTACAAGCTAGAGTTTACAAAGCGGTGGGTAGAGCTGGGTGTGTAGAGAAGTAGTGCAACCCATAAACTCTTCAGACTGGGCACATTCTCCCCTTCCCACCACCCCAAACGCCCATCCAGCCATTACTTACCCTGCATCGTGTACCATTCACGTTCACGGTGGCCTCCCTGAGTCTGCATGAACAGCAGCAGCATGCAGAGGAACAGGGTGGGCAGCAAGGCTTGGGCTGGCATAACTCTGACCACAGCTACAAGCTTAAGTCTGGCTAGGATGGCAGTCTTCTCTCAGACCTAAATGTGGGGAGAAAAAGCAATTCCTTTAGCTCCTTGCTGCCTCTGCTGGTCAGACAAGGGCAGCACAAGTACATCCTTGTTTCCTCCCTTTACCTGCCCCTTTTCCAGTCCTTGGGAGGGACTGGGCTTCAGCAGGAATTGTCACTCTCTCACAGGACCAACCTTCTCTTACTGTTAACAGAATATCTTTTATGAAACATGCCAATTATTTCTATTTCTAACTACACATATTTTACAGAAAAAGAAAAATATCATGTAGCTTTTAAAAGGCTATACTCTCGTTACTTAAAACTAATCCATACTGTATTTTATTTTATAGATTCTCTATGCGTTTAATGTGAACAATTGTTTGTCTTTGATTAAGAGGGACAGCCACCAGACCAACATTCAACCATGAACATACAACCTTATTTCCCACATGAAGTTAATGAAAATACCTTTTATTTTAAATATGACAGAGGCAATATACCAAGAATTAAAGTACTAAAGTTTTGATTTCATACTTTGAATATCAAAAAGCAATAATTTCTGCAACAAGGAAACTGATGAATTAACCACACAGAAAAATTAGATGTCTAAGCCATTTCATTCTTAATATCATACAGTAAAAACACATGTATTTAAAATTTCAATCTATAGATAGCACATGTTATAAGGTTATTATCTACTTAAAATAGTACAAATGTTTACAAAGAACATTTAACTTAAATTTCAGAGTCACTTACAAAATGATATTTGCAAAGTTGACCCAAATAGGTTGGCAGTGGTTTTACACATCTGTAATCCCAGGACTCAGGAGACCATGGTAGGGGGATCGCCTCAAATTCAAGGTCAGCCTTGGCTACATAGTAAGTTCAAGGCCAGTCTAAACTATACAACCAAACCCTATCTCAAAAAGACTGATCTATATAAAGAAGTGAATATCTCACCAAAGAGATGGTAAACTATAAATATAAAACATATCACAATGCTAAAAACCTCACGGTGCTCTATAGGAAAATCAGCAAAGATGAATCAGTCTTTCTTTGGGGGAAATACTTAGCACTATAATTTTAAAATGTAAATTTAAATATGAATTCAAAAGAGAATAAATTTACACTTCTCATTGAAACATAACTGCTTACGCTGTGAAAACAATAAAAATGATGTACTTTTAGAGTATGAGTACATCAAGAAACAAAGTTAATTTTTACTTTGGCAACTTTTGTTGCTTTTTTAGGCTTTGGTTCCCAGAGGGCATTTTGCACAAATCTTGAAGCTGCACCTCTAGCCGGCTTGCCAGCCTTCTTTTTGTCTGTCATTTTCTTGACTTGGTCCATGTATACTCTGTTTTTCCAATTCCTGCTTTACTGAATGCTCCTTAGGATTGACTCCTTAAGTTGCCACATAAACCCAAAACATTGAATTTAATGTGCATGAAGAAACTAAATCCACTTTAGCTTATTCAAGTGGGTCCAACTTCTGCAACAACTCATTTGTTGAAACAGATACCATGGTCTTCAGCATCTCATCCACAGCACCTTTGGAATTCTCAAGTGTTGACAGATACTCATGATTTTCTACTGGATAGTCTTCTTAATTTCTTCACCTGCCATTATGACCAACTCTATACCTTCCAATTAGGGCTCCTGCAAAGTGGTCACAGGATGATGACGTCAATGAGATGCAGGTTCTAGCTGCAGTATAAGTGTCGTGTTCCAATGGCCTCACACTAGTAGCAGGCCTTTTGGTTGCTTTTCCTGTAGCTTTGAAGCATAGTACTGGTTTGTGTAGATTTCAGTCCATATTTGGCTGGCTCCAAGGCAGAGTGGCAAATAGCAGAGAGTAGCAGTTCATGGTGACAGAAAATGGCAAAAGCAGTAAGAGCAAAAAAGGAGGAGCAGCCGAGAGTAAATCTCTTTCTCTCTCTTGTATTGTATTCAGGCTTCCTAGTCCACTCACACTAATGCTCCCAGCATTGGACAATAAGTCAATCAAAAACCCTAGAAGTTTTCCCCATGACAGCATGGGGCTCCGCAGGGGTTGCAGGTGGGGGACACATCTAAACACAAACCATGACATTTCATCTCTGACCCCACCCCAAGACCCATGCACATTGCTTTCTGCAAAAGGCACTTAGTCCATCTCTAAGTGTTGCCAAAATCCCAAGTTGAAAAGTCAAAGTCTCAAGTCTCCTTTGAGATCTAAGGCAAACTCTGACCTGTCAGCCCCTGTACAAATGAAAAGTTAGATACTTCCAACATTCAATAGGACAGACATTTCCACTACAGAAGGTACAAGTGGAGATACAAAGGAATGGGACCAAAGCAAGTCCAAAAAACCCAGCAGGCTAGTTCCAACATCTGAGGTAATCTCTGGGAAACTGAGCTTCATGTAGCTCTGCCTCTAGGGCACTTCTGGGGGTTACAGCTCTCATGATTGCTTTCTTGGGTCTGCTGTGTACCCTCCTGGCTTTTCAAAACTTCTAGGGTCGCCACAGAACCCTTGGCTTCACACTCACAGCTTCACATACTGCCCTCTCACAGGCACACTGCTTGGCTTCCCAGGCCTTCTGAAATCTAGGTGGAAACCTTCTTAACCTCAGAGCTCCTGCATTCTTCATGCACCTAAATCAGCACCATATTGATGATGCCAAAGTCTTCTACCACCTAGAGAAGTAGTCAAGATTTCCATTCTCTTGGCCGTAGGGGTAAAGTGCCTGGATTTCTGAGTACTCTGAACCTGATTCTGAGGAACAAATTCTTTATGCTACTACCACTGTGGAACCTGGTGTAGCCACCGCCATTTTTTTTTCAAAATTTTATTGATAAACAGATAGCATTGAGACAGTTTCAAATCAAATCGAAAGTACAGTTTCAACAAATAATACACTGCATATATTCTTCTTAGTGGTTAATTGCTG
>NW_004524653.1:11614836-11617439 GCF_000260255.1 Octodon degus
TATGTTTCTGCATTTGATTCTTTAGTGCAGATGTTATTAATTCAGGGATTTCTTTTTTCATTTCCAATCTGAGTTCTTGTACATCTTTCTCCCGCTGTTTCTTTATTTCAGAAGCCGTTGATTCATTGCTTTCAGCTGTGTGATTTCCAATTTGTTCTGTGTTAGTGACCTCTGCACTTGTTATGGTTGGGCTTGGGTTGTGAGGTTGCATTTTGTTCCTTCTCCTCATTTTGTGTAGCACTGTCTTCTGACGTTTGTTGTAGATCTTTGCTGTAGTTACAACCTTCGCACGTACTGACGTTCAGGTGCAGCTCTATAATGTTTGGACTTATCCAGCTGTGTCTGTCTTGGGTCTGTCTGTTGTGCTCAGCTCTTTCCCGCTGCTTCCCTTGAGGGTGAACCTGTTGTGCCCCTGTGGTGAGATGTTCTGCTCCTGGACTAGCTGGTTGGATCTATCTTCTACATTCTCTGCACGGATTGCAGCTGCAGGATTTCACCCCAGTCGTGTATGCCAGACCTGAGCTGTACCTGGAGAGGGCAAGGTGAAGTAGGGTGAAGAGGAAACTCTCCCACACACTCAAGGGACCTGGGCTGGGTCTGGGGTTTCCAGAAACTCGGCAGTAATTCCTACTCGGCAGGCAGGGTGTGGGAGGTACTGCGGAGTGGTTGGGGGTGTCCCAAGGGAGTGGGAGAGGGCCTGGCCCATGCTGTGCCTGAGCTGAGACTGGTCCCGCTGGTGCAGGGTAGCAGGAAGCTCTCCGCACACTCACCGGGAGCTGGGCTAGCGCCACAGCCATTTTGGATCCTCATGATGTGCAGCTTTCTCCTTAAAAGGAAGTGCTTCACTTTTGCAGTTTTTAGGCTACAAAGGATAAAGACTTGATGCTTCTTATGATGCCCTCAGGACATCTTTTATATACTTCTTTTCCTTCTTAGTAATCAAGCGTGCCTTTGCTTTATCTTTATGTGCTATAGCTTTACTGGAACTTTGTTTTGTGTTGTGTGTTTAAACTTACAACATTTTAAATCATCCTTCTGGGATCTTTGCTCTTGATCCTCAACATAAATCTGGCTAAAAGCCCCTAACAATAGCCAAGCCACTTGAATGTCTTTAAATTTCTTTTGCCAGAATGTCTTGAAATTTCCTTTGTTACTGCCCTTAATCTTAGTCTTAGGATCTCTGGACATGAACAAAATGCACACAAACTTTTTTCTAAGCTGTAACATACATTGTCTGGAGTCCAGCAGTCAATGTAGTCATTTTTCCCAGCAGAAACCTCCAGAGCCTGATTTTACTGGCAGGATTTCTATCAGCATTCTAGTCTTTTGAGATATGACCAGCATCTCCTATACAGACCAGCCTAAGAGGTTCCCACTCTACTCTTTGAGGCAACATCTCTGAACCTTTCCAAACCCTTTCCATAAGCCAGTTCCAAAGGCTCTTGAAACATATAATCAGTCATAGTCACAGCAAAGAGCTCACTCTTCTGGTACCAAATTTTGTCTTAGTTACTTTCTCTCCTTGCTGAGACAAAATACCTGATGACCAGAATTAAGGAAGGAAACGATTATTTAGCTCACAGTTTGTGGAAGTTTCAGTCTATGCTCAGCTGGCTCTAAGGTAGAGTGTCATATAGCAGAAGGCATTAATTCATGGTAGTGGAAAACAGAAAAACAGCAAGAGCAAAAAGGGAGTGGCATGGCTCACATTTAAAAAAACCAGGCACCGGAGATGACCGGGGGCCGCGGGATCCTGAACAGACCCAGAGCGCAGGCCTGGTGAGTGAGTGAGACGACCAGGCCGCGGGATCCTGAACAGACCTGGAGCGCAGGCCTGGCAAGTGAGTGAGACGACCCAGGGCCGCAGGATCCTGAATAGACCCAGAGTGCAGGCCCAGCGAGTGAGTGAGATGACCCAGGCTGTGGGATCCTGAACAGACCCAGAGCGCAGGCCTGGCAAGTGAGAGAGATGACATGGGGCCTGGTGGGATCCTGAACAGACCCAGAGCACAGGCCCAGTGAGTGAGACGACCTGGGGCCTTCTGGATCCTGAACAGACCCAGAGTGCAGGCCCAGCGAGTGAGAGAGATGACCCGGGGTCCTCAGGATCCTGAATAGACCCAGAGTGCAGGCCCGGTGAGTGAGTGAGATGACCTGGGGCCTGGCGGAATCCTGAACAGACCCAGAGTGCAGGCCCGGCTAGTGAGTGAGATGATCTGGGCCACGGGATCCTGAATAGGCCCAGAGTGCAGGCCCAGGCGAGTGAGTGAGATGACCTGGGGTCCTCCGGATCCTGAATAGACCCATAGCACAGGCCCAGCATGGAAGCCTTCAGCAGAACTCCCTGCAAAGAGGCTAAAGGCAAGACTCACCCAGCTGATTCAGGAGCAGAACATCTTGCCAGAGAGACACAAAGGGTTCAACACTAATGGCTGCAGCAGGAAGAAGTGGAGCACAGCAGCCAGATCCAAGGAACACCCACCTGGAGGAATATGAACTTCGTAGATCTGGACCTGGTGCTAAGGTAATAACTCTATCTAAGCTCTACACCAAAGGTCAGAAGACAGTGGTATACAAAATGACAAAGAGAAGGAACAAAATGC
>NW_004524653.1:11619094-11630446 GCF_000260255.1 Octodon degus
GGTTTGTACCTATGTTGTTTATTTATTATTTCTTGCCTATATCTTGTAATATGAGAAGCTACTTTGGCAGTAACAATACACAATGTACTAACCATTGTTACTCTCCTAAAATCTTGTTTTGAGATTTTGTACCATTGTTTTTATTTTTTTTTCTTTAAAATAAAATAACTGATGTAAAAAAAATAAATAAATAAAGGAAAAAATAAAATAAAAAAAAACCAGGCACCTTTGTTACCTGCTACCATTCTAATTTAATCATGTAAGTATTTCACAAATATGGTTTTCCACAACTGTGCAACTACTAATTCATCACATTCTACAAATTATTATATTGAACATTTTAGTAACACATTCTTGATTTCTATAGCACAAAGCAAGAGAGATAGAATTAGAGCTTCTCTAATCTAAATAGCTGAAATCTAAAATCTGAGACTTTTTGAGTGCTAGCATCATGCCACAAGGGCAAATATTGCTACTTGATCTCATGTGATTTATTACACAAAAGTAATATTGTATAAGATTACTTTCAAGATATTTGCATAAAGTATATAGAAAACACAGCCAAATCTTTTTTTTTTTTTTTTTGAGATAGGGCCTCATTATATAGTTCAGACTGGCCTTGAATTCACTGTGTTGCCTAAGATTGCCTTGAAATCACCATGATCCTCTAGTCTCAGCCTCCTAAGTGCTGGGATTACAGGGGTATGCCACGATGATTGACCTAAAACATAAGTAAATCTTGTGTTTTCACTTTGGTTCCATCCCATATGTGTATACATAGACATAGATGGGGCAGGACTAGGGAGATTATCAGAGAGCATGGTAAGAAGGGCTAATTGATGCACACAGCAAATATCTTAGAACTCAGATGAAGATGGGACCTATTGTGCTACTGTTTGGATCTGATCTATCCCCCAAAGGCCAGTGTGTTAATGTTGATCTCATGGTGTTACTGAAAAGTGGTGAAACTTTTATGAAGTGTGGCCAAATGGGAGATCTTTGGTTACTGAGGGTGTGCTCTCAAATTAGGTGGAAAATCCAGACCATACCACTTCTCTCTTTCTTCAGCTTTGGCTGTAAGATGAGTGCTTTTCTGTTTTTTTTTTTTTTTTTTTTTGCTACATTGGAGATTTACTCAAGGGCCTCAGGCATGCTAGGCAAGCACTCTTCCACTAAGTTATATGCCCAACCCTTTCAAAATTTTATTTTGAAACAGACTTTCACTAAATTGCCTGGGCTAGCCTTGAACTTTGAGTATCTGGGATTGCAGGCATGTGCTACTGTAGCTGGACAAGGCAAACAGTTTTGCTCTGCTATACACTCCTGCCAGAATGTACTGCCTTAACCAAAGCAACAGGGTTAACTGACCAGGAATGAAGTTCTCCAAGTCTGTGAGATGAAATACACATTTTCTCTTTAGAAGTTGACTATCTTAGGTATTTGTTATAGTGACAGCTGATTAAAACCAGGGGAACCAACTCATCAACTAAGGACTCAGGCAGTTTGTCTGGGAGGAGGTGTTATCATGAGGGAAAGGGGAAAATAGATCCTTGAAGATTCAAAGATTTGGGCCAAATATAGAGCGTGAGTCTGTGATTGCTCTGTATGAGATACAGGGTTCCTGCTATATAAACCAATGCCTTGAAAATTCATAATTTAATCATTTATGTTTGACAGTGTGTTCATTTTCTGTTGTTATAACAAAATACCTGAGGTTGAGTAATTTATGAAGTGGGGGAGTTTTAGGATGAAGGGTGTAGCTCAGTGGCAGAGCCAATCCACAGCACCAAAAATAAGAGGCTTAATTAGCTCATGTTTTTGGAGGCTGAAGATCTAAAGTTGGGTAGTTACAGATGTTCACACTTATGAGAGATGCTTTGGATGCTCACAACACAGCAGAGGGGAGAAAAGGGAAATTTCTCTGTGCACATGAGGCAGCCTGGTTGGGTTGGTTCACTTAATAACCATCTACTCTTATGAAAATTAATTCACTCCAAGAGACAAGCATTGACCCCTTCTTAAGACCCATAAGGACCCAACTAATTCCTGCTAGACTTCACCATTTAAAGGTTCTACTATTTCTTAACATTGTCACCTGGGGACCAACCTCTAGCACAGAAACCCTTTGGGGACAGACCACATTTGAACATAGCAGGCACCATGTTCATCCCTGTCAATGTTCCCTTCAGCTTGCTCCAACAGCTTTGTTTCCAGATCTCCAAACTCTTCCTTTCACTGTTGTTCTGGGTCATCTCCCTCAGCCAAATCCCTTGCATTGTGGTGTATGCTGTCTGCCTCTCAGCACACTTGACATACCATGGAAAGGATTGCTTATATGTGGACACTTCTTGTCACTGTGTCTGAATGTTCTCATAGACAAGGTTTAAAGAGGAAATCACCTCTTTGAAAGCATCTAATTCTTGCCCTCTTGACTCATTCCTAATTGCATGACTGCATGAATGTGTGTCTCATATAATGCCCTTCTCTGACATTCGGTGAACAAATATTAGCACTCCTCAACCTACAAGCGTGTGCCAATATCTTGGTGTTAGATTCAATCACTTCACTTCCTTCATTTATTACATGGTCATCTAGCTTTTTTAGTATCCTTCCTAGTCAGTCTCTTTTTGTCTATGTAAAGTGGAGGGCGAGGGAGTCTGGTGGGAGAAATAGTGCTAATCATTTATTGGCAAAGGCTAATCAATGTGAAGAAAGATGTGGTGTTAAAGATGGATCTACAGACTTTGCACTCTACTCTCTATCTGCAGGTGAGCTAGGATGGGGCCATGTGACTTTGAGATTAGCGAGAATTGCAATCTAGGTACACAAAGTTCTTCCCAGCTTATCAAGAGATACTGTCTGTATCAAAGAAAATCTAGTATTTCTGGATGGGTGAGTACCAAAGGGAAGAGGGTGTGATAGAACCAACACATAACTCTTGCGCAGAATTTAAAAAGCTGCCTTAACCAAGATCACTACGTTGATGTTTTCTCCCACTTTGCCCATTTCAGTCCTTCCAGAATAGGAGGTCAGACAGACAAGCTGTAAGCCAGTCTCCACAGATACCTTCAGAGGTAGGTGGGATAAGGGTCTTGAGGTTTGAGCCTATATTTGTGACTTGCTTGGATGGGGTCCCTGCTCAGATGGTGTCAACTATTTCTATGAGATGTGGATTATTGTTTCACATGTCAAAATAAGAAAATTGAGAAGTAATATGACCTGTCTGCGGTCCCAAAGGCAGAAAGAACATAGATAGAATGGAGGTATCAACATGTTTATTCCCACATCTAGCTTGTCTCTTCTTCAACAGTTTTAGAAAACACAGAATCTAGAATTCTAGGGAGAGAACTAGTTCACATTTTTTGGATGCCTTAAGGATCTATTTAATTCTACTTTATTACTTCACATGTAGAATACATAATGTTTACACTCCTTGTGGCAAGTTGGCACATGTATCCAACACACCCTAATTTCTATTTGTATCCTTATTTCTTCCCTCCCTTCTCTCTTCCTCCACTTCTTGATCACCTTCCCTTCTGCCAATGAGCTCTCTTCCTACATCTATCTTTTATTTTGTGCTTAGCTTTTCTCTGGGTTTCTCATATAGGGCAAACCATGTGATATCTAAATGTGTGTCTGATTCAATCATATAATGTGGCCTCAAGGTTCGTCCATTTTCACACAAATGACTCAAGTATGTCTTTCTGTATGGTAGAAGAGTGCCCCACAGTGTGTACACACCACATTTTCTTCATCCATTCATCTGTTGAAGGACATACAGGCTACTTCCAAGATTTAGCAATGATGAATTGTGTTACTATAAACATGATTACATATGCATCTGTAATACCATATGTATTTTTTTATATTTAGTACAGGATCTGCAGGGTCTATAGTGTCTGTCTACATAGATCTGACTCATAGTGATTCTCTTGTTTTCAGCCTCCCAAGCGCTGGGATTACAGGCATATGCCACCACTTCCAGTCTCAGTTGCCCTCTCAGTGTACCTCAGGGCTGGTTCCAGCATGGCACGCTGGGAAATTGAGCCTCAGCCACTGTGCTCTGCATAAGCAGGCACTTTAGTCCACTAAGGTATCTGGCCAGCCACCATATGATGTCTTTAACTCTTTTGGGAAGATACCTAGAAGAAAAATATCTTGGTCAAATGAAGTTTCTAGTTTTAGCCTTTTTTGTTTTTGGAATCTCCATGCTGATTTTCCTAGTGGCTGCTGTATATTTAATTGTCCTAAAATTTATCTCAAATGAGCAAAAGAATCTATTAAGAACTTTGTGATAAGCACCTGGTCTAGCATGAGAACTGTACTTGACATGATACTTCATTTCTCTTGAGTGATTTAGTGTAACTGAAGTGTGCAGAAAAGGAATTGGGTATCCCCAGGATCCTGAACACTTTGGTGGGGCAGAGATTGTGAGCAAAGTACTAGACTAAAGTGAGGCCTTATAAGTGAGTTGATTTCAAGCTCTCCAAAACTTGAGTCTATGGTAATATTTTTAAATATAAAGAAAGCCTCCCAGAAACAAGTGATTTGGGTTTGTTGTATCACTGTGTGAGTCTTCCTCCTCCTTCATGCAAAAAGACATTCCAGGAATCCACCTTGCATTTCATGCCCACCCTCACCCAGGTAGCTGTTTGTCATATTCTCACCTGTACTTGTAACCTGTATTGTCATGATTCAGTGCCTTCACAGGATCAGAGCACTTTTAGCAGCTTGGTGGTACCTGCCTATAATCCCACCACTCTGGGAGGCCAAGGAATGATGATCAGAAATTCAAGCCCAGTCTGGGAGGGTCAATCCCGTTTTTCAAAAAAAGGGTTGAGGGCCTGAGAATATAACTCAGTGTGAAAGCCTGTATTCAATGGTCAGTATGGGGGCTGAGAGTGGGGGACAAAAAAATGATACTTGGAGCTTCAGGCTCAAGTATCAGAAAAACCGTTATTTCTTGTAAAAAGAATGTTAAAAACTTTCAAGATTTCTGGAAGCCTGTCATACTTAAAGACAATTTTCCTTTGACTTAAAAAATCACCAATTAAGCTGTATCCTTTGAGTAAATATTGTCCAGTGGTAAGTGAAGTCTCATCTTGGCAATTCTACATCATCAAGTCATGCTCAGGCAAGACATCAGGGACAGTTCTGAATAGAGAAGGTTGGAGAGCAGATATTCCATCTGAGAGTGGAATCCCACCAAACACCTGAGTGTTTACAACTGAAGGTTTCTTTTCTCTTTTTCTTTCTCTCCCTAATCTGCCCTTCCTCTTGTCTTTCTTCAAACCTCTTACAACCAGTTTGCCTAAAAGTCAGTTCATTTACTGACTCATGCACCTAAAACTTTCAAATTTCTTTTTTCAAATTAATTTTATTAAAATGTTCAAATTTCACATGTGCCAAGAGGAGAACGAGTTTTCATAGTTCTCTTTGACAAATTCTTTACTTTTAAAACAATTTCTAGCATTACACCTGCTTTTCAGTAATCTTGGTGGGTCCATCTAGAGCAGCAGCATTCAACAGAGCTTTTGGAAATAAAGTGTTCTGTGTTTGAACTGTTCAGTATAATGTCCCTGCAGCTAGATGTGGATATTCAATGCCTGAAAATTAATTTTTAGAGTTTGATTTCATGAATTTAAATAGTTACAGCGGCTAACAGTTACTATATTATTATGGAGGAGTTGCTGCTACTTGGTTGAAACTTCTGGACAGATATACTTTCAGGGAGATAATCACTGCCTTGTTATTGTTTAATTCACAGTATCAGAGTTTAGCTCCTTCCTCAGGCTGTGTTTCCCTCCTTGCTATTTTGTCTCAGGAAGGAAACATAGTCAGTGCTTTCTAGAGGGGAGGAACTGGTGATCTGTATGCTTAGTTGACCTTAAATATGAAGTAGCCTGAATTTTTGGAATTAGCTGCCAGTGACTGATGTTAGCCCCTATCTAAAGACAAGTGTTTAATTGACTTCTTACACAGTTATACAGAAGGTTGGAAGACTGAAGAGCGTTAGGTTTTTGTTAACACTTAGATAAAATCGAATTTGTCTTTGTTACAAATGTTAATTTAATTTTTAAAGGAGCAACAAATAACTTATTTTCAATTAAAAAAGGAAGGAAACATAGCAGATAGAAGATGAAGGGGACAAATAAGTATAAGCAGGGGATTTTATTTATTTATTTATTGTGGAACTGGGGATTGAACTCAGGCCCTTGTGCTTGCCAGGCAAGTCCTTATTCTACTGAGCCATCTCCCTGGCCCCAAGCAGGGCATTTTTTTTTTTTTTGGCTGATCCAGGGATTGAACTCAGGTCCTTGTGCTTGCCAGGGAAGTGTTTATTCTACTGAGCCACTTCCCTGGCACCCACCCAAGCAGGGGATTTTTTTTTTTTTTGGCGGAACCGGGGATTGAACTCAGATCCTTGCGTTTGCCAGTCAAGCGCTTATCCTACTGAGCCATCTCCCCGGCCCCTAAAGCAGGGGATTTTGATGGAATTAATTTTCATCATCCCGAGCTTCAGGAAAACTAAGAGGTCTCCACAGATCTCTATGTGACTTTTCAATTACATCAGTCACTGCCAGCTAATTCCAAAACCCTTCACTACTTCTTATGTGCAACTTGGTGGCCAGAATTATGTGATAGATCCAGGTTTCACAGTTAAAAGTTGGTGGAGTTAGGCTTCTAGTTTAAGTGTCTTTGAGTCTTCTTTGACTCTTCATTTTTACTCCCCTATAAAATATGGAACAGCAAGCAGAAACTGCCTTTGCATTACATTAGTTAGAACAAAGAGGACAGGGCAAACAGGGATGTCAGATGGGCAGAATTGCCACCCAAATGCCTAATGAAGCAAGAGTTGCATCAATTATCCAAAGACTGAAAAAGACCAGGTTTTTTTGGCTAGGATATTTTCTCCATTAACTCATGCTAGCTATGAAAGGGATGATGTATGTGTCAACCTGTAGATGTAAGAAGATTTATTAGGATTTTGTTATTTTATAAAGAGAGAACAAAATAGTATTAAAACAGAAAAATTACAAGTGATGCATAATCAATTAATAAAGTAGTATGAATTTTACAGTATTTGTTGTAATGTACACTGTTGTCTTCCAACCAGTTATTCATATTGCCAGATATATGCATACAAAATGGTAAGAAGAAAGATAAAAAGGAAGAAATATATAAGAAAATAAGGGGAGGAAAAGGGGAATCATTTGAAAAAAGGAAAGAAAACAAATTAAGCATTATCTACTCCTTTCCATAGTCCAGCAGAAACCAGTTGTACAGTTGTCCAAACCATTCTATCAGGATATTTTTATAGCAAAAAGAAACTGGAAGAATTTAGGTCTTAGTGGTATGAGACATGATCATAATACTTACATTTGAATTTCTGGAATAGCTTATATGCTGTGATATTTTTCTCCCCCTTCAATGTACATTATTTAGTATGATTAGTCATTCCTTTGTTTCTTCAGGAAAACTAAGAGGTGTCCACAGATCTTTATGTGATGCTTCAACTGCAAAATACCATCTCATTATCAGCCAACTGATAAATTGTTTAGCAGTGTGGTCTCTCCTCTCTCCAAGAAACTACAGTGATAGGATGTGGTCAACATTGCTCGCTATTGTTTTCACTCTCGTTGTTGGTTTTTGATTCTATTCCTTCACCTAACCTGAAGCAAATTCCTCTCTTGAGGACACAAGACCAAAAGGAGCAACAGCAGGAGTGGGAAAGTTGTTACATAACAGATACTGTTATCAACTTTCACTATGCTTCTAGGTCTGGCTGTCTTGTGGAAGAGTTCAATGTACATTGCAGACATACAGTGTCACCTGGCCAACAGCAAGTTGGGTGTTTCTTGAACTACAGCCTTTTCTTTTTCTGCTACTGAAGGTTACATTACTCAGATGCCCACACTTTATAGTCTTCAGCTGTGACCCAAATACAATTCTACTTGAGTCTCCATAAACTTCTGGGGACACAGAGTCAGCTCTAATACTAGTATTCATAAAACCTTTCCTTACCTGGAGTTAGAAGTTGGCATCTTCACATTGCTGAATAAGACTTTTTACCACTAAAACCTACTTCAAAATCCTGAGTATAATTCTTCCACTGTGTCCCTGTGGCACTGAAAGCTTTATAAATCCCTTACCTGTTGTGGGCTTCCATCTTTTCTTTAGTTGTCCTAAGTAAATTATCTTATAACTGACTCTGAAATCAATATAGTGCCTTTTGATGTTCTTTAAAATTTCTGTTATGTGGAAAAAATTTCCTAGTCATTTTACTTTATATAGTTTAAAATAAAATATCAGGACACTTAATGTATTTTGTTTCATAAAAGTAGTGATTATAACATAATGGATGGTGCATTACTATACTTATCCACTTTCTCCATGTACTTTTTATGTAAGAATTACATGATCTGAAATTTTCTATTTATTAATCATATAGTGTAATGCATTTAAAAATAATTTCGCAAAGGAAGCATGTGGTGTGCAATGGGAAGAAGCAGGTGGATGTTAATGGCTAGCTTAGGAACTGATATATTACTGGGTACCAGAGAGTGAAATAGGGAAGCAGGAAAAAAATAATATAACATTCACAAGAATGTTCTCTGTTTTCTGCCCTCTTCACCTTCAATTTATTTTCTGTCTCTAGCAGTATCAAGAAAAGACCTGTCTTCTGTGAGAACTTAATCTGAAGCACGCAGAAAACAATGAAGTTCTGCATTTGCCTCATCATGTTCATCTGTGTCCTTCTTCCTGTGCTGGGAAACCTCAGGACAAAATATGGTGGTGGTAATGGTACAGAGAGAGGAAGGGCCAAAGTGGTCCATAATATCTCATTCTTAGATGTGTGTGTGTGTGTGTGTGTGTGTGTGTGTGAGAGAGAGAGAGAGAGAGAGAGAGAGAGAGAGAGAGAGAGAGAGAGAGAGCTCTGCACAATCCTTATGTCATCACTGATTTAGGGCCACACTTCCAGGATCAGCCTTTAGAGGATCAGAACTCTCCTTAGACAAAGACACCCCCAGAAAGATTAGGTGGAACACTCCCAATCTGGGGTTCCTTCAGGGTTCTTCTCCCAGCTCTGAGACAAATAGTGAGCCTATGGAAAGGGTTGAAGATAATATTGCCATAAATCCCATAGACCGACATGAAATAATATTTTCTAATGTTAGACAAGTGTGCATAGAGGAAACAGCACACTTCCCTTTGAGCCTAAAGGGAAGATTGTTTTCAAAATTGTTGTGCCATAGCTGGGTGAGTGCTTGACAAATCCCAGGAAGGTGGTATTTAACACATGCATTTTGTTTAGGGGAAGAACATTTTAGAGCATGAAGAATGGAGACCACAAATAAGGGCTCTTTAGTGGGTCAAGTGATAAATGTGGGGACCACAAAGGGACTGAACAGGAGAACTGTGAGACAGGGAAAGACATGGAGCTTAGCTATGAAGAGGGTGAGTACTTAGGTGATATTAGCAAAGACTAAATAGGGATCAAAGTAAGCTCTTAATCTTCCCTAGCCTGGCTTTTCTATTCTGTAAAGATGGCGTGGAAATTAGGTCTGCAGTATGCTACAGGCCCTGAGACATAAGGTTATATGAGAACACATTTGGTGGCACGGTATCTTACATGGTGATGATGTCCCCAATCCTATCTTTAGGACCTAGAGTCTCACAGTGTCACAGTGATATGCAGAAGGAAGGAACACATGTCATACAGGTGCAATCTCTTGCAAAGAGACATTGTTTTGAATCTGAGAAAGGAATTCTGGAGGAAGGTAGAGAAGTGCTTTATTTATGGCTTAAAGCCCAACTTCCAGGAGGGATTGTTCAGACTTTAAAAGAGTTTCTTCTCCAATTTGTGAGTAGATTGACCCCACCAGTTTCTACCATCTCAATTCCAGTTGAAGTACGAGAATTTGATGAGTGCTGGGTACAACCTCCATCAGAGTACTGCGCCAACAGGTGCAGTAAGCTACTAAATTGCATAAATCCTAATCATACATGCTGTTGGACCTACTGTGGAAACATTTGCCTGGACAATGAGTAAGTTGGTTGGCTCAGGGAGGTTAGTGCCTGGGCATGCTTAACTTCTCCTCACCCATCATTCAGACAATGTGGTCCAGAACAGAGGACCACAGTCACTTAAATTCCGGTCAAATAAATAGACCTTTAAGGCAATGGTATTCTATCTCTGAATCTAGGCTGCCACTCCCTGCAAACAAAACAGAGACATCAGTATGGGGTTTCTACTTTTCCCTACCTCACTCAGTTTCTTTGCTTCTATCGAAATATCACCCATCAGATTTCACACTACAAAAAAAAAAAAAAAAAAAAAAAAAAGATTTCACAGTACCCTTGGTTCAAAGATTCAGTTTCTGATCCCCCTTCTTTAGGCCCAGCTCAGAGAGACCCACTCTTCACTTGTGTACCAACCATCATATCTTGAGAAACGACCTAAAAATGAGAAACTCTCGATGCAACAGAAGGAATTTCTGGAGCCTAGGGTGCTACTGAGCTGGGAAATGGATTTTACCAGAGTTATTGACTTTTAACCACCCATTTTTTTCTCTTTTAGAGAGCCTTTTAAGACAATGATAATCCCCTAAATTCTATCTGGCCCACAAGGGCTGTGAGCAGAAGAATGAGGCTGTGTTATAGGAAGAGTGCTGCCTGGTTGCTTGGAATAGTCACTTGCTCCAGCTGAAAGCCTCTTTGCTGTCTCTTTGACCCCTTCATCCTGAGAAGACTCAAGATGTTTGCCAAATAAATGGATAAATCAATCTGAAGGCACTGTGGTTTTTGTTACACCTTCCATGCTTCCCTTTTTACTGTCCTCAGCAGTCCCAGGGGTTGTTCCCCCTTCAAAATGGACTCAGAATTGCCTGGACTTGGTCTTCACTGTAACACATCTCCTTGACTTTCCAATTCTGCCTTCCTTGCTTCACCAGGTTGCCAACTGCTATGACACAAATACAGACATTTATAAAAATTGAGTGAAGTTAATGAAATAAGAATCTATTTTCATTTGCAGTATGTGTCACCAAGGGTGGTTAATCATCCATTCCACAATTCAAAGACTAAGATCAGCATCTTTAGCTCTGTCATCTCTCAGGCCCTCCTGTGCTGGTTCCTCTACAACCAGCTAACAGATGGGAGAGAAAAGGTAGCATGGAGGCTCACAAACAGGGTTTTAAGATCTGTGTATACAAGTGGAATTCCTTTTTATTTGTATTCCATTGCCATCATACAGTCATATAAGCCCACCTACTGTCAAAGGAATCTGGGAATTGTAGTCTAGCTACATTCCCAAGAATATGAAAGGATGTTGAGTGAACAAATGATAGT
>NW_004524653.1:11632486-11633622 GCF_000260255.1 Octodon degus
GGTGCTGGGGAATTGAACCGCGGTCCCTGTGCTTTGCCAAGCTTGTTCCAAGTAGGTGCTTTAGACCACTGAGCCATCTCACCAGCCCCTAGTCTTCTACTTCTGAGACCAGGGACAGAGGAGGGAATATTCCCAGATGGGTGAGTCAGAATGTTGCATTTGCCAACTTATAGCCCAAGGAAACAGATTGTAATATGGTAAAGACCACATTCAGGCAAATGCCAGGACCCAAAGGAATACTGGTTAGTGCCTTGGAGCTACAAAGAATGAAAAAGGGCCATGGTTCAGGGAATTGGGCCTTATTTTAACATCTTTCAGGAGTGGAGCTTTGCCTCAACTTTAAGCAATAGGGAGGACTTGGAGTTCCCTAGAGTGAAGGTTACTCCTTCCTGACAAAGATGTAGATGACAACATATTGGATGCATCATAAAAGAAACACTAGCGAAGTAAACCACTATCTTCTTGGATAATCTAATTTAGTATCCTAATTTAGTATACCTTTTACACCTTCATCTATTAAGCCCTGGTTATGAGGAGTTTAAAGGAGAGCTATTGCTTGGCCATTATTAGCAAAAAGAGTAATTGGCAGATAACCAAAAGATGAATGGATAGACAAAATATACGTAAGTATAGAAATAGCACAGTAAATTCCATTATCTTATATAATTAATGTACATTAATACTTATGATAAAAACTGAGTAATTGGGGTTTGGGGAGATAGCTCTGTGGCCTGAACACCTGCCTGGCAAGTGCAAGGACCCAAGTCTGATATCTAGTACCACATGCCCTGCTGGCCTCAGAACTCCAGGCTCTATGCTGACTCCCAAGATTGGGAAGAGTGGTGTACACCTGTAATCTGGTGCTGGGTAGGTGAAACAGGAGAATCACTACAAGGTCAAGCTGTGCAGTTAAACCCTGTACCAAATAAATAAATAGATAAATAAACAAACAAATAGATAAAAATTTAAAAAGACCTGAGTAATTGGCACAGAGAAGCGGAAGCACATGGAAGGTATCATTAAAATGGGGACATACAGTGCCTCCCCCACCCCGCCAGCCGAGTTCGATTTTCTGCCGAGTTCCGGGAGCCCCCAGACCCAGTCCTAGCCCAGGTTCGGAATTTCTGCCGACTACC
>NW_004524653.1:11650860-11654896 GCF_000260255.1 Octodon degus
CAAACCCAAGTTTGCAGACCAAATTAGAGAAAAACTTTTTGGCCCTAGCCTTCCAAGGTCAATTAAGATTCAGGACATATGAGAACTTGTACAGTAACGTCATGTACCTCGGTAGTGCCCCAAATTTGCTGATCAAGGAGATTATGGGGCCAAAGTGGAAAGCGATTGATGATGTAGAGTGTGCCTAAGGAGAGTCAAATGGAGCAATGGCTGTGACTCATCCATATGTCTGACACTGACAAAGCTTCTACAATCTGAGGTACAAGATATCAGGATAAATCCTGAGGGGATTTCACTGACCTTATCAGACCCAAAAGCTGCAACTCTTGTTGCATAATTCCTGCTTTACCTTGGTCTTAACCATCCAGAAGAAAAGTATAAAAACGAAGTATAAGAAGTAAAGACATGCTGTTATGTTGAAGTGTGAGGGTGTCAGGTCAACAATTTCTGACATTTCCAGTAAGTGGAAGACCCAATACTATTATGGGCTACTAGAGTCTTTCAGAATATTTTGCTTAGTTTACACACATATAATATTCAATAATGGAACTAACAAAAAAGGACATACAGATTAATGTCCATTTTGTATCTGTGTATTCAAAGTGGTTAAGATAGATATATAGTTACATTCTCTTAATGAATAGAATAATTTGTTCTAATGGTGTTTGTAAATAGGATATTAAGTCCGCATCTTGTACAGCAATTAACCACTAAGAGGAATGTATGCAGTGTGTTAATTTTTGAAACTGTCCTACCGACTTGATTTGAAACTGTCTCATTGCTACTTGTTTATCAATAAAATTATGGCAAAAAAAAGAAGTCCGGCAATAGCAAATGCTGGAGAGGCTGTGGGACAAAGGAACTCTTTTCCCTGTCGGTGGGACTGAAGACTGGTATAATTGATGTGGAAATCAGTGTGGAAATTTGTTAAAAAGCTAGGATTGGAGGTCCCATTCAAGCCAGCTATTTCTCCTCCTGGGTAATTTTTCTAGGAGAACTGAAAACACCTTAACTCAGCGATGTATGTGCACCCATTTTTATAGCAGAGCCATTTTTCACAGCTAAATCTTGGAAGCAACCCAAATGCCCATCAAATGAGCAATGGATAAAAAAGATGTAGTATTTTTACACAATAGGGTATTATTCAGCTATAAAACAGGATAAATTTGAGGCTTTTATTGGTAAATGGATGCAACTAGAGACTGTACTCGTAAGTGAAATAAATCAGACCCACATGTGCAAACATTGTATTGTTTCCTTAGTGTGAGAACCTGAAAGAGAAAATAAAATATGAAGGATACAATAGATACTGGGAAAAGGTGATGAACTTGTTCAAAGGGAAGGAAGTACTGAGTTGAGGGGACGGACAGGAGAGATAGTTGTAGGAGTCACTTCCAGGTCCTCATCTCACTCCTGGAAGTCAATATTTGTAATCCCAAAATTACATTATTGAAATCCCATCAAGTTAATTCCATTCTACCACTTTCAGCACAAACCACAGTGAAACTAAAGACCCTAAAATGTATTTTCAATCACTGATAGCCAAGGGGCTCTAAGTTCAGCCACGAAGTTGACTTTCCAGAACAAAGAGAGCAACCCAGGACCTCACCAGGTTTTATTCTGTGGAAGAGTTGCTTGAGGAGGATTGAGAATTGTGGGGAGTAGGTGAATACTGTGAGCTGAGCTAGGTGGGAGGCCTACATTTACCTCTGCCATATACAGAGAGGATATGCAGAGAGAGTAATCTGCATCATACTATTATGCCATTGAGATAGTATCTAATGTTTTGGGAGGTCTGGTGCTTCAGCTTTGATGTAGTCTTTCGAGCCCCAGGAAGTAATAGCCTCTATATCGAGGCTCAATCCCAGCTGGTGGCATGGAGCATTAGCTCTTCGTCCTGTCTTGACCCGACACATATTAAAGAGCAGCAGGCATAGGTTACCAGGGAAACATGCATGCCACCTTCAAAGACTATCACCAGCACCTCAGCTAGACCATTATACATTGTTTAAGGTCAATTGAAGGATAAACAGAAATCCTAGCCAGCACTCAATATGAGGAAATAGGGTTTAGGTTCAGTCAAAATGGAGACAGTTGCTCTTCTTTCAAGGAGAGCTTCTCAGGTGGTCCTCTACAGGTAGTGAGGGAAATAGATATATCATGTATGTAAGCAGGTGGTTTCCACAACAGTACTGTGAATTTATGATTGTTTTTGGAAAGGAGAAGTTTACAATTAATTTGTTTTCTCTCTTTTTTTTCAATTTTTTTGTGCTTTTTTTGTCTTGGTACTTTCTTATATATTTCTTTCTTTTTTTCTTCTTCCAATTTTACATGCATATATCTGGTAATATGAACAACTAGTTGGCCATTCTTTTTTGTTTTTGGGTAATGGGGCATTGAACTCAGGCCCTTGCGCTTGCCAGGGAAGTGCTTATTCCACCGAGACATCTCCCCAGCACCATGAACAACTAGTTGGAAGACAACACTATGCATTAGAACAAAAACTGTGAAATTCATATTATTTTGTTAAGTGAAATTTTGTTATCACTTGTAATTTTTATGTTTTAATAGTATATTGTCCTCTCTTTAAAAAATAATAAAATTATGTAAAGTAACATCACATGTGAAAATGACAATTGGAATGTTTTGTACTTGATGTTAATAATATAATATTAGTTATTATAATAAAATAAATATTGATAAATTAAAAATGAGACCTCCAGCTGACGAATCACTGGCAAATATTTTCCCATTCTTTACAGTGTCCTTTTACTCTGTTGGTTGGCTTTTTTTTGCTGTGCAGAAACTTAATTTGATATGACTCCATTGAACAAGGATACTCTTGATCTTTAAACCTTTTGTCAGGAGTAACAATTGTGGAGTTGAAATCTCTCCTCTGAGGGAGTTTGAAGACATTGGTAAGTGTGCCCTTTTCTCTGGCAGATAAGAAGCAGTGAGTGTCTTACTGATGAGGAGCAGCCTATCACAGGCCCCTTCCCCCAGAGTCAGTACTGTAGGGTCCAGCAGTAGTCCCACTGATGATCTCAGGAGCTTGGTATTCCCCAGCAGAGGAATGTGGCTGACTTATCTCCAGAGGCTGGTATCTTGGAATGTTTTTCCAGGATGACCAAAGTTTAGAGATTAGAGGTGCTGAGGGGCCGTGCCTAGTTTTCACACCACCAGCCAAGCCAGCGCTTCCTAAAATGAGATTCTTAGGACTTCTGTCAATGCTGGTATCATTCATTCTCCTGGGGGGTGTCCAAGAGCCTAGGCTGGTTGAGGGGCACTTTCTCAGTAAGTACTGGGGACACAGTGTTTGCAACTGAGAGAGAACTTAATGGGGAGAATGGAATAAAGAAGAGTTTCACTGTTTTCTCTTTCCTCAGTCTGGGACTTTGGGTGGGAGGGAGCAGACATTCGCAGTCATGATTTTAGCCCTCTTCCTCCTGCTAAGACAACCTTGATGAACAAAAGAACCTAAGTCTGTAGCAACTGACTTCTCATCACCATTCCAAGGAATTTTTCCTGGAGGTGCCTGGACTTAGAGACTTATGAAAACGGACTTTGGGATCTGCATAGCCACAGGCATTTCCCGATATGGTCAGGCCATACACAGAAGGTTCTCGACTTTGGGAGGTGAAGAACAGTCTCCAGAACCCTTGGAGTATGGAAATATGAATGCTTCGTACTTACCAAAAATGCATAAACTTTACAGAGTATCTTAAAGGAAGTGGTTGAAAATGAGTGCTCATGAGCTGTGCATCACAGGTTTACATTAGAGCACCACTCCTTAACAAGCTGTGTGACCCTAGACAAGTTCAGATAACCTTCCTTACTTTAGCCTCCTCTGTTTAGTAGATGTGGATATTAAAAGGACTCAACCATAGATGTGTAATGAGGATTAAGGAGAACTATCTGGGTGCATAGTAAATACTTTACCAGAATTATTGATTCTTATTTTGCCCCAGGTAGTGTTTCTTTTTTCCCATTCTCTCTCTCTCTCTCTCTCTCTCTCTCTCTCTCTCTCTCTCTCTCT
>NW_004524653.1:11654996-11656205 GCF_000260255.1 Octodon degus
TCTCTCTCTCTCTCTCTCTCTCTCTCTCTCTCTCTCTCTCTCTCTCTCTCTCTTTCTTTGTCTTTAAAGTAGTTTATTCTTTCAAACAGAAATAAACACAGCTAAAATAAAATTTTAAGATCTTGAATTTCATGAAAACACCTTTGTGATGAAAAGATCAAGATAGCTCTGACACAGGTTCTCAGGACAGCACATGACTCTCTGTAAATGACTTATTCAGAATGAGTGGTTAATGGGACCAAAGACTCCTTCTTGTTGGGGTGCTCAAAGGTGTCTTTACACAAGACAGTAAAACTGAGCTCCTACTCAGGGCTTGAGTAAGTACAGAGCCATTTCAGTGGGCAGCAGACTACTGTGGTCTTGGAGAGAAAACAGTATCAGGTATGCAGTGGAAATTATTTTCTTGGGTGAAATTTTAAGTCCTAAGACTAAATGAGGTCAAAGGGAGCATAAAAGCCTGGACTTGAGCTGACATGATGTCCATGTTTAAGAAGCAAGAGAGTGGAGACAAATAAAGAGTTATAAACATAAAGAGCAAGCAACGTTGTATTAGATAAATGAGTTTGGGAAAGTGTGCCAGCAGAATGGCTGGGACAGCAGAAAGCTCAGCAGTATACCCATGGGACAAGGAACAGGGCAAAGACATGCAGCACTGTACCCTGTTCAGTGGGTCAGGAAGTCAGGCAAAGGCAGGCTTCAACAGCAATCACAAAAGTGTGGGAGAAAACGTTTGTAGATGAAAGGGACACAGAATTACTCCATAAATGACCATCAAAGTTTGGTGAGGAAAGAGAAGGAAAGGAGAAGAGGCTGCAAAAGAACAGTAAGAGTTAGAGGAAGAGATGAGAATGGAAAAAAACAGAACGATTTTATATGAGAAACTGAGGAGATCCTAAAATTTTCTGGGTACTTTAAAAGAACATTTAGTATAGAAAACATACTTGCTCTAAGAAAAATTGTATATTTAATGATTTCATAATTGACATTGCATACATACTTCCTAGTGGTTAACTGCTGTACAAGATGCGGACATGATATCCTATTTACAAACACCATTAGAAAAAATCCCTCTATTCATTAAGAGAATGTAACAATATATCTATCCTAGCCACTTTGAATACACAGATACAAAATGAACATTCATCTGTATCCCCTTTTTTGTTAAGTTCCGTTATTTGAATATTATAGGTGTGTAAACTCAGCAAAATA
>NW_004524653.1:11656716-11673605 GCF_000260255.1 Octodon degus
AGCTTAACCTCACTATCTGTCTGCATATCAAACATCTTAGGCATAACATGGAACAGGTAGTTTTCATCAAGTATTGATATATTGCACTTTAAGTCCCTGAAGAATATGATAAAAAATTTAAAAATTAGAATATATTTAAAAAATAGGCATAAAGAATTATATACTTCTTATGTTTACACATAAGTCCAAAAAAACTAACAATATACAACCTTGAAGCAGGACAGTCTGATAATATTCCTTTTCCTGTCTCTTGCTTTCATTCACCACCCCCTTCTTTTAGAACAACCACCTACCTGAGAGACATCATAGCAGCAACTGGCATGTCATGACAAGCAGCCTGTATTCAAAAGACCAGAATGACAGGCACTCCAAAAATGAAACTACTATTACAGTTACGATTTGCAGTGCAGTTGCTTAGTTCCCAGATATCAGTGTAATAGTCAGCGTGAGAATCTTTCCAATTAACTGCTAGATTAAAAAATCTTCTGAAGATTCTCAGGATCATTGCCTTGCCCATCTTCTACATATAACTGTATGGCTTGATTTATTCATGTTTCCTAGTTCTTCTCCTTTCCCTCTCTTAATTAGTTAGTCCTCGAGTTCTTGCTTTCCTTTTACTTGTATTATACCTTTGTATTTCTTCTTTTGAGTTCTTATACTAGGGAAACTATACGATATTTACACATGTATGTGTGGTTTATTTCACTTATGAGTATATGTTCAAGTGGCATCCACTTCAACACAAAGGCTTTGAGTGTATCATTCTTTATAGCTGAGTAATACTCCATTGTGTAAAAATACCACGTCTTTTTCATCCATTCCTCAGGTGATGGGCATCTTGGTTGTTTCCCAGATTTGGATATCACAAATTGTGCTATTATAAACATAGGCACACATATATCACTATAATATGATGTTTTCAGATCATCCAGGAAAAATCCCAGTAGAGGAATAGCTGCGTTAAAGGGGATTTCCAGACCAACTTTTCTAAGGAGTCTCCACACTGATTTCCATAACGGTTGCACCAGTCTACACTCCCACCAGCAGTGGAGAAGGGTTCCTTTTTCCCCACAGCCTCTCCAACAGTTGTTGTTGGGTGATTTCTTTATGATAGCCATTCTTTCTGGGGTGAGATGATATGTCAGTGCAAATGTTTTAAGTTTCATTTCACGGATGGCTAGTGATGTGGAGCATTTTTTCATATATTTATTCGCTTCTTTAATTTCATCCTTTGAGAAGCTTGTGTTTATCTGGGATGCCCATTTCTGGACTGGGTCTTTAAATTTTGTGGCCCTAGTGTTTTTTAGTTCTTTATAAATTCTAGAGAGCAGACCTTTGTCTAAATACTTATTTGTCATGATTTTTTCCAAATTTGTGGGTTGTCTTTTCACTTTGTTGGTAATTTCTTTTGACATGAAAAAACTTCTCAATAAGAGCAGGTCTCAGTTGTTAATTCTTTCAAGAATTTCCCGTGAGATTTGATTTTGTTCATGAACTCTTTGCCTACCCCTATGTCTTCAAGAGTTCCTCCTACTTTCTCTTCCAGGACATTTAGTGTTTCTGTTTTAATGTTTAGATCTTTAATCCATTTTGACTTTAGCTTAGTGCACGGTGATAGACCTTGGTCAAGTTTTAGTTTTGGCATGTAGAGAGCCAGTTTTTCCAGCATCATTTGTTAAAGAGGCTATCTTTCTTCCAGGGAGCATTTTTGGTCCCTTTGTCAAAGATAAGGTGGCTGAGTGTGTTTGTAGGGACTTCAGAATCTTCTATTCTATTCCACTGATTTTCAGGTCTATTTTGTTGCCCACACCATACTGATTTTATCACAGTATCCTTGTAGTACAATTTCAAGTCAAAAATTGTAATGCCTCCTGCCTTGTCTTTATTGACCTGGATTGCCTTTGCTCTTCTAGGCCTTTTCTGCTTCCAAATAAATTTTAGGCATGATTTCTCTAGCTCTGTACGGTATGTTGGTGGTAGTTTGATAGAGATTGCATTAAATCTGTACAGCAATTTTGGGAGTATGGTCATCTTCACCATGTTGGTTCTTCCTATCCAGGAGCATGGAATATCTTTCCATTTTCTGAAATCCTCTAGGATCTCTTTTTTAAGAGTACTATAATTTTTCTTGAAAAGATCTTTGACTTCTTCAGTTAGATTAATTCCAAGTTATTTCATTTTCCTTGGTGCTATTGTAAAAGGTATTGTTTCTATAATTTCCTTCAGTGTGTTTGTTTTCTGTATAGAGAAATGCTGTTGACTTTTGGGTATTGACTTTGTATCCTGCTAGGCTACTGAATTTCTGTATTAATTCTGGTAGCCTCTTGGTGGAGTTTTTTTGGTCTTCCAAATAAAGTATAATGTCATCTGCAGATAATGATAATTTAACTTCAGCAAAATAATCCAATATAGTGCAGTAATCTATAAGAGTATTGGGTTATCTGTAGGGCTGGCACTGTCAGAAGTTGTTGTCCAGTCTGGAATTTTTAAAATGAAGATTTATACTTTTTTGTTTTGTATTTTTTAGGACCGGATCTACAGGACATACAAGATCTCACTGCGTAGATTGGACTCATAGTGATCCTACTGTTTACAGCCTCCAAAATGCTGCAGTAACTGGCATGTGCCTCCATGCCCAGCTTCAGTTGCCGTATCAAGGCACCCGAAGGGTGCAGCTGGCAGGGCAGGCCCTGGGGATCGAACTAACTTCTGGCCCCTACATCGGCCTAAGCAGGTGCTTTAATCTACTGAGCTATTTGGCCAGTCCAAGATTTACAGTTTTAGATGATGAATGTAAAACACAAATTCAGGGAATGTTTGAAAGCCAAAAGATAGAAGAAAGACCAGGAAAATGCAAATAAAAAAGGTACATTTACATTATTACAAGGTAACAGAATGCTATGAAATTAAGATTTGTTTTAGGAAGAGACAGATGGGAGGGCCATTTGAGATAACTATAGAAAGGTTTAGTTAACTAGAAATGCATTTATATTTACATGCATCAATAAAATCACAATTTATACAGTAAGCACGGATATAATTACAGGCAAAAATTGAGAGTCTATGGTCATGTTAAGAGCCCTTGATGTAATTTTCTCAATTAGTGGTAGATCAATAGGCCAAATAATTAGAAAGATGTGACATATTTGGGCAATGTATTACCAAGATATGTATGTAAGACTCCACACTGCACATTGAGATACTATTATTTCATTTAATATTATGGGCTCAGAGTGCAACCATTTACTTACAGAAACAAGTGGCTATAGTTCTGGGGCTCAAAATGGTTCTACATATGTAAATCAATATACGTGATGCATATACTAACAGAATAAAGGATGAAAACTATAAGATCATTTTAAGAGTTACAGGAAAAGCATTCTACAAAATGCAATACTTTCAATGTTTAAAATAACTGAAGCTACAACTCTTGTTGCATAGGCCCTGCTTTACCTTGGTCTTAACCATCCAGTCGAAACATATAAAAATGAAATATAAGAAGTAAAGCCGTGGTGTTATGTTGAGCTGTAGGGGACTCAGGTCAACAATTTCTGACATTGTTAGTCAAGTGGAAAACCCAATACTATTATGAACTACCGGACTCTTTTAGAATATTTTGCTGAGTTTACACACCTATAATATTCAAATAACGAAACTAAACAAAAAAACGGTATACAGATGAATGTCCATTTTGTATCTGTGTATTCAAAGCGGTTAGGATAGAAATTTAGTTACATTCTCATAATGAATAGAATGATTTGTTCTAATGGTGTTTGTGAATAGAATATCATGTCTGCATCTTGTACAGCAATTAACCACTAGGAAGATGGTATGCAATGTGTTAATTATTGAAACTGTCTTACCAGTTTGACTTGAAACTGTCTCATTGCTATTTGTTTATCAATAAAATTATGGGAAAAAATTTAAAGAACAAAAAATAAAAAATAAAATAGAATAACTCAATAAATTAGGCATTGAAGGAATATTTGTTGTATCCGAATGTAAACAACTGAATGGGAGTGGTTTAGAAGAATCTCTCTGGGTAAGGCTTACTTTTCTTGGTTGTAGGGTAAGCAGTATTAATGAGGCCAATGGAGATAATTCAACTCCTCATGGTCTTCTGCCCAAGCTAAAGGTACATTTCTGGTTGACTGGCCATGTAGTAGAAAACACTCTGCCATTGGGACAAGGATGTGAACAAAGAGCTCCCATCTATGGAAGTAAGGCCTGGGGCCATGTGTACTCCCGGTGGGGAAGAAGAAGGTAGTCATGAGTCATTGTAGAATCCTAATGGGCCTTGCCTGTTGTTCCTGATGATTGTAGCTCAGAAAGTCATAGGGTTCTCTCAGCTTCTAGCCTCCTGTGTAAACCTTTCAGTTGCAAAATGCTCTTCATTTTAATACAAAGAACGATCTTTGCCATTTGGAAGATTTGGACAAGAAGGTAGGTTCTGGGTAGTATGGACATTGTAATGATGTTAATTCTTTCAATCCATGGACATAGGCTATTTTTTCATTTACTTGTGTTTTCTCCAATATCATTCATCAATGTTTTATAGTTTTTGGTGTATAGATCCTTAACAGCTTTGCTTAATGTTACTGCCAAAAATATTTTTTATAGTACAAATGAGATTGTTTTACATTTCTTTTCATGTAGTCTGGTGTTAATATATAGAAATATTACTGATTTTTACAGGTTGATTTTGTATTCTGCAACTTTATTAAATTTATCTGTCATTTCTAGCATTCTTTTGGGAGAACCTGTAGGGTTTTCTACATTAAAGCATGTCATCAGCAAACAAACTATTTTACTTTTTCCCTGCTTATTTGGATAACATTTATTTATTTATCTATTTATTTATTTTAATTGCTATGGCTGGGTCTTCCTGTACTATGGTGAAAACAAGGGGTGAAAGTAACATCTTTGTCTTGTTTCTAATTTTCCAGTTTTTCACAGTTATGTATAATAATAGCTCTGAGATGGTTACATGTGGTCTTTTATATATAATATATAATATATAGTACTTTGTATATTACAAATAGTTTAAATGTGTATTACAAAATGAAGAATATCTTTTTTTGGAGTCAGCATCTCTTTATGCATTTCAGGGTGTCCTTAAACTCACTATGTGGCCCAGGCTAGCCTGGGACTCACAAGATCCTCCTACCTCAGCCTCACAAGTGCTAGGTTTATCAGTATGCACAGTGATGCCCAGCTGTAGGTCTTTATTATATCAATATACATTCCTTCAATACCTAATTTATTGAGTTATCTTAAACATTGAAAGTATTGCATTCTGTGGAATGTTTTTCCTGTATCTCTTAAAATGATCTTATAGTTTTCATCCTTTATTCTGTTAGTATATGCATCACATATATTGATTTACATATGTAGAACCATCTTTCAGCCCCAGAACCATATCTACTTGTTTTTGCAGGTAAATGGTTGCACTCTGAGCCCATCATATTAAATGAAATAAGTCAGACACATAAGCTTAAGTATCACTTTTTTTTGTGATACTAGGGATTGAACTCAGGACCTTCCCCTTGCCAGGCAGACACTTGAGCCACTGAGCTATCTCCCCAGCAAGCTTAAATATCATGTGGTTTCTCTTGTATGAGAGACTACTGAATTGAGAAAGACAAGAGGGAGAGAAATAGAAGATAAATAGGACATAGGGAGATATATTTCAAATGATTAGGGGAATAAGAGATGGGGGAGGGAAAGGAAAGGGGATAGAAAAGATAATTGAAGAAAAATATGTAAATAGAGATTTAGCAAATGGGAAGGGAACCAAGAGTTGGAAGGAGCAGGGAGGAGGGGACAAAAGAAAAAAGAATTAATATGTATTAGTTACATGTACCAACTCTCCATAATAAGTGCAATCACTATGTCCTACAAACGTATACTAATGAAATAAAAAATTAAAACCAAATCCCATTTATTTATGATGAATATGTTTTGAAAATTAGTTTTTTAAATTTTTAAAATTTATTTGTTTTTATCTTTTTTTTCAAATTAAATTGGTAGGACAGTTTCAATAATTAACACATTGCATACATTCTTCCTAGTGGTTAATTGCTGTACAAGATGCAGACATGATATCCTATTTACAAACACCATTAGAACAAATCACTCTATTCATTAGGAGAATGTAACTATATATCTATCCTAACCACTTTGAATACACAGATACAAAATAGACATTCATCTGTATACCTTTTTTTGGTTAAGTTCCGTTACTTGAATATTATAGGTGTGTAACCTAGCAAAATATTCTAAAAGAGTCCAGTAGCCCATAATAGTATTGGGTCTTCTGCTTCACTGGCAATGTCAGAAATTGTTGACCTGAGTCCGCTGCAGCTCAACATAACAGCATGGCTTTGCTTCTTATATTTCATTTTTATACTTTTGTGCTGGATGGTTAAGACCAAGGTAAAGCAGGACCTATGCAAGAAGAGTTGTAGCTTTTGGGTCTGATAAGGTCAGGGAAATTCCCTCAGGATTTATCCTGAGATCCTGCACCTCAGATTGTACACCCTTCGTCAGTGTCAGCCATGTGGATGAGTCACGGCCATTTAGTTTTTATTTTTAAATGGACACACGATCTTTGTACTCATTTATGGGATGGGAGTACTATAGTTTGATACATGTACAAATTGAGTAATGAACAAATCAGGTTAAATAGCATTTATATCTCAGATAATATCATTTCTGTCTGATGAGAAACTTCAAACTTCTACTTCTTACTAAAGATTTAAACATAGATTTTATGTCATGAAAAAGGATCAAAAAAATTCTGTGTATTACAAAAATCAGTATTCTATAGGGGAGTGGTAATAAGAGCTTACACCACATTTTGAACTTATGTATTTTATTGTACAATATTCTTAAAATTGTAGTGCCAACATTTTGTTTTTTACTAAAACATTTTAATCCTTGAATCATTTTTAGAAGCATAATCATAATTTAGTCACTGGAAGTTTTGAATATATGTTAATCTGTAAGCATGTGTATGTACACAGTATATATGGATGTGTGTATAACTCTAATATATATTATTTAAACGATAATTTTATATTTTATGTAGTTTGACTATTTACATTTTTCTTCTTTATTCATTTCTATCATTGTTTCTTCTGTTCACTCCATCCAGGTTATGTAACAGAATAAAATCCATTTACTGCTTTCTTAAAAAAAAAGTAACTTCAAACTTCTTTTATAATTGCTTTGAAATGTCTAAGTAGTTGTAGATGTCAGTTACTCTACTATGCTAGAACGATTCCTCCAACAAGTGTATTTTGATCTCATTAGCCAGTATTTTTCTTCCTTTCTCACCTTCTCTCTTTCCTTACCTCTAGTGACCTCTATTCTACTCTTTACTTCTCTGTGATCAACTTTCTCATTTTCACAAATGAATGAGAACTGATACTATTTGTCTTTGTGTATTTGGCTTATTTCATTTAACATAATGTCCTCCAATTTCAGCCATTTGTTGTACATGAGAGAATTACAAGTGATCATAAGATTCCATTGTGCACATATGCCACATGTTTTTAACCCATTCACCCACCAACGCACTGTTAGTTGATTTCATAACTAGGCTATTGTGAATAGTGTCATAATAAACCCAGGTGGGCAGGCGTATCTTTAATATCATGATTTTATTCCCTTTGGTTGTACACTGTGGCAGTGGGATTGCTGAATCACATGATAGTTCTAATTTCTGGGTTTTTGGTCTGAATCTCCATATTTTTTCCTACAGGGGCTTCACTAATCCACATTTCCTTTTCTCCATATCCTTATGGACATTTTTTTATATTTTGACTTTTTAATAATAGCTGTGCATAATAGCTGATTTGTTTATGTTTTATATTATTACATATTATACAGAGTAATGGGTTCCATTTTAATATATTTATAATGCTTATGACATATGTAGACCATTCCTACCCTCTATATTTCCCTTCCCCTTTCCCTCTCCTTGATTTCCTTCCTCTTCTCTAATACTCTGCTTTCTACTTTCACATCATTTCCTTTTATTCCTTCTAGATTTCACATATGAGGAAAAACATAGATATTTGTCTTTCTGAATCTGGCTTTTTCACTTAACACAATAATTTCTAGTTCCATCCACTTTCCAGTAAATGACTTCAGTTTCTTTCTCTTTGTGGCTGAGTAACACTCATATATAATTTTTAAATCCATTCATTAATTGACAGATAGTTTTTGTTAATTGCACCACAGTAACTATCTGTATACAAGACTGTGTAATATGTTGATTTTAATACTTTCAATTATATATTGAGGAATGGTGAGAAAGCAGTTCTGTTTTTAGATTTTTGAGGAACCTCTCTACCAATTTCTGTGATGGCTCCAGTAATGTACATTCTCACCAACAATATAGAAGAGTTCCTCCTTTCCTTATGCCCTGTTCTAACTAACAATTTTATTTTTTGTATTCTTTTTTTTTTTTTTTTTGGCGGAACTGGGGATTGAATGCAGGCCCCTGCGCTTGCCAGAGAAGCACTTATTCCACTGAGCCATCTCCCTGGCCCCTATTTTTTGTATTCTTGATGATAGCCATTCTGACTGAGGTGAGATGGAATCTCAGTGTAGTCCTAGTTTTGATTTGCATTTCTCAAATGGCTAAAGATATTGCACATTTCTTTACATAATTATTGGTCATTTTTATTTCTTTTGAGAAGTGTCTATGTAGCTATCTTGCCCATTTATCTATGTAGGCATTTTGCTGCTGTTAAGCTTCTTGAGTTCTTTATATATTCTTTGTTGGGAGCGCACCTGGAAAAGATTTTTTCCCTTCTGTAGGTTTCTCCTCCATTCTGTTGTTTTCTTTGCTGTGCAGAATCTTTTTAATTTGATGATAATTTCCTGCTAATCAGGATCAGGAACCAAGGATCCAAATGGGTTTGAAATGGTCTCAGGGGAGTTGGGAAAGAGGAAAAAATCTCCCCATCAACATTCTAAGTGATTTATATCTATATCTCTATTTCTATCTATCTCTATCTCTATCTATCTAGTTATCTATCTATCTAGTTATCTATCTATCTAGTTATCTATCTATCTAGTTATCTATCTAGTTATCTATCTATCTAGTTATCTATCTATCTATCTATCATCTATCTATCTATCTATCTATCTATCTATCTATCTATCTATCTTCATAGCATTCCAGAAATGTAGGCTAAGTATTTTCACCTATTAAAATAACACGCCATCTTATCCTTATGTGCATATTAGAATAGCTAAAATAAAGATATTTACAATACCACATGCTAGCAAGCATACAGAGCAGGTGGAGCACTCATACACTCCTACAGAAAAGGCAAAATGGTACAGCTCCTTTTTGAAACAGTTTGGCAGTTTCTTATAAACCCACACCACATAATTCAGCAATCCTGTCATCTAGTATTTACACAAGAAAAGTACCAACTTAAACATCCAGGCAAGAACCCACAAAGGGGTGCTTGTCCTGGATTTATTCACAATTGCAATGATTCAAATGTCCATTAACATCTACGGCCATACCACCCTGAAGTGCCCGATCGCATCAGATGTCCATTAACTAGTGAATGGATTAGCAACCTGTTGTGTATCCATACAATGGACAACTCAGCAATGAACAGGAAGTGCACAACACAGAGTGGCAAAATGAATCTCAAATTTATTATGTGAACAAAGTATAAATGTTAATTTTTAAGCTGCTATAACTGACTTAGTCAAAGTCATCCATTTTTAGTGATTTTATTTATTTATTTATTTATTTATTTATTTATTTATTTATTTATCTCAGAGCAGGCTAGATCCAATCTCTTTATTGTCAAGGTCCCCATTCTTTACCATCCCCCTCCAAACTATGGAAAACCCCCAAGCCTAGGAATGTCCTAGGGAAGGGAGGCAGAATGTGAGGAACCCCTTGTGCTCTGCCCTCGGGCCTGGACAGTGCAGACAGGGAGGGTGCATGGGGGAAGGGTAGGCAATAACTCCACCTGCAGAAGATGTGGCACTGGCCTAGGATGCATGGGGGCCAGGAGTGCCTGCTGTAAGCTTTCCTCTTGTACCTGCTACAAGCTGGCATCCAGGGGGTGGGTGCCTGGTGCGAGGACTTGGACAGTGATGCCCTTCTCCTGTTGGTGGCCAGTGCTCCTGCCAGGCTGCTTACTGCAGGGCCCCACCCCCTGTGTCTGTGTCCTGGCTGAGCTCCAGCTCTTCCTTGCTATGCGTCAGCAGCCCCTCATCACTATCATCTCAAGTCTGGGGTTCTTCCTGGGTGGTGCCAGCCTCAGGTGTGTCTTCTGGGGGTGGGGTGGCCTGTTGATGCTGGTGCTGCTGCCACTGTCACTGCCACTTCCACTGCCACTGCTGTTGTCACCTTTCTTCTTGCCATCTGGGTTGGCCTCTTGCTCCTCAGCGATCTGATCCAAGCTGCCCAAGAGAGCATCAGTGTTGGACTTGATCTGGGTCAGTTCTGTCCTGAAGACCTGCAGCTCACTGCTCCTTAAATTGACCTTGGCTGAACCAGTAGTCATGGCTCTGGAATGGGCAGAGTTTGACAGGGATGGCAGTTTTGACATCACAGACCAAAAGAACTGTGACACAGGGTTGTTTCACTGGAACTGCCCTGAGCACTGGCACTGGTGACAGGTGACCTCTATAGTCAAAGAGCCTGTATATGGCAGACACTGCTCTCTTTAGCCTGTTGGGTCTGTTGGGGTTGGGTTCCCTGGCCATGTTGATGTCCAGGATCTGCCCAACCAGCACCCATCCATTCTTTCCCAGCATAGCTGCCCAGGTGTGGTGCTCATTAGAGTACTGACCAAAGGCATATCCTTTGTGCACAGAACAGTAGGCCACATGGCCATATTTGGAAAAGATGGTCTCCACATCTGATTTCTTCACTCCAGCTGTGTTTAGGTTTCCAATGAAGACTTGGGAATTGTTGGTTACACTGCTTGTCTGGATATTCAAAGACATGATGGCCATCAGTACCAAGGTTGAGCTTAGCCAGCTATTTCTTCCTTTGACTTATAGGGTCAACAGCAACTGCCCCTGGGAACAGGGCTTACCCGGGCAGCTTCCCAGAATGGACTCTTCCTATCCCTGGAGCCTGGCTTATTTATTTATTTATTTATTTATTTATTTATTTATTTAAATGTATTTGGTACAGGATCTCACTATGCAGCTTGAACTCATAGTGATCCTCCTGTTTTCAACCTCCCTAGCACTGGGATTATAGGTGTGCACCACCATGCCTGGTCTCTGTTGCCAGCTCAGTGTGCCTGGGGGCAGGGCTGGTGTGGCATGTGGTGCCAATGATTGAACTCTGGTCTCTGCATTTGCCTAAGAAGGTGCTTGGTCTGCTGAGATATCTTTCTGGCCCTTTATCCACTTTTCAAATGGATGAGGTACAAGTAGTTCATGTTGACATAGTGAGTTGATGATGGAACCTGAACTTTAGACAAATTCTCTTTATCTTTTGTGACACTGTCATTTCTTCATCAACTTTGTGCCAATGAATTCCAGGTTTATTCTGGTTCTGCAGCACCATAGCCACCCCCTCATACAACTCCCGAATCATGTTCACTTAATTCCATGAGATCTATGTCATATATAACTAGTGAAGCCGCTCCAATCAAGATGGATTTATTTTGTGCTACATTTGCCAGTTTTAGCAAATAAAAACACAGGTTGAAGAGGAAAATTTGAATGAACAACAACTAATTTTTAATATAACTATATTTATTATATTGCATGAGATACATATACTAAAAATTAACACTAGGAGCTGGGGACATAGCCCAGTGGCACAGCACCTGCCTAGCAAGTGTGAGTTTAATTCTTTGTACTAAAAAATAATTATCATTAAACATCTTCTATTATGTTTGAAAATTCTGGTAATCTGTATTTCCTCTCCACATCTATTCTAGGTGCTCTGTTTTCTAATGTCTATAGGCTTGTTTGACAAAATAACTTTAAAAAGACTGGGTTTATTAGTATAACCAGGCTAAACTGCAAACCAAAAGGATACCTTGATCATAAGAATTTTAGGCACCATAGACATCTTTTAGAGGAATGAAGTAATGACATTCACAGTCTCAAAGCTAAAAAAAAAAATGGGTACTATTTTTGGTGTTCATGATCTTATAATTCACCTCTTGTCTAAAATATATTAAGCATGGATTATATACCAGTTACCATGCTTTAGTGCAATAGTTCAACTAATTCTCATGTCTATGAGGTAGATGTTATTATTTACTTTATGAAAAATGATGGCTTAGTGAGGTTATGAGACTGTGCCAAAATCACATAGCTGGGTGGATTTTTCTTGATCCAGAAAGTGAACTCAGCTCTAACTCAAACTCCAAGTTTTCTACCATTCTACAGTACTGCACTAAATTTTCACTCTGTCTCACTTTAATCCCTATGATATCAACAACTCTACCAGGTTAGTTGCATTATTTCATTTTCCAGATAAGAAAACTAAGGATCTAAGGTAAGTGACCAGGTTAAGACCAAAACCAAGATCATTGGTCTGGGATTATAATTTCCATGCTGAAAAGCCCAGGTACTACTGTAACATTTGAGGAGAATATAGTATTAGAATTCTGGGGAAAAAAAGTGGTAGAAGACTAAATTGCTACACATGTTTACTGCTAGTCAATCACGTAAGTATGGTTTTAGGATGTTGGGTCTGGCTCCTGGTCAGGGAACGCAAGATGTTACTGTTGGAGGACAAACGCTATGGTGCTGCCATCCTAGCAGTCCATTGGGATCTTAAGTCCAGATAAAAATTAGAGGAAGAAAAGTTTAACAAAGGGAAGACATTTTACTTGCAAAGAGGGAAAGGAAGGGAGTGGAAAGAGAAGATAGATAGTTATCCCACTAAGAAACAGAGTAAAGGGCGCTGGAAAGATGGAGAACCTGTGGGTCCTTTGTTCCCAGTTGCTTTTGTGGGGATGGGGTTAAGTGACTCCATCCATCCTCACAGCTTGCCAAAACTGGATTATTTTCTGGGCACCTCTGTTTACATCATTTCTTCTGGTGCTCACATGCAACTGTTAAAAAAGAAAGTTGTCCTTGGCACCCTTTTAAAACTTTATGTTTGGGATGGGTGGCTAGTTGGCAAGGGGTAGCTTATACATGGTTAGCAGAGTTGGTAAGTGTGTGTGTGGATATCTACTATACTCTATAATGATCCTAGAGTGAATAATAAAGTGACTCTAGAGTGAACACACACAAACACACACACACACACACATATTAGTGCATAGGTGTGAGTACATTCTGTATTAGAGTTACTCCCCACCATTTGCTTTCCCTGTATTTCATTGGAGGTGGGGGTGGATTATCATTCATTTGTGCACTTAGCTTTCTCTCTGGGTCTTGCTTGTCAGCTTTTTAAATTTATTTATTTTTTTGTCTCTTGGTACAAGTCCCAAGGCTGTCTTGTGTCTTCCTTTATCTGGTTTTTCTGTTTTTCTACCCACATTGTGACCTGGTTCTTAGGGAAATTTCTCTAGTAAACTTTGTTTTTAACTCCTTAGTGTCAGGATTAGCTAGACGACCTAATGAGGCTCCTGCATAGTCCTGATCCTACAAGAAGCTCTGCACAAGGCTACTCAAGATATTTTCTTAGCTTTCTTAGTGTCTGGAGTGCCACCAATATAGATTGCATGCATATATTGGCAAAATGATTTCTCCTTGTGCCTTTCTTCCCAACTTTCTCTCATCCTTCTCACTGTTTTTGAAATTTATTTACTCCAAGCTGGACATTATTAATTCTTCGTCTTACACCAAAAAGTACAATGGATCATGGCCCTGTGAAAGAAGGGTGCTTAAGTGAGTGGAGGAAGACTGTTTGCTGGGTTGTCTGGAGATATCATAGGATTCTAGGATTGGATAGCCCCAGAAGGAGTAAGAGGAATCACTTTATTAACTCAAGATCATCTAGGATAATTCTGGTTTTAGGCTTTAGTAGGGTCTGACCAGGCCCTCCAGAAAATTTTAGACTATCTGTTTCTCTCTTCAGTCGGGCAAATAAAAAGTACTCACTAATGTCTGAGCTTGCTGCAAGATTCGCTGTGAGCAAAAGAACTCTGAAACTGTTCCTCCCAAATCCCTGTGATCATTCAAGCATGACCTCTTACCCAGGAGCAATACAACAGGCAAGAGTCTGTGTAGGACTGTGCAGCAGTGGCAGCTCCTTGGAATGAAGTTTCTGGCAAATCCCTCCCCTAGTTTGGACCTCAGTTTTCCCATCGGTGAGCTGAGGGGATCTAGAGAATTCTCTTTGCACACACTTTGCATCTTTTTCTGGATTGTGCTTAACTCCTGTCCCTTGTTTCCCATACAGGCACCTTCTGCTCTGCCGCCTCACCTTCTCCTGGATGAATATAATTTTGCTGATGCTTCTTTCCCTTTCTTTGGAGCAGACTGTGGCATCATATGGCAAGCAAGTAAAACGTGGGTTCAGAAAAGCTGTAGCCATTTTTGTTTGGAAGTGTTCTTGGGGACTGAGTATTAGATATGGGGCAAGGGTGAGAGTCAGGCAAAGCCACCATTGCTGTGGATTAAAGGTCACTTAAAGCTACCCATCCTTACTACCTTGAGTGTTCCAAGTCTTTCTCTTGCATGTTCCTCCCAAATCATTTCCCTAGCTTTCCCCACAATGTGTCTTTCAGGTTTAAGTTTTAAAAAAATTGACGAATCACCAAGCATGAGTGTGAGCAGAGGGGATCTGGGAAGAAATCATTGTAATAGTTGAGAAGAGAGATGAGATGCGGAAAGGTGTAGGTCTGAGGGAGAAGTGGTAAAGAAGGAGAGAAGATGGGGTTTGGGATAGAATATCAGTTTGAGTGAGAGAGTCAAAAGATACTCTTAGTGAAAATCCAAGATAGGATGCTAGGCTGTTGGAGAAGGGAGAAATAATCTCTGGATTCTAGCAACAAAAAGAAATGATTGATATCAAATATCAAATATCAAGATAGTGAACATAGAATAAGACCCTGTAACAACCATACACTTTAAAAAGTAATAGTAGGTATTGGGTATTTGTCTTGAGTTCACAAGACATAGGGTTCTGGCCTCCTATTCTATGTGTTTTCTACTGCTCCTTACCAATTTCCCCCATTGACCAAGATACAGATGTAGAAAAATTAAGTGTCAAGATATTTTGTTTCCAGTAGACAGAGGAGCTCCTTAATTTAATGAAGGGATTTTGGTCCTTACTTAATTCTCTACTTTGGAATCCGAGTCATTTTCTTTTCTTTTTTTAAAAAAAAATGTATTTAGTACAGAGTCTACAGGGTCTCACTATACAGATTGGATTCATATTGATTCTTCTGTTTTCAGCCTCCCAAGTGCTGGGATTACAGGTGCGCACCACCACGCCCAGTCTCAATTGCGTGCCCCAGGGGCGGGGCTGGCACAGCATGCCTGGGATCGAACCCCGGCCACTGTGCTCTGCCTAAGCAGGTACTTTAGTCTGCTGAGCTATCTGGTTGGCTCCTGAGGAATTTTTTGTTGCTACCTGGGCACAGATTCCTTAAACAGATCTGTATAAATGGGCCACAATTGGTGAGATGGATGTGGCCCCTGAGTATATAAGCAGAGCAAGTGTTGAGAATTAAAGGTAAAAGGTAGGACTGAAAGATTTTCACTACTGTGCTCTAGGAGAAGAACTGGAATTCTCACGAAATGTGAGTTTGGGCATTTTCTTCTTGCAGAGAAACCAGGAGTGTGCCCCAAAGAGAGGATGAACTGTAGCACTACCGATTGGAAAGTGTGCCGAACAGATTCTGACTGTGACTATTTCCTGAAGTGCTGTCTTTTTGCCTGTGAGAGCAAATGCATGGATCCATACCGAGGTAGTGGCATCTAGGCTGAGGATAGAGGCGACACCCAAGGTTTTGCTTCTTTCTCTTTGCAGTCTTGGCTGAATACCTCTCTTGAATGTTAGGACTGGGAGGCCAGAGCCCTTGATTTTTACATTCTCCAATTTAACTCTCCACCCTCAAGTATAAACCACATGTCTAGGCCTGTTGAACATAAACCAGATAATATTGATGCTAGTTTTTGTGGTCCAACATTTACTCCTTCTCAATGAATCCCCTTTGCATGCTCACTATGTGTCAAGAGATGGTTGTGAGTGCTGTGGGAAAATCAAACCCCAGGCAGTTTATGTGGTGAGGTCATGTTGGTACTCTGTTCTTAAGAAGGTTTACTCATAACAGTAAGTGTTGGCCATCCAATATGTATAAAGAACTGTGCATTTTATAGAGATTCACTTGTCCATTTATTCATTTAACAAGTAGCTATTACCAGTGTCCTTTAGCTAAAAGCAACCAGGGACACACATGCAGGTGGACAAGGGGAGCTTAGTACTCATTCTGCTAGAGGCAGAATTTTTTGCACTGACAACCACGAGGCATCTCAGAATGAAGCTGCTAAAATCTATTAAATGATATGGCTTTGAGGAATTGGGGCAAGTTTATAAAGAAGTGGGGTTTGTCTTAGAGTAAATACTGTTAGGAAAAAAAGACAATTCTATGGCTGAATATCTCAGCGAATCCTATTTACAGAGAGAGCACATAGAGTAAAGACAAAACTATAACAGAAAAGGCCTGCACTGAGGTCAGCTGGGAGAGAGAGCCTTCCTTCCTTCCTTCCTTCCTTCCTTCCTTCCTTCCTTCCTTCCTTCCTTCCTTCCTTCCTCTTCCTTCCTTCCTTATTTCCTTCCTTCCTTTCTTCTCCCCCTCCTTCTTTCTTCTCTGCCTCCTTTCCCTTCTTCCTTTTCCTCTCTCTTCCTCTTCCTCCTCCTCCTTGTCCTTGTCCTCGTCCTCGTCCTCGTCCTCCTCCTCCTCCTCCTC
>NW_004524653.1:11673790-11697704 GCF_000260255.1 Octodon degus
CCTCTTCCTCCCCTGTCTCCTCCTCTTTCTCCTCCTCCTCCTCCTCCTCTTCCTCCTCCTCCTTCTCCTCTTCTTCTTCTTTGTGGCCAACTCAGTCCACCCTGGGGTGGGGCTGGCACAGCATGTGTTGTTGGCAATCAAACCTCAGTCCATGCACACTTGCCTAAGCTTGTCTAAGCCGGTGCTTTAGACTGCTGAGCTATCTCACCGGCCCCAGTCCTTCCTTCTTGATGCTCAAAGCAGTATAGAATAAAGATCAGTTTCAAAGTCTTTGCATATACTCTCATATCCTTCACAAGAAAAGAGGGATCCTCAGAGGTGCTAAACAACATGAAATATTAGCAGTAGAGCTAGGATTAGAAATTGTGTCTTGTGACTTTTTTCTATGACTTGAACAATAACATCACAGACTATGATGAAGGCTAAGGCTTTGGCTCTATTCTTGTTCTCTCTTTGCTTCCTGATCTCAGAACCTTGCATGCTACCATTACAAGAAGGAAACTGTAAGGAAAATTTGGATCGCTGGTATTTTGACTTTGAACAATATCAATGCAGACCCTTTGTATACAGCGGCTGCAGTGGGAATGCCAATAACTTCCCCAGCAAAGATACATGCAAGAAGTCCTGCGAGGAAGTTGGTAAGATTCTTATTCCTGCCAGGCTAGGGACCTCATCTGATTTGAAGTAGACAGTATGGCTATAGTGTCAGCATTTGAGGTTAAATTTTCTTGGTTCAAAGTGTAACTCTGTCATTCATGAACTGGGACACCTTGGGCAACTTGTCTGCCTTTAGGAGATTCAGTTTTCTTGTCTATAAAATGGGGATAATAATAGTGGCAATGCCTGAACACTGGGAGGTTGAAGAAGAAAGACTGCAAAATCAAGGCCAGTCTGCACAATTTAGTAGGACCCTGTCTCAAAATTTTAAAAAAATGAGAAAGGGTTGAGGATATAGCATAGTGTCAATACCTTATTACCAGCCTTTTTCAATTCCTGGTACTGAAAACAATAACTAGAGGGATAATAATGGTATTTACCTAATGCAGTCATGTCAAACAATGAGACATCTGGGTTGAGAAAAGAACAAATGAAAGAAGGGGAAAAAAGATATATTGAGGTACATATGCAGAATGTTTTTGATAATTGTACTGCCAATTTCTGTTGGTATTTTGAAAGGAGCAGTTACAGCTTAAAATATTCTTCATTTTCTTCTTTTGTTTTGAATTTCTTGCAAATTTTTTGTTATTGTTCTGTTTTTTTCTTTAGACTAATCTTGCATGTTTGTATCTGGTAATCTGAACATGTAATTTGAAGATAATATCATGCAATACAACCATCATTGAATTCCTATTATCTTGTTTAGTGAAATTTTGTATCATTTCTAATGCTGTTTTTTATCACTATTTTATATTGTTTTAAAAAATAAAAAATAAAGAAGTACAAAGTAAAAGCAACAACAATAATGAGACAGTACATCATATAAAGTGTTAATACATTTTAGTTAGTGGGATTGACAGCTAGGTGTATCTGTTTGGGCGAAAATGTTTCCTTTTCACATCAACCTGTGAAGCATCACCCTGAGGACTTGCCAAAGAATAAGCATAGACAGGGCAGCCCTGAACTCCCCAAATGTAGACACTGTCAGGGCCAATACGATGGGGTGAAAGTGAAGATGATGGTATCCTTCAGTGTAATGAAGGGTTACTTACGAAAAGTTTCCAGTTTATCCTTCTTTATGGCTTACTTGGGTTACTAAAACAGCCTACTAAAAGGCCTCCCCATTTGTATCATTGCCTTCCTTTTATGATCCATTACCATCCCACTAGGCATAATGAATATTTCAAAACATGGGTCTAGTCATGTCACTTCTCTATGGTGAATACTTTAATGGCCTCATAGTTTATTCAAAGTCAAACCAAATCCACTAAAATGAATTACAATGATCCAAATTTCACATAATTATCCCTGTTTTATACATAAAGAAACTGAAGTAATTTTCTAAGTGACAGGCCGTGGACTTTAGATTGGGACTTCAGACTCCAAGTCCAACATTCTACCGTATTCCATGATACAGTGAAATGTTAATTCTACCACTACCTCCTAGAGATGAATGGGGTAGGGTGACTCACTATGCATGAAGATAGTCTAGCTTTAAAGAGAAGGAAAATCTGTTTGAAGCATGTTGTGACGGGATGGGGTTTGAAAGAATTCACATCTGCTCTTATTTTAGTCAAGAAAGGACAATGTCCACTCTTTCCCTCTGATAGTCGGATAGAATGTCCACCACGATGTAAGAGTGACATAGATTGCCTTGAGGAGGACAAATGTTGTGAGTCCACTTGTGGCTTTGTTTGTGCCAACACCTGGACAGGTAAGGACTAGGAGTCTACTTCACAGAGTCCACTGGGCATGTGTCAGTGGTGTGAGGACATCCCATGAAATGGGGAGATGGAAGTGTTTTGAGTCTCAGTTGTCCCTTGGCTTGACCTCTGAGGTATCTTGGAAAATTTTATCTTCTTAATGCCTAATCAGTGCACTCCTGTTGATCTTTTGACTTCTGGATACTAAGGCTGTTCTTCAAAGCCAGTTATGTATGGTACCACTCCATTCTTCCCAAAGAAAATTTACTTGTTCTGAATTCCACTCTTTTTAATTTTTTAAAAGAGAATAAAAGCAGTTTCAAAACAAGAGAACAGGAGAGTAACAATGGTTAATATATTACTTATTGTTATTTTTAAATTGGTTACTCAGAGTACAAGATATAGGCATTTAATTGTCCAAACAACATTAACAGAAACCTGTATTTTCTAAGAGAAATTAATAATATAACTATCTTAACTATCGTCTATCAATCAACCAATCAATCAATCATCTATCTATATATATATTTTAATTATCATCTATCAATCAATTATCTATCTATCTATCTATCTATCTATCTATCTATCTACTTGCTTTTCCTGTCTTTTCTCCTTTCCCCATCCCATTTTCTCTTTCCTTTTGAACATTTCTTCCCATTTTACAGTATCTATTGTACATTTTGGATCTCATTTACTCTTTCAGCTTCTCACACCACGTAGACAAAATAATGTTTGCACATGTGAATCTGATTTATTTCCCTTATGAGTATGGCCTCAAGTTACATTCATTTACCTATAAAGGTTTCCAGTTTGCCCTTCTTTATGTCTGTGTAGTACTCCATGTATTAAAAGACCACATTTTTATCTATTTTTTATATTAATTTTATTGAGAAAGAAGTAGCAATGTGACAGTTTCAAAACAGGTTAGTAGGACAGTTACAATAATTAATACAGTGCATGTTGTTGTCTTTGTAGTAGTTATTCATAGTACAATATGCAGATATCATATCTTGTCTAAACACTATCAGTTCAAAACTTTCTTCTCATTGAACTAAGAGAAAGTAGCTGTATATGTATGCTATTTTGTATATACAGAATGGTATATACTTTTTTTCACTACAAAATGGTCCTTCATTTATATACCCGTTTCTTGTTTACTTTTGTCAGAGATGGGTATTCCATTGCCATTCATATATTGTAGGTGCATGAATTAGCAGAGTAATCCAATATAGTCCAGTAGTTTATAATAGTAGTGGGTTATCCTCACAACTGGCAATGTCAGAAGTTGTTGACTTGAGCCTTTTACAGCTCAGCATATTAATATGACCTAACTTTTTATACCTCATTTTTATAATTTTCTGCTGCATGGTTAAGACAAAGATAAAGCAAAAGCTATATAACAAGAAATGTAACTTTTGTATCTGACAAGTTCAGTCAAATCCCCTCAGGATTTACCCTGAAACCCTGTACAGCGGTTTGTAGATCGTATGTCAATGTCAGCCACGTAGATGGGTCACAGCCATTGCTTGACCAATTTGCTCTCTGTGAAAGCCTGAGAGATTGTTTTCTCTCCATGTGACTCTCCTTAGGTGCACTCTACATCATCAATCATTTTCCTCTGTGGCTCCCTAATCTCCTTGATCAGAAGATTTGGGACACCACATTATCCATTCTTTAATGACATGTAAAATGACAATGTCCACTGATTCTTAGCCATTAGGTATAGCCTTAATAATATATATTCTATAGCATGATGGAGGAAAGATTACTGGAAAATGGTTTGGATATAGAATCCAACTCTCTAGCTTCTCTGGCTGGAATCATAAATTTCCTCATGTCGTCCCAGGGGCTGTGAGCATTTTAAAGTATAGCACAGTATGTTACAGAGTCAAAGGTGTGTCAACTGGCTTCAGCTTTTCCACTGACTTTCTGTGTAGTTTTGGGAAAAATACTTTTCCCTAGATGATCCTACATTTTGTCAAACAAGGAAGCTTTGAATGCTCTCAAATACTATTTCCACCTCTGGTGGATTACAACTGTAATCCAGTAATTGTGTAGTGGCAGGCAGGAACCCTGTTGAATTGCTATAAATCTAGGATAGCATAGGTGGTCTTTTGTTTGTTTGTTGATACCCCTTAACTTAGTAGCCAAGGAGAGTTGACTCTCAAGTTCCTCTTGTTACTGTTGGGGAAAGGAAAGAGACTCACTAAGTGAAGCCCTGTTTGAGTTTCCCAAGATTCTCCAAGTCTGTTTCAAGTATTTAAAAGTCAAGTGTCTTATCTTGCCTCATAAAGTCAAAGCAGGTATTTGCCCTGTTGGAAAGAAATGTACCAAGATTAATAAACCAGAGTGCCTGAAGGATGCTGATTGTCCACTGAAAGAGAAATGTTGTCCATCTTGTGGGCTGAAGTGCCTGCAACCCCAAAGCTCAACAGTAAGTGGAAAATATTAGCATAAAAATCACTGAGTAGTAGCATAATAAAAAAAAAATCTATCAGTTTTCTTTGTGTTATGTCTAACTACCTTGCCAAAGAGTTTTTCTGATCATGCAAATATTAATGGGGTTATTGTGATTTTATCTATCAATAATAATAGTAAATTTGGGTCTTGTTTTTTTTCCAACCTCACTACTGCCTCCTTATCTTTTTCTGTTTTGTAGAATGTCTGTAAGAACGTTGAAAATAAAGGCAGTAAGGGCTTGGTGGTAAAGCTTAGTGGTAAAGCACGTGGTTAGCATGTACAAGGCCCTCATTTCAATCCTAGTACTAAAAAATAAAATTAAAAACAAAGGCAATACCATAAATTCATGTCTTGTTCCTTATTTAAAATTCAGTAGATCCTCATGACAAACAGAAATGTTGTTGGATTTGGGATAAGTTTTATTGCCCTGGCTATTTCCTTTTAAAGGTAACTTTCTATCAATCTATTGCTTCTACTAGAAATGAATGCCGGATTTAATCAAATATCTTTTAAGCATCTAATAATATAATGATGTTTCTAATTTGTTGACACAATAACTTGTATTATTTAATGTCATGTGTTGAACCATTTTATATTTTCAGGATAACATTGATCTATTTGTTATTAATACATCACGGGTCTTTTAGTACATGGCTTATTTAGAATTTTAACACATATAGTCAAAAGGAAAAGTAGTCCATATTTTTGTCATTTTTGTTCTTGTGGCCATAGCACTTCAAGATTTGACATGGGAAATTAAATGGGAAAAGTTTTTTTCTATGATCTGAAAATATAAAATAATACATCAAATTTCTGTTCTTTGAAGGCTATACAAAATTGCATTCTAAAGCATCTAAATTGGGTTCCTTCTTTCCAGACATGTATCTGCCCACCAACTGAATGCACCCAATCCCTGTCCCTCCACTGACATGCCCTTCTGTTTTCCTATCACCCGCTCCCTCATTTATTGATACACACTGTCTTTCTTATCAATTTTCTACTTTATATCTAACCTTTAATCTACCAACCTATTATTTACCTCTTTGCCTTTCATGTATTTACAGGCTTGCATGGGCACATTCTTTCACACATATCAGCATACTTATCTATTAATTCTACACCCATCTCCTTTCCATCCACCCACCAGCCCAGGTATTCACTGTCTAATCCAAAGAGCCTCCACCAGTAGACCTACCCTTCTCATCACTAACTGTTAGTGTTTGGATCTCATTTTTTATTTTTTATACTTTTTAATGTATGTAGTACATGGTTTACAGGGTTTCACTACACAGATCAGACTCATAGTGATCCTCCTATTTTCAGCCTCCTAAGTGCTGGGATTATGGGTGATTGCCACCATGCCCAGTCTCAGTCACTCTCTCAGCATGCCCTGGGGCAAGGCCTTCACAGCATGTCATGCTGGGGATCGAACCCCTGTCCCTGTGCTTTGCCTAAGCAGGCACTTTAGTTTGCTGAGCTATCTATCTGGCCATCCCTAGAGTTTGGATGTTAAATAGCCCCGGCTGGTGGGGCTATTAGAAGGTAGTGGATACTTTAGGAGTTAGAAGGAGTAGGTCATTGGGAGTGTGCCCTGAAGGATATATTGATCACAGCCTCTTCCTCTCTCTTTCTCAGCCATAATGAAGAAACTAGCTTTGATATCCCATTAACCACGGGCACTCTTCTGTGATGTTTTCCTTTGCCACATACTCAAAGCAATGGGACAAAGCAACGATGGGTTGAAATTGCTAAAGCCATGAAAGAAAATAAAACTTTCCTCCTTATAAGTTGACTATCTCTGGTATTTTTCACAGCAGCAGAAAGCTGACATGCTATACTGAATCCAACCTACTTCATCTAGTCATTCATCCACCCACCTATAATCCAAGCATTTATGCACACAAATATCCATGCTTGCCTTACCTCTTCCTGGTCATCCAGCCATACTCCCATTCCATCCCTTTATAAGCCACCTATCCATCCATATATCTGCTTATCTATCACATACCTACCAATTCCTCCAGCTACCTTGCTCATCCAGCAGTATACAGTATTTTTTTCTGGGTCCTTTTGTGTTCTAACCACTAGGCTCTAGTGCTTAGGCTAAATATGTTGTCATGTTCTAGCACGAGGTTAAATATATACTTAACGGACCTCAGAGCATAGTTGAGATAACAAATATGAAACCTAGAAATTCAGTTAGAAGCACTTGGAACAACACAAAAAATTCAGTGGCAGAAAATCAGCCCATGTAGTAGGTTTTGGTGTCATCAGCAGGCAGGCATTTATAGGTAGAAACCAGTGTGCCTTGGTTCTCTTTGGAGCCCTCATTCTTAGCCCATAATTTGTTCTTAATAGAAATAGACCTGACACAAAGGAAGGATCATGATCTTCAATGAGGATAGATAAATAAAACAGACAAAGATCTAGATGGGTCCTGAACCAGATTTCTCCAAGAAATTAGGTTTTAGAAAGGGCTCAAATAATGATTCATCTAAAGCCCAAAGACACTGTCTACTTAGACAGTGAGACCCACAGATAGGTCTGGAAATTAGATAAGAACAAATGTGACAGAAAAACTAGAAAGAGCTTTTGTTTATTTTCAAGAAATTGTAGAGAAAAATGCAGCTTTATTTGGAAGCCCTAAGAACCATTTTTCAATGGATCAACTGAACCTTCAGCCTCTCTCTGTATGAAAGATATGTCCATTCCTTTTAGATTCAAGTCTTCCTCTCTATTTTCTAATCCACCATAAAATATATATCCATACCAATCCAAAGGTTCCTTAGTGGCTTCTGGCAAGAACTTATATGCTCAGTTCCTTCTGATCTCTGATGCTGGGTGACATTTAGTCAGAGTTCTTACCTCTCTGAGTCTTATGAAATAAAGTGTTAGGGTCTGGTGGCTCCTAGACCAATTCCACCTAGCCATTCCAGGTTTTCACTCTCTCCTGGTTGGAATTTAGGAGAATATAGAGTAGATCAAGAGGGACAGGCTTGCTTAGGACAACTTGGTTACTGTTTAGACATTCTAGTCTATGGGCTCTTTTCTATTGATGGGATGAGGTTCTGAGGCTCTGTCTCTGATCTTAAATTTTAGGATCATCTATGAGATGTGATTGAAAAATATGGTGAATGTTTAAATTTAAAAAGTTTGTCACAGTAAAAGACATATTTCCACGAATGCTCCTCAAAATAATCCCCCTCACTTTGAGCACATCCCACTGTTCTCACTACTTTCTGAAGCAGTCCCACGAGTCCTCCTTTGTGCTTTCACTGTGTGGTCATAGCTGACTTGATGTCCTGAGACAATTCAAAACATTCACTTTTCATTGCTATTTTGACTTTGGGAAAGAGCAAGAAGGTGCACAGCTGTAGACCCAGTGGGTGAGGTGGGTGAGGACACGGTGTGATGCTTTCATCTGCTGCCTTTCTACTGGATCGCATTTGACAGCATTCACCATATTTGTTGTTTTATCTTACCTTGTAAAGATACTCATGAAAGAGAACTTTCCTAACTGCTTTAGAAAGTTGACAAGAACGATGGAATAAATGTGCTTGAAGTAAGGGGGAGTACTTTGAGCAGGAGTTAATGGTAATGTACCTTTTATTATAATAATTTTTAAATATGTAAACATTCACCCAGCAACCCGCTGATAACAGCTGGCTTTGTCTAGCTTCTGCCTATCACGTAAGAGAACTCACAGAGTGTCCAGCAGCAACATAACGCCGCATCTATTCAGAAAGGAAAATGCAAGTTCTAAACATGACATTTAACAACTGAGGAGCATCTTTTCCTGTACCAGCACTGATTGAGGGGCTGGTGTTTGTATCTGTGGATGTAAGAAAGCTGCCCAAGTTTTCCAGCACCCTCTTTCTAGTGGCACAGTTAGAATCCAGAAATGTTGCTGTCTTTTTGAAGTTGATTAGGTCTCAGTCTTTCAGATTGGTTTCTTCCTAGTTTCTCCTAGGACAACAAAGAGCTGGTTTCAGATTGCAGAGTTCCTCGTCAGCTAATGCTGATGTTCTCTCCTGCCCTTGAAGCAACACAATTGTAACACATGCTATCTGAAGACTTTGTTATCAGCCTGACTCCCCAGACCCTCCTGTGTGGCAACATTTTTGCTCTTTGGCCTTGGTCAAAGAACTGAGTGACCCAAAGAGAAGATAAAAGGGAGAACAGTGGGAAGAAACTGTGGGAGAGTGCAAGAGGAACAAGGGCACCATGGGAGACTTATAGCAAATTGTATAATTTGGTTGACCAGAAGCCTAGTCTAGTGCAGCTCAGAGATTACTGATTTTCAAATAAGAGATCCTCCTTCCTAACATGTGGTCTGTAGATGCCATTTAGTCCTATTTGTGACCTCAGGAACTTGGCGTTCCCAGTAAGAAAGGGGGTGGCTGGCTTTCCTCCTGTTCTCATATCCAAGGCTCTGCCTACTGAAAGAAGAGGTTGAGTCAAAGCAGCCAGACATTTCCACCTTCTGGAGCCACTAGACAGGCCAGCCCCTCTTCAGAATGGAGTCTTCTAGAATTCTTAGCATCTTCATGCTATCCATCATCTTTGTGAATGTGCAGGAAACTGTTCTCCGGTATTCTCCCGGTAAGTATTATTTCCAGTCTTGCCCTCAAGAAGTAAGTTTGCTAAGAGGAAAAGAACAAAGAACAATTCCTCAAATCTAGGTTGCTTTCCTCCATCTTAGCCCTGGTCATGGGATGGGAGAGAGGGAAATATTTAGAACCCTCTCTCTAGATGCAGCAATCCAGGCCTGTGCAATCCTTTTTCTTAGCCACTTTGACGTGGAGGGTCCTCTTGGGGAAGTGAAGAAGTCACAGAACCTAGCATTTATGGGATGGGGGGGCTATAGAAATCTGAGAAAATTAGGGGGCTTCCCAGAATCACACTAGAAAGACAGACTCTTGGGACGTCATATTTAGCTTCTAGCTTTTTCAAATGTAGTTCTATGACATGTCTCTGCATTCCTAAGAGTTCTTTGATTGGGGGATAAAGGCTAATATTTATTAGTCACTTAAAATTTAAGACACTAATAATTCACTACTGTATGGTAATAATAATAATAATAATAATAATAATAATTTTTCTGATGCTGATGGTTAAACACAAGGCCTTTACTCTGAGCTATATCTCTAAGCCATTTTTAATTTATATTTTGAGAGAAGGTCTCTCTAAGTCACTAAGTTGCCCAGGCTGAACTTGAGCATGTGCTTATCTTGCCTCAGCCTCCAAGAGTCCTGGGATTACAGGTCTACAGCACTAGGCTTGGCTAATAATAATAGTTTATAGTATTTGTTGAGCAACCAGGAAAAGAAATTTCTGAATAAAACTTAAAAACAAAATAAAGATGGTGCTGAGTCAGATTCAGTGGATTGAGTCCTGGTAGCCATGGCTTACAGACACATTATTTGAATTCTATATATTCCAGTTTCCTCATCTGAGAAATTAAGGCTCTTAATACAATTTACTGCATAGATTTGTGTTGGGAATTAAATAAGATGATGTATTTGTGGTGCTAAGAAGAGTGTGTGGCTTATAGTAAATATTTAACAAATGCTGGTTAGTAGAATTGTGCCTCTGTTACTATGACTAGAGCGTCACAGCCTTTGTCTCATTTCTTCCTCACAAGTCTGTAAGGCTAAAATGATCTCACAAATGAAACCATGTTTCAGAGAGGGCAGGTGCAAGACCAGTGTGAGAATTCAGAGCTTGCACTGACTAGTGCACTAGGAATCAATGTGCAATATTATCCCCTGGACGAACCCACAAATTCTGGCTCGTCAGCAAGGCCAAGAGAAGCAGATGATCCAAAGCCAGTTCCTGCACAGTGGACAATTTGCCCCCAGAGGGCATTTTTAATGTCTGGAGACATTTTTATTGTTACAATAGGGGAGGGGAAAGCCACTGGCTAATACAGGGTAAAGGTGAGGGGTGCTGCTCCATGTCCTCCGGTGCACAGCACAGTGTCTACTCCTATCAAAGCTTTACCCAGACCAAATGTCTCTAATAATATAGAAATTTTGCCCCAGAGGGGCTGAGGCTGGAAGTGAGTCAAGGCATGAAGCTCAGAAAGTTGGGAATGAGGGTCCAGGAGGGGTGATAGAATGGGCGGTGCTGGGAATGACTTGAAGGCACTATAGGAAAAGGCCTCCCTGAAGTGAGCACAGTGCAAAGAAACTTCCCTGACTCACTGGAACTGGGTCTAGAGAAAAATGGCACTGTTTCCTGCAAGGCTCATGGCTATAAGACTCTTCCTTCCCTAGGCAAATGCCCCAGAATCAGAGAACAATGTGAATTCAAAGAAAGGGACCTATGCACAAAGAGCAGCCAGTGCCAGGACAACATGAAATGCTGTGTCTTCAGCTGTGGAAGAAAGTGTTTAGACCTCCAGCAAGGTATTATTCAGAGCCTCTGACCTGTCATCTCACGCCCTCCCATTTGGCACACTAGGGTAGCATCCATCCCTGGATCATTGGGGCCGGCCTTGGGTAAGATTGCTGGATTTGGGAAACCTCTGCTCTGATATGGTATGTAACCCTGTAACGTTCTTATCCTGTCAGCTAATGCCTAGGCCCCAGTGTTCCCAAATGAATGATACAGGAGTGGGAATGAATCAGGTAGTTTCTTGGTGACTTTTCACTCTTGCAGTTTTCTGACAGCCCAGCTGGCTATTATTGTCCTAACACGTGCCAACATTGCTGCTGTTGAAAGTGATAAATCAATAAATTTATCTTTCTTGGTTGTCTGCTCTTGAGCTGCTTCCTCTCTGCCTATCCAGATTTAAGTTCCTGTTAGGAAAGCTGCCCCATCTGCTCCAGGATAGAGGGGCTTTCTTTTGCTGTTGCAGTCTTAACTCCATGCTAATCTTGAGTTCCAGAAAGTCTGTCAAAAATTCTGCATTTGCTTAGCAAATATTTGCTTCTGCCTTTGAGACCCATCATATGAGTCCATTTGGCATCTCTATATGAAGATGCAAAATTAAATACTAGAGGAAGGCTAAGTTTGTAAGGAATAAAAGGTTTGTTTCATTCAGAGTTTTGGAGTCTGAGTCTAAAGAGTATGGTATAGTCTCTGCCAAGTGCCCATGACAGTTGGTGGATTGCATGAGGGATGGAGAGATCATAGCTAACATAATCAAGGAGAGAAACTGAGATTCCATGGTCTTTCCCAAGGGCATTCCCTAAACTGACCTAAGGACCTATCACTGGGTGTCAGCTCTTACAGTGTACCACCACCTCTCCATACTGCAACCAAGGGGCCCAAACTGTCCAGTGCAAACCTGATTTGGGGAATTCACTGAAACCATATCCAAATGATAGCATCCATGGTAGGATTTGTCCTACTCTTTGTGGTATGGGAAGATGGAAAAGGCATCTGTAGAAAGAGAGTCTAGAGTTGAATTCAGAATGGAGGGTAATATTTGAGATAAAATGAGGGTGGGAGGGCTCACCAGACACAGGAAACAACATGCGCTAGGGCTCAGAGTCATGTGGTACAGAGTAGCCAGCAAATAGAAGGGAACATGGATTTGTGTAAGGAAAAGATCACCTAGACTAGAAAGGATAAAATGTGTCAGACCTGGTGGGTCAGATAAGAGAGTCTCACCTTGATCCTAGAACAAGGGAGAGCCATCAAAGTGGAGAATGTGACATGACCAAGTTTATACTATGCCTCCAGAGTATGAGAGGGAAGAGGAGCAAAGAAGGACTTTAAGAGGAAATACAGTGGTAACTTTAATTAAGGGGCTGCAAGATAGGGAAGAGTGGGATGTGTTTGAGGGGTAAATAGGAGGTGGGTACCCAGGATTTGTCAAAGGAGCAGAGTGGGCAGGCAAGAGACTCATGAGCCATTTGTATGTCTGCAGGTGAGGTACTCTGAATCTAGACTTCCTGAGTTCAAATCTGAACTTCGGTTTTGATATTGAACAAATTTACAACTTTTCTTTGCTGTGCCTTAATGTCTTCAGAGAATCAATCAATCAGTGTTAAAAGTTTGAGGATCAAATAAATTGATGTTCTTGAAGTATTTGAGCAATGTCTGGTACATAGTAGCTACTTGATATCTATTAACTTCATTTGTCTCTTTTTTCTTTGAGCTCCTAAATAGCAGAGACCATGCCTTTTCATTGTTCCTTAAAGCATTTTATTTATAGCAGGCATTAAAGGAATGACTTATTCAGTTCAGGATAGGACACCTCTTATTTTACCCTCAACATTCCATGAGGTTTCTTATGGTGCCAAGGCAAGATAAAATCAAACGTCATGTGTCTTCACTACAGGTAATCTAGAAAGAGACCAAAGTTCCATGTACAGACAGGATTAAGAAGCTAGACAGGAAATGCAGGGTTGATTCAGGCATATTCATGGGATGTAGAATTGAGCCAGAAAGGACACTGTGGAGGACCGGATAACCTGAAAAGGGTTTTAAAGGAAGAATAGCAGGGTCAGTAAGGAGGCTGAATTAAGTAGCTGCAGGTTACTTAAGAGTGGATGTATGGTGGTGCATGGAGGTGTGTGGTCACATGATGTGTTCATATTGCCAAAGCATGTAACTTCAGAGGGATGAGGCCAGAGCCATGAGTAGGAGCCAGAGGATGAAGGGACTTGTGCGACATAGGAGGACTCTCTCATGGAGTCAAGGTGGATATTATCTACCGAATGGCATGATCAATCTGACTTTCAGATCCATCAAAATCTCCTTGGAGGACTGTGTGATGAATGGATCAGAGGGTACAACACTGGAAGCAGGAAGCTCAATTAGATGCTAGCTCAACAGCCCAGGAGTGGATGCTGAGTCTGAAATGAAAGGGACTGGCAGAGACATGAGCTCTTAGGAGGTAGAAACCAACAAGTCTTAATTATGTAGCTGCAGAAACTTAACCTTCAATTGCTCTCATTTTGGAGGGGGATATATTCAGTTTTCAGGGTTACTGGAATAAAATAATATGGGTTGATGGCTTAAAATTAATGTGTTATACAGTTCAGCTGGCTAAAGCCTGAGATTAATGTGTCACCAGGGTTTACCCCTTCTGAAGATTATGAAGGAGAAACTGTTCCATGCTTTTCAATTAACTTTTGGTGGATAGCTAACAATCTTTGCTGCTTCTTGGCTTGCAGACACATCACTCTGATCTCTGCCTTCATGCTCATTTGGCATTCTCCCTGCATCTGTGTCTATTCAAACCTACCATTTTTATAAAGACACTAGTCATACTGGATTAGGGACATACCCCACTGAAATATGGTACCATCTTAACATGTTAGAAAGCCATGATCCAATCTCCAGGGATGCAGACATCCTCTCTTGGTGGGTGTCTCCTTGCAAATATGTGCATATGTTCATGGATCTGGGTTCCCACAATGTGAAAGGGAAAGGGAGCCTGTTGCAGTTTCTTTTAGGCTGTTTGCCAGAGGGAACGTTGATCTGGAGTAAGCACTGAAATCCCAACCCTGGGCTCTCTCTGCAGATGTGTGCAGTCTGCCCAAAGAAGCAGGCCTCTGCATGGCTGCTTTTCATCGCTGGTGGTACAATAAGGAAAATAACACCTGTGACCTCTTCATCTATGGTGGCTGCCAGGGGAACAATAACAACTTCCAAACCAAAAGCATCTGCCAGAGTTTCTGCCAAAGAAAAGTGAGTTTGGGGGCCCCTATCTCCCTTTTGAACCAGAATCATGCTAAAAAGATCTGAGTGTTGGTTGGTCCATTCCAGGATAGCCATTTGGTTGGCAGACCCAGTGTCATAGCACCAGTTCTATGCAGGAAGTAAGAATTCACCCTGCAGAAGGGAGATGATGACTTTTTGGGAACTGAGGTTGGGATGGAATGTGGAGATGAAGCAAAGCTAGCAAGTAGGATGGGGCATGGGAGGGGAGAAGTAAGGACGGCAAGACCTTAGAGACCCACCACAGGAGGATCACGTCCTGGCCAGCCAACTACTTGGGGTCATCAAATTTCTCATCACAGCTCTTTGGCAGCCATACAAGGTGTCTTGGTCACTTTTCTCTCATTGCTACAACAAAGTACCTGACACCCAAAAAGAAGGAAGGAAAGGTTTATTTAACTCACAGTTTGTGGAGGTTTCAGTCCATACACAACTGGCTCCAAGGCAGACTGGCACATGGCAGAAGGAAGCAGTTCATGGTGGTGGAAAAACAGCAAACAGTAAGAGCAAAAGGGAGGAGCAGCTGCAATAATGGCAACAGAGAGCAAGTCTGACTCCCTTATGTTGCACTGAAGCTGTCTGCCCCAGGCCAGGTGTAGCACTCACACCCATAATCCCAGCAGCCTTCACAGCACAACACTAGCAACATTCACACCCATAATCCTAGCACTAAATCATGAGTTCATCACAAAGCCTAGAAGTTTGCCCCATGAGGGCATGAGATTTTGAGGGGACAACTAGACACAAACCGTAACACAACCTCACTCAGTTTTCCTTCAAAGAACCTGACAGCCCCCTGCCCTGCCAAAGCAACCCACTTGAAACTTCATTCTACAAACAGATGTATAAACATAACTTCAAAAGCCAGTTTCATCTCATATCTATACTCTCAACAGGGTGTCTTCACACAAGGATAAGGACACACTGGAACAATCTCCTGTTCCAGACTCTGTGTGCGCCTGACTGATGATTCAGATGGGCTTCCACTGTTCTACTCCTGGCACTCCAAGAAGAGATTGGCTTTTCCCAACAGTGAGCCCTAGGACCTGCCTCCCACTCCTTCATCCCCACCTCCTTTCATGCATAATCTCTTCTGTTTGGATGTCATCTTTGTGTGTGCTCAGTACTTCATCTCCATATTCTATTCCCCTGGTTGTCCCTCAGAAGTTCCCATCTTTTCAATAAAGTACTTGACTTACTCCTATGACTTTGAAGCTGAGTAATTCATATCTGTATTGTATGTTACACTTTGTGGAAAAGAGGATTGATTGAAACTTTCATTTACACCTTCAGTAGAATGATGACAATCTGAACTTTGAGAGTTGAGCACTCTAGAGATGGTGTCCACTTTCTGTTTCTTTAAAAAATGTTAAAACTCATGAGACAAATGCCCATAAATGTTGCTTTTCTTTGGATGTCCTATAAATTGACCTTGGGACAGGATCCTGGGTTCAACTAGTTTATCTGGAGATACCCCAAGAAAGACATCCTAAGGAGTGGGTAAGTGAGTCAGGGAAGGGAAAGGAGTCAATTAGAAATGGTTACCAATGTGAGAAACTGCAGTGCAATCCTGCTGGGCACCCTTAGAGGACCATGTCAACCATGTCAAATGGACCCCCAAATTTTTATCTGATTCCACTGACCAAGAAGCTGAGGTATTAATCCAATGATTCCTTCCCCTTTGTTGGATACCTGGGGCATTCAATCCCTCACACTTTCAGACTGCTCCACATGCAATCTGAGAAAGCTCCAGGGGAGCCAGAGAAACTCACAGCAGAGAAGGGAAAAGTCTTCCACTAGAGGTAGGAGGCCACTAAGGCTCCCTGGATAATACTCAGCAGTAAAAAGGAATACAAGCTAGTTCATGCTACTCTATGAATGAGACCAAACATATGATGCTAAATGAAAGCCAGGCATGAATGAGTACAGTACTATGTGATTCTATTTACATGAATATTGGGAACAGACAAGTCTAGAGATACAGAAAGGACTATCAGTGGTTGCATAGGACTGTAGTAGGAGGGGGGGAGATAGAGAATGATGCTAATGGGTACAGGGTTTTCATTTGGAAGGATAAGACATATTTTGGAACTTATAGATATAGTATAAGTATACAACCTGGTGAATATATGAAAAATGTCACTGAATCATTCATGTCAAAACTGATGTGATTTGATATAAATTCTACCTCAAGTTTTAAAAAGTAGATTTTAAAATGTATTTTGGAATTATCTTTTGAAGCTTCAGTGTAATTGAAGTGAGCTGAGAACATCTTAGGGTGTGGCATAGCTCTCCCTAGCCCAGTCTGCTGCCTGCATGGCTCTGATTCACTCACCCTGACCTTACATCCACTCTCTCACTGATGTTTTTAGACCTAAATGGGCAACACAATTCAAGAACCATCAGTGGAACTTTGTTCAGGTTCTCTGCTGAGGCTGATTCTGAAACCATAACTGGGATTATTTCTCTCCTGTATCACCTATTCTAAATTGTAGCTGATAGGCTGGGGAGATAACTCAGTGGTCTGAGCAACTGCCTGGCAAGTGCAAGGACCCAGGTTCAATCCCTAGCACTGCATGCCATGCTGGTCCAGGATCACTGTGTTGACCACCAAACCAGGTGTGGTAGTGTACTTCTATACTCCCAGTGCTGTGGAGACTGAGAGACGAGGATCTCTGCAAGTCTGAGGTGCATAGCCAAGCCCCATACCAAATAAACATTTTTAAAAAATGTACCTGATGATAGAAACTCACTGTTTTCCCTGCTTTCAAAATGATATGACCAGAACAGGTACTCTCTGAAGGTTCAGTTAAACATGGAATCAATAAGTTTCCTCCTGTGCCCCACTAATTATCCTATTTTTTTTTTAACTCTTTGACAAAGGCTAAAGGATAAGAGTGTGCCAAAGAGGGTGGGAGAAGGATAAAAGGGGAAATAGAGAAGAGGAAAATAGGAGGGGAGGGGACGAAGACATAGAGAAACAAGAAGAGATAAAGAAACGGCAAGACAAATGAAATAGGAAAGTACATATGCCATGAGAGGGGTAAAATCAGGAAGACAAAAATAAGGATACTCTTACTTATTTTAGTTGAATTTATTAAGACATATATACAGTATATAGTGTTTGCATTGGCGGCGAGTTGGCACAGGTACATAGCACAGCTTACCTGATTCTTTTTTCATTCCCTTTCCACTCCCCTTCCACTCATCCCTTGATCCCTTTCCTTTTATTTTCTGTACATATTTCCAGCATGTAATGACTATGTTCCTCATGTGGAATTGGTGCATATACATAACACATCCCAGTTCCTCTTTTTTAATCCCATGTCCTTCCCTTCTTTCACCCTCTCTACATCTTTTGGTCTCTTTTCCCTCTGTCAACAATCTGTCTCCCTACTTTCTATTATCTATCTTTTTTTTTTTACTCTTTAACTCTGATTTTTCTCATGTAAGAGAAACCATGTGATATTTAAGCCTGTGTGTTTTATTTCACTTAATATTACAGCCTCAGGATGGATCTGTTTTTTACAACTTACTCAAGTCTGTTTTTTTTTTTTTCATGGCAAAGTGGTGCTCCATGGTATATAAATACCACATTTTCCTTATCTATTCCTCAGTTGATGGACATATAGACCACTGCCAAGATTCAGCTATTGAATTGTGTTGCTGTAAATATGGGCATGCATGCAGCTCTTAATATAATGTCTTTAACTCTTTGGGGAAGGTATATAGAAGAGAAAAACTTGGATCAAATGGAATTTTTAGTTTCAGATATTTGAAGAATCTTCATACTGATTTACATGACAATTGTACTGGTTTACAACTCCATCAAAAGTCTAGAAGGGTCCCATCCCAAAATCTCTCTAGAAGTTGTTGTCATTTGATTTCTTGGTGATGGCCATTCTTCATAGGGTGAGATGAGATCTCAGTGTTGTTTCCATCTGCATTTCTCTAATGGTCAGTTGATGTTGAACATTTCTTCACATGTTAATTGGCCATTTATACTATTTCTGTGAAGTGTAGATATTTTGCTTGCCCATTTTTGACTGGGTTTTTCATTTTAGAGGTCCAATTTTTCTTTTAGCTTTCTTTATATTCTACATGTGAGTCCTTAGGAAGTAAAAAATTTATACAGTGAAAATTATGGTACTCTGAGAAAGGAGATTGAATAGGATTTGAGAAAATGGAAAGATAGTCCATGCTCCTAGGTAAGAAGAATCAACATTGTGAAAATGGCCATACTCCCAAAATTGTTATATACATGATTCAATGCAATCCCAATTAAAATACTATTAGAATACATCACAGAGTTAGAGAAAACTTTCCTAAAATTCATTTGGAACATGAAGAGATCCAGAATATCAAAAGCAATCCTGGGAAACAAAGGAAAGGCAGGAGGCACTGAAATCCCTGGCCTGAAATTATAGTATAAAGCTACTAACCTGAGGATCAGTGGAACAGATTAGAAGATGCATACACAATTGCAAACACATTGAGACACCTTATCTTTGATAAAGGGGCCAAACATGTTCACTGGAAGAAAGATAGCCTCCTTAATAAATGATGCTGGAAAAACTGGCTTTCCACATGCTGACGGTTAAAATTAGACCTATGTCTATCACCATGCACAAAACTATAGTCAAAACAGATCACATATTTAAATATTGAAACAGAAACTCTAAATATTCTGGAGGAAAATGTAGGCATAAATCTTAAAGACAGGGGTAGGTAGAGAGTTCATGAACAAAAACCAAACTGCATGGGTACTACTTCAAAGAATCAACAACTGAGATCTCATTTTTTTTGGAAAAGTTTCTGCTATTCAAAGGAAATCTCCAACAGAGTAAAAAGAGAACCCACAAACTGGGAAAAAATATAGTCAACTGTTCCTCTGACAAATGCCTTCTATGTAGAACACAGTGCTTACAACTAAAAACGATCAGGTCCCCAAATTCAAAGATAGAATTCAAAAATGGGCATCTACGATGAATATATACTTTTCAGATGAAGAAACACAAATGACAAATAAATATATGAAAAAATGTTCAACATCATTGGTCATTTAAAAATGCAAATTTAAAAAAAAAAAACACTGAGATTCCATCTCATCCCAGAAAAAATAGCTACCATCAAGAAGTCAGCCAATAGCAAATGCTGGAGAGGGTGTGGGGACAAAGGAACTCTTCCATTGTCGGTGGGAGTGAAGACTGGTATAACTGATGTGGAAATCAATGTGGAGATTCCTTAAAAACCTAGGATTGGAGGTCCCATTCAAGCCAGCTATTTCTCCTCCTGGGTAATTTTTTCTAGGAGAACTGAAAAAAATCTTACCATAGCAATGTATGTGTACCCATGTTTATAGCAGAGCAATTTGTCACAGTTAAATCTTGGAAGCAACCCAAATGCCCATCAACTGAACAATGGATAAAAAAGATGTAGTATTTTTACACAATTGGGGTGTTATTCAGCTATAAAACAGGATAAATTTGAGGTTTTATTGGTAAATGGATACAACTAGAGACTGTACTTGTAAGTGAAATAAATCAGACCCACATGTGCAAACATTGTATTGTCTCCTTAGTGTGAAAACCTGAAAGAGAAAATAAAATATGAAGGGTGCAATAGATACTGGGAAAAGGTGATGAACTTGTTCAAAGGGAAGGAAGTACTGAGTTGAGGGGAGGGACAGGAGAGATAGTTGTAGGAGTCACTTCCAGGTGCTCGTTTCACTCCTGGAAGTTAATATTTGTAATTCCAAAGTTATGTTATCGGAATCCCATCAAGTTAATTCCAATCTACCACTTTCAATGCAACCCACTGTGAAAATAAAGACACTAAAATATATTTTCAATCATTGGGGAGCCAAGGGGCTCTAAGTCCAGCTATGAAGATGGCTTTCCAGAACAAAGAGAGCGACCCAGGGCCTCAACCGGTTTTATTCAGTGGAGGAGTGGCTTGAGTAGGATTGACTGAGAATTGTGGGAAGTAGGTGACTACTGTGAGCTGAGCTAGGTGGGTGGCCTACATGTACTTCTACCATATGCAGAGAGGATATGCAGAGAGAGTAATCTGCATTATACTATTATGCCACTGAGATAGTATCTAATGTTTTGGGAGATCTGGTGCTTCAGCTTTGATGTAGTCTTTCAAGCCCCAGGAAGTAATAGCCTCTATATCGAGGCTCAATCCCAGCTGGTGGCATGAAGCATTAGCTCTTCGTCCTGTCTTGACCCAACTCACATTAAAGAGCAGCAGGCATAGGGTACCAGGGAAACACACCTGCCAACTTCAAATACAATCACCAACACCTCAGCTAGACCAATATATATTGCTTAAGGCCAATTGAAGGATAAATAGAAATCCTAGCCAGCTGTCAATATGAGGAAATAGGGTTAAGCTCAGTCAAAATGGAGACAGTTGTTTTTCTTTCAAGGAGAGCTACTCAGGTGGTCATCCACAGGTAGTGAGGGAAAGAGATATATTATGTATGTGAGCAGGGTGGTTTGTACAACTGTACTGTGAATTTATGCTGGTTTTTGGAAAGGAGCGGTTTATGCTTAATTTGTTTTCTCTCTCTTTTTTTTCAATTCTTTGTCCATTTTTCTCTTCTTAGTTTCTTATATATTTCTTTCTTTCTTCTTCCAATTTTACCTACATATATCTGGTAATATGAACAACTAGTTGGAAGAGAACCCTATGCATTACAACAAAAACTGTAAAATTCATATTTTTTTGTTAAGTGAAATTCTGTTATCACTTGTAGTTTTTCTGTTTTAATACTATCTTGTCTTCTCTTTAAAAATAATAAAATTATAAAAAGAAATATGTGAAAATGACAATCAGAATGTTTTGCACTTGATATTAATAAATATATTAGTTTTGGTAAATTTTTTTAAAAAAGAGTCCTTTATCTGAGGAATCACTGGCAGAATATTTTCCCATTCTTTACACTGTCCTTTCACTCTGTTGGTTGGTTTTTTTGTGTGCAGAAACTTAATTTGATATGACTCCATTGAATAAGGATACTCTTGATCTTTAAACTGTTTCTCTAGAAAAACAGTTCTGGAGTTGAAATCCCTCCTCTAAGGGAGTTTAAAGACCTTGAACAAGTGTGCCCTTCTCTCTGGAAAACAAGAAGCAGGGAGTGTCTAATTGATGAGGAGCAACCTATCAAAGGCCCCTTTCCCCAGGGTTAGTACTGTAGGTGCCAGCAGCTAGTCCCACTGATGAACTCGGGGACTTGGTGTTCCCCAGCAGAGTAATGTAGCTGGCTTGTCTCCAGAGTATCGCAGGCTGGTCTCCTGGAGGGTTTTGCCTGGGTGGCTAAAGTTAAGAGGCTAGCATTGCTGAGAGGCAGTGCCTAGTTTTGACACCACCAACCAGGCCAGCGCTTCCTAAAATGAGATTCTTAGGACTTCTGTCATTTTTGGTATCGCTCATTCTCCTGGGGCGTGTCCAGGAGCCTAGGCTGGTTGAGGGGCACTTTCTCAGTAAGTATTGGGAACACAGTGTTTGCAACTGAGAGAGAACTTAATGGGGGAGAAAGGAACAAAGAAGAGTTTCACTGCCTCCCCTTTCCTCAGTCTGGGACTTCGGGTGGGAGGGAGCAGGCATTTGCAATAGTTATTTTAGCCCTCTTCCTTCTGCTGAGACAGCCTTGGTGAACACAGGAACCTAAGTCTCTAGCAACTGACTTCTTACCACCATTCCAAGGAATTTTTCCTGGAGGTGCCTGGACCTAGAAGCTTATGAAAACAGACTTTGGGACCTGTATAGCCATAGGCATTTCACCTTATGGTCAGGCCACCCACAAGAAGTCCTTGACTTTGGGACATGAAGAATAGTCTCCAGAACCCTTGGAGTATGGAAATATGATTGTTCAGTACTTAGCAAAAATGAATACACTCTACAGAGCATTTTAAAGGAAGTGGTTGAATATGAGTGCTTAAGAGCTGTGCACCACAGTTCGCGTTTGAGCCCCACTCCTTAAAAAGCTGTGTGACCCTAGACAAGTTCCCATAACCTTCCTTGGTTCAGCCTCCTCTGTTTAGTATATGTGGATATTAAAAGAACTGAGCTATAGATGTGTAATGAGGATTAAGGAGAACTATCTGGGTGCATAGTAAATACTTTATCAGGATTAATCATTATTATTTTGCCCCAGGTAGTGTTTCAATCTTTGTTGCATTAGTGTTCAAAATGATCCTCTAAACAAATGAGGAAGCTTTAAGAGTGGATTTCTGCCATCCTGAGAATGGCACAGAATTCTAAAGCCCAGCCATCTGGTACCAGAAGTGGGGCTCTCCACCACCGTGAGCTACAGTGCCTCCTGGGGAAGCAGCAAAGCACAGCAATGCCTACTGAGCAGAATAGATCTAGAGAATAATCCTTCCTTGGGAAACTTGTATGTGAGAGGAGCAAGTGCCTGGTGTACTTAGGGATTAGACAGTGAAGAGTTAGAGGGGAGGGGATGTTACTAATGACACAAAACTCTGGAGCCCCCTATTACTACCTGCTGGGGACAGGTGGAGGAAAAATAAGCTTATCCAACTCTGCAGAGTCAGGGAAGGAAAAATTACTTCTTCAGGGTCTGAAGGAAGGATGTCTTCTTTTTCCTTAGGATCCTGTCCCAAAATGAGAGTAAAATGTGAAGTTGAAGAAAAGTACCAGTGCACAAGGCACAGACATTGCTCAGATAACATGAAGTGCTGCATGTTTGGCTGTGGAAAGAAATGCTTAGATCTAACAAAAGGTATCTAATGGATCCCCTTGGACTTTCCAATGCCTTCTGCTCCCTCCCCCTCTTGCCCTGCCATTGTCTGTTCCCTCTTCCTGGGTCACCAAGGTGGGGGTTTCTGATCATGAATCTCAATGTTTCTTCTTCTTCTTCTTCTTCTTCTTCTTCTTCTTCTTCTTCTTCTTCTTCTTCTTCTTCTTCTTCTTCTTCTTCTTCTTCTTCTTCTTCTGCATTTTAGGGAAAGGTCTACAGGGTGTTCAGGGTCTCACTACTAGATTGGACTCGTAGTGATCCACCTGTTTACAGTCTCCCAAGTGCTGGGATTACAGGCGCGTGCCATTGCTCCCAGTCTCAATTGCCATCTCAGCGCACCCTGGGGGTGGGGCTGGCTCAGCAGGCCTAGGGATGGAACCCCAGTCCCTGCTCCTGCTTGCCGACATTTTAACCTGCTGAGCTATTTGGTCTCAATGTATCTTCTACTTGATACAAATCCTGCTTGGGCAGGACTTGGAGAAATCTAGTATTCCATTTTTGCCCCTATATGCTGTGAGAAATATAGTTGTACATGATGTATGTGATGGGAGCAATTTATTTTCTTCTATCTTGGAGCTCAGTTTCCCCTTCTAGAAGATAAAAATGGATACCAGACCTCATGGTCTCTTGATGACTTCTTTTTTTT